>NC_135957.1:73776543-74112377 GCF_053455715.1 Rhinoraja longicauda | reverse complement strand
CCCCCCCCCCCCGGACCTTTCACTGATGCGCTCCCCACCCCCCCCCCCCCCCGGACCTTTCACTGATGCGCTCCCCCCCCCCCTCCGGACCTTTCACTGATGCGCTCCCCCCCCCCCCGGACCTTTCACTGATGCGCTCCCCACCCCCCCCCCCGGACCTTTCACTGATGCGCTCCCCTCCCCCCCCCCCCGGACCTTTCACTGATGCGCTCCCCACCCCCCCCCCCCGGACCTTTCACTGATGCGCTCCCCACCCCCCCCCCCCGGACCTTTCACTGATGCGCTCCCCACCCCCCCCCCCCCCCCCCGGACCTTTCACTGATGCGCTCCCCGCCCCCCCCCCCCCGGACCTTTCACTGATGCGCTCCCCCCCCCCCCCGGACCTTTCACTGATGCGCTCCCCCCCCGGACCTGTTGGTGCTGGGGGCAAGAGAGAGTAGCGGAAAGGGGTGTGCTGGGGAAAGGAGGGAGAGTAAGAGTGTGTCTGGGGGAGAGAGAATGGTGGCGGGGTCTGAGAATGGGGACTGGGGAGGGGGACAACAGGGGTCGTCCGGAGGGGGCTTGGTGGTGGGGGAGATAGGGGTACTGGGAAAAGGGGAGGTCGTGGGGAAAGGGGGGGTGTGGGGAGAGTAAGATTGGGGTTGGGGGAGGAGAGAATGGGGGGAGGAGAAAATGGGGGGAGGAGAAAATGGGGGGCGTGGGGACGGGCCCAACGGGCCCTCTATCTATCTATCTATATACTATTAAAACTCACTTCTTGTGTATATTTTTTTTGGGGGTTTGACCTGGTATGCGCGTAACAACGGTTTCTCTGATTTCGTCAAAACGGTGAACCGTAGCGCCACGATTTTTGCACCACCTTAATCACCACGCGGTTATCTGCTGCAAAATTGTTTTTTATTTAATTCGGTCGCATGTTTTTTAAGTTACAGAGGTTTTAAAGCGCTCCCCCCCCCCCCCCTAATTTATAGGGGGCGCTGTGGTGCGGATTTATTGAAGGTCTTCAGCTTGTGATGTCACAATGCCCCTGTGAGATGAGCTCGAGCTGACCCCCCTCCCCCCCCCCTTCAGCGTGTGATGTCATAATGGACAAGCAGCTGCTATTGGGTGTCTACTCTTTACAAATTTACATCTTTTTATTTTTAACCTTTTTTTTCCAAGGTCTTCAGCTGGTGACGTCACAATGCTTGTGTGAGATGGGTTCAACATTGTTGCGAAAAGCAGCTGATTGTTTTTTAAAGTTGTGTTTTTTATTGCAAGTCACTTAACATACACAGATCAGCATGGGGCCCCTATGCTCGTGGGCCACCGGGGCAAGTGTTTCGAAAAAAGAAAGGGGAGGTCCCCCTTCCCCCCTCAACCCCTTCCTCCCCACTCCTTCCCACCTCCATCCCCACTCCCTCCCCCCCTCCTCCCCAACTCCCTCACCATCCCTCCCCACCTCCCTCACCCCTCGGGGACGGGCCCATCGGGGAAAGAGGGGTACTGGGAAAAGGGGAGGTCCCCCTCCCTCCTTCCCTCCTCCCTCCACCTCCCCCCCTTCCCCCTCCCCTCCCACCCCTTCCCCCCTCCCCTCCCCTCCCCTCCTCCCTCCCTCCCCCCTCCCTCCCCGCCTCCCGGTTACAATGGAAACCATACGAGGACGGGCCCAACGGGGAAAGAGGGGTACTGGGAAAAGGGGAGGTCCCCCTCCCTCCCCCCTTCCCCCTCCCCTCCCCCATCCCTCCCCCTCCCCCCCCATACCCCCCTCCATCCCCTCTCCCTCCCCACTCCCCCACCCCTCCCCTCCCCTCCTCCCTCCACACCTCCCTCCTCCCTCCCTCCCCTCCTCCCGGTTACAATGGAAACCCTACAAGGACGGGCCCAACGGGGAAAGAGGGGTACTGGGAAAAGGGAAGGTCCCCCCCTTCCTCCCTACCCCTCCCCTCCCCCCTCCACACCTCCCTCCCTCCCCCCCACTCCCCTCCCGGTTACAATAGAAACCCTACGAGGACGGGCCCAACGGGGAAAGAGGGGTACTGGGAAAAGGGGAGGTCCCCCTCCCCCCTTCCCTCCCCCCTCCCACCACCTCCCCCCCTTCTCCCCTCCCCCCTTCTCCCCTCCCCCCCTTCCCTCCCCTCCTCCCTCCACACCTCCCTCCTCCCTCCCTCCCCGCCTCCCGGTTACAATGGAAACCCTACGAGGACGGGCCCAACGGGGAAAGAGGGGTACTGGGAAAACGGGTGGCCCCCCTCCCTCCTCCCTCCCCCCTTCCCCCTCCCTCCCCCCTACCCCCTCCTTCCCCCCTCCCCCCTCCCTCCCCCTACCTCCCCCCTCCCTTCCCTCCCCCCCCCACTCCCCTCCCGGTTACAATGGAAACGCTACGAGGACGGGCCCAACGGGGAAAGAGGGGTACTGGGAAAAGGGGAGGTCCCCCTCCCTCCCCCCTTCCCCCTCCCTTCCCACTCCCATCCACCCTCCCTCCCCCTACCCCCCCTCCCCCTCCCTCCCCCCTCCCTCACCCTCACCCCTACCCCCTCACTCCCCCCTCCCCCCCTTCCCCTCCCTCCCCCTCCCCCCCTCCCTCCACACCTCCCTCCTCCCTCCCTCCCCCTTCCCCCCCTCCCCTCCTCCCGGTTACAATGGAAACCCTACGAGGACGGGCCCAACGGGGAAAGAGGGGTACTGGGAAAAGGGGAGGTCCCCCTCCCCCTCTCTCCCTCCCACCCCCTCCCCCCTCCCCATCCCCCTCCCCTCCCCTCTCCCTCCCCTTCCCCCCACCTCTGCCCCCTTCCTCCCCCCCTCCTCTCCGCCCCTCCTCTCCCCCCCCTCTCCTCTCCCCCTCTCCTCTCCCCCCCTCTCCTCTCCCCCCCTCTCCTCTCCCCCTTCCCTCCCCCTCCCCCTCCCTTCCCCCTCCCTTTCCCCTCCCTTCCCCCCCCTTGCCCCCTCCCTTACACCCTCCCTCCCCCTCTCCTCCCCTCTCCCCCCTCCCTCCCTCCCCACTCTCCTCTCCTCCCTACCCCATCCCTCCCTCCCTCCCTTCCCCGCAGCGCTGACCGCCGGGAAGTGTAGTCGCCGTCGCCTCTCCCGCTTCTGCTCTATAGATAAGATTAATTTCTTTTTCAACAAAGAATGCTGTTTATTTTAAAGTAAAATAGACACCTCTCCTCTCTCCCCCCCTCTCCTCTCCTCTCTCCCCCCCTCTCCTCTCCTCTCCCCCCTCTCCTCTCCTCTCCCCCCTCTCCTCTCCCCTCTCCTCTCCCCCCTCTCCTCCTCCCCTCTCTCCTCTCCCCTCTCCTCTCCCCCCTCTCCCCTCCCCCCCTCTCCTCTCCCCCTCCCCCCCTCCCCTCTCCCCCTCCCCTCTCCCCCTCCCTCCCCCCTCCCTCCCCACTCCCTCCCCCTCACCCATACCCCCTCACTCCCCCCTCCCTCCTCCCTCCACACCTCCCTCCTCCCTCCCTCCCCTCCTCCCGGTTACAATGGAAACCCTACGAGGACGGGCCCAACGGGGAAAGAGGAGTACTGGGAAAAGGGGAGGTCCCCCTCCCTCCCCACTTCCCCCTCCCCTCCCCCCTCCCCTCTCCCTCCCCCCTACCCCCCTCACTCCCCTCCCCCCTCCCTCCCCTCCCCTCCTCCCTCCACACCTCCCTCCTCCCTCCCTCCCCCTTCCCGCCCTCCCCTCCTCCCGGTTACAATGGAAACCCTACGAGGACGGGCCCAACGGGGAAAGAGGGGTACTGGGAAAAGGGGAGGTCCCCCTCCCTCCCTCCCCCCTACCCACCTCCCTCCCCTCTCCCTCCCCCCCTTCCCTCCTCCCTTCCCCCTCCCCTCCCCCCTCCCATCCTCCCTACCCTCTCCCCCCTCCCTACCCTCTCCCTCCCCCTTCCCTCCCCCAACCCTCCCCCTTTCCTCCCCCTCCCTCCCATCCCCCCTCCCTCCCCCTACCCCCCTCCCTCCCCCTCCCCCCTACCCCCTCACTCCCCCCTCCCCCCTTCCCCCCTCCCCTCCCCCTCCCCTCCTCCCTCCCTCCCCCTTCCCTCCCTCCCCTCCTCCCGGTTACAATGGAAACCCTACGAGGACGGGCCCAACGGGGAAAGAGGGGTACTGGGAAAAGGGGAGGTCCCCCTTCCCCCTCCCTCCCACCCCCCTCCCCCCTCCCCTCTCCCTCCCCTTCCCCCCCACCTCTGCCCCCTTCCTCTGCCCCCTTCCTCTCCCCCCTCCTCTCCTCTACCCCTCTCCTCTCCCCCCCTCTCCTCTCCCCCTTCCCTCCCCCCTCCCTCTCCCTTCCCCCCCTCCCTTCCCCCCTCCCTTACACCCTCCCTCCCCCCTCCCTCCCTCCCCACTCTCCTCTCCTCCCTACCTCATCCCTCCCTCCCTCCCTTCCCCGCAGCGCTGACCACCGGGAAGTGTAGTCGCCGTCGCCTCTCCCGCTGCTGCTCTATAGATAAGTTTAATTTCTTTTTCAACAAAGAATGCTGTTTACTTTAAAGTAAAATAGACCCCTCTCCTCTCTCCCCCCTCTCCTCTCCTCTCTCCCCCCCTCTCCTTTCCTCTCTCCCCTCTCCTCTCCCCCTCTCCTCTCCCCCTCTCCTCTCCCCCCTCTCCTCTCCCCCCTCTCCTCTCCCCCCTCTCCTCTCCCCCCTCTCCACTCCCCCCTCTCCTCTCCCCCTCCCCTCTCTCCTCTCTCCTCCTCCCCTCCCTCCTCCCCCCCTCCCTCCTCCCCCCCTCCCTCCTCCCCCCCTTCTCCCCTCCCCTCCCCTCCCCCCCCCCTCTCCCCTCTCCTCTCCCTCTCTCCTCTCCCCTCCTCCCCCTCCCCTCCCTCCTCCCCCCCTCCCTCCTCTCCCCCCCTCCTCTCCCCCCCCTCCTCTCCCCCCCTCCTCTCCCCGAAGCGGAAGTGTAGTCGCCATCGCCTCTCCCGCTGTTTGATTTAATTTATAACAAAGACATTTATTTAAAATGAGGAATGTGATTTTCATTAAGTTTGATTTTATTTATTTTAAAAAAGCTGCTGCTCTATAGATAAGTTTATTTCCTTTTCAACAAAGAACGCTGTTTATTTTAAAGTAAAAACGCGGTTTTTTTCATTGGGTTTCACCCTCCCTGTTAGCGCCTGATTGGTTGGGTCTTTACGTGGTACCTCCCCTCCTCCCTCCACACCTCCCTCCCTCCCCCTTCCCTCCCTCCCCTCCTCCCGGTTACAATGGAAACCCTACGAGGACGGGCCCAACGGGGAAAGAGGGGTACTGGGAAAAGGGGAGTTCCCCCATCCTCCCCCCTTCCCGAAAAGGGGAGGTCCTCCTCCCTCCCCCCCTTCCCTCTCCCCTTCCCCCCTCGCCCTTCCCCCCTCCCCTCCCTCCCTCCCCCCTCCCTCCCCCCTCCCATCCCACAACGGGTAAAGAGGGGTACTGGGAAAACAGGTGGTCCCCCTCCCCCCTCCCTCCCCCCTCCCTCCCCCCTCCCTCCCCGCCTCCCGGTTACAATGGAAACCCTACGAGGACGGGCCCAACGGGCCCACTTGGTCTAGTATACTATTAAAACTCAGATCTTGTTTATATATTTTTTTTGGGTTTGACCTGAATATATCGTATATTTATACGTAACAGCGATTGCAGCAAAACGGCGGACCGTAGCACGACGGTTTTTGCACCGCCTCAATCGCCAATCTCGCGCTCGCTCGGCCGTGATATTTTCATTTAATTTGGTCGCGTGTTTTTTAAGTTACAGAGGTTATAAAGCGCTGCCGCCCCCCCCCCCTTTTAGGGGGGCGCTGCGTTGCGGATTTAGTCTTCAGCTTGTGATGTCACAATGCCCCTGTGAGATGAGCTCGAGCTGACCCCCCTCCCCCCCCCCCTTCAGCGTGTGATGTCACAATGGACAAGCAGCTGCTATTGGGTGTCTACTCTTTACAAATTTACATCTTTTTATTTTTAACCTTTTTTTTTCAAGGTCTTCAGCTTGTGACGTCACAATGCTTGTGTGAAGCAGCTGATTGTTTTTTAAAGTTGTGTTTTTTATAGCAAGTCACTTAACATACACAGATCAGCATGGGGCCCCTATGCTCGTGGGCCACCGGGGCAAGTGTTACGAAAAAAGAAAGGGGAGGTCCCCCTTCCCCCCTCAACCCCTTCCTCCCCACCTCCATCCCCACTCCCTCCCCCCCTCCTCCCCAACTCCCTCCCCATCTCCCTCACCCCTCGGGGACGGGCCCAACGGGGAAAGAGGGGTACTAGGAAAAGGAGAGGTCCCCCTCCCTCCCCCCTTCCCCCCTCCCTCCCCCTCCCTCCACCTCCCCCCCTCCCCCCCTTCCCCTACCACCCCTTCCCCCCTCCCCTCCCCCCCCTCCCCTCCTCCATCCCTCCCCCCTCCCTCCCCCCTCCCTCCCCACCTCCCGGTTACAATGGAAACCCTACAAGGACCGGCCCAACGGGGAAAGAGGGGTATTGGGAAAAGGGGAGGTCCCCCTCCCTCCTCCCTTCCCCCCTCCCTCCCCTCTCCCTCCACCTCCCTCTCTTCCCCCCTCCCCTTCCCCCCTCCCCTCCCCTCCTCCCTCCACACCTCCTCCCTCCCCGCCTCCCGGTTACAATGGAAACCCTACGAGGACGGGCCCAACGGGGAAAGAGGGGTACTGGGAAAAGGGGAGGTCCCCTTCCCTCCCCCTTCTCCCCTCCCCTCCCCTCCCCCTCCCCCCTCCCTCCCCCTCCCTTCCTCCCTTCCTCCCTCCCTCCCCCTTCCCTCCCCCCCACTCCCCTCCCGGTTACAATGGAAACCCTACGAGGACGGGCCCAACGGGCACACTTGTGCTAGTATACTATTAAAACTCAGATCTTGAATATATATATATATATTCCACTGATGTCGGCTGAATACTGCAATTCCGGCAAAACGGTGAACCCTAGCGCCACGATTTATGTACCGCCTTAATCAGCATGCGGTTCGCTGCTGGAAAATGATATTTTTATTTAATTCGGACGCATATTTTTTAAGTTACAGGGGTTTAAAAGTGCTGCCCCCCCCTGATTTATCGAAGTTTTGACAGAAGGGGGGCGCTGCGCTGCGGATTTATTCTTCATTGTGATGTCACAATGCCCCTGTGAGATGAACTCGAGCAGACCCCCCTTCCCCCCCCCCCCGTGGTATTCAGCGTGTGACGTCACAATGCCCCTCCCTCCCCCTTCCCCCCTCCCCTACCTCCCCCCCTTCCCCTCTCCCTCCCCCCTTTCCCCCCTCCCCCCCCATTCCGCCCTCCCCTTCCACCCTCCCTCCCCTACTCCCTCCTCCCTCCCCTACCTCCCCCCTCCCTCCCCCCTTCCCCTCTCCCTCCCCCCTCCCCCCCTTCCCCCCCTTTCCGCCCTCCCCTTCCCCCTCCCTCCCCCTTCCCTCCCTCCCCTCCTCCCGGTTACAATGGAATCCCTACGAGGACGGGCCCAACGGGGAAAGAGTGGTACTGGGAAAAGGGGAGAGCCCCCTCCCTCCCCCTCACCCCTACACCCTCACTCCCCCCCCTTCCCCCCTCCCCTCCCCCCCTCCCTCCCCCTCCCCTCCTCCCTCCACACCTCCCTCCCTCCTCCCTCCCTCCCCCTTCCCTCCCTCCCCTCCTCCCGGTTACAATGGAAACCCTACGAGGACGGGCCCAACGGGGAAAGAGGGGTACTGGGAAAAGGGGAGGTCCCCCTCCCCCCTCCCTCCCACCCCCTCCCCTCCCCTCCCCTCTCCCTCCCCTTCCCCCCACCTCTGCCCCCTTCCTCCCCCCCTCCTCTCCCCCCCTCTCCTCCTCTCCCCCCTCCTCCCCCCCTCCTCCCCCCCTCCCCCCCCTCCTCTCCCCCCCCTCCTCTCCCCGAAGCGGAAGTGTAGTCGCCGTCGCCTCTCCCGCTGTTTGATTTCATTTATAACAAAGACATTTATTTTAAATGAGGAATGTGATTTTCATTAAGTTTGATTTTATTTATTTTAAAAAAGCTGCTGCTCTATAGATAAGTTTATTTCCTTTTCAACAAAGAACTTATTTTAAAGTAAAAACGCGGTTTTTTTCATTGGGTTTCACCCTCCCTGTTAGCGCCCGATTGGTTGGGTCTTTACGTGGTACCTCCCCTCCTCCCTCCACACCTCCCTCCCTCCCCCTTCCCTCCCTCCCCTCCTCCCGGTTACAATGGAAACCCTACGAGGACGGGCCCAACGGGGAAAGAGGGGTACTGGGAAAAGGGGAGTTCCCCCATCCTCCCCCCTTCCCCCCTCCCTCCCCCCTCCCTCCTTCCCCCCTCCCCTCCCTTTCCCTCCCCTCCTCCCTCCCTCCCCCTCCCTCCCCGCCTCCCGGTTACAATGGAAACCCTACGAGGACGGGCACAACGGGGAAAGAGGGGTAATGGGAAAACAGGTGGTCCCCCTCCCCCCTCCCTCCCCCCCTACCCCCTTCCCTCTCCCTCCCCCTTTCCCCCCTCTCCTCCCCCTCCCCTCCCCCCTCCCTCCCCCTCCCCTCCTCCCTCCCTCCCCCCTCCCTCCCCGCCTCCCGGTTACAATGGAAACCCTACAAGGACGGGCACAACGGGGAAAGAGGGGTACTGGGAAAAGGGGAGGTCCTCCTCCCTCCCCCCCTTCCCTCCCCCCTCCCCCTTCCCCTCCCTCCCCTCCCTCCCCCTACCCCCTCCCTCCCCTCTCCCTCCCCCTCCCCTCCCCTCCCCCCTCCCATCCCACAACGGGGAAAGAGGGGTACTGGGAAAACAGGTGGTCCCCCTCCCCCCTCCCTCCCCGCCTCCCGGTTACAATGGAAACCCTACGAGGACGGGCCCAACGGGCCCACTTGGTCTAGTATACTATTAAAACTCACTTCTTGTGTATATATTTTTTTGGGGTTTGACCTGGTATGCGCGTAACAACGGTTTCTCTGATTTCGTCAAAACGGTGAACCGTAGCGCCACGATTTTTGTACCACCTTAATCACCACGCGGTTATCTGCTGCAAAATTGTTTTTTATTTAATTCGGTCGCATGTTTTTTAAGTTACAGAGGTTTTAAAGCGCTCCCCCCCCCCCCCCCCTAATTTATAGGGGGCGCTGTGGTGCGGATTTATTGAAGGTCTTCAGCTTGTGATGTCACAATGCCCCTGTGAGATGAGCTCGAGCTGACCCCCCTCCCCCCCCCCCCTTCAGCGTGTGATGTCATAATGGACAAGCAGCTGCTATTGGGTGTCTACTCTTTACAAATTTACAACCTTTTATTTTTAACCTTTTTTTTCCAAGGTCTTCAGCTGGTGACGTCACAATGCTTGTGTGAGATGGGTTCAACATTGTTGCGAAAAGCAGCTGATTGTTTTTTAAAGTTGTGTTTTTTATTGCAAGTCACTTAACATACACAGATCAGCATGGGGCCCCTATGCTCGTGGGCCACCGGGGCAAGTGTTTCGAAAAAAGAAAGGGGAGGTCCCCCTTCCCCCCTCAACCCCTTCCTCCCCACTCCTTCCCACCTCCATCCCCACTCCCTCCCCCCCTCCTCCCCAACTCCCTCACCATCCCTCCCCACCTCCCTCACCCCTCGGGGACGGGCCCATCGGGGAAAGAGGGGTACTGGGAAAAGGGGAGGTCCCCCTCCCTCCTTCCCTCCTCCCTCCACCTCCCCCCCTTCCCCCCTCCCCTCCCACCCCTTCCCCCCTCCCCTCCCCTCCCTCCCCCCTCCCTCCCCGCCTCCCGGTTACAATGGAAACCATACGAGGACGGGCCCAACGGGGAAAGAGGGGTACTGGGAAAAGGGGAGGTCCCCCTCCCTCCCCCCTCCCCTCCCCCCTTCCCCCTCCCCTCCCCCTCCCCCCCCATAACCCCCTCCATCCCCTCTCCCTCCCCACTTCCCCACTCCCCCACCCCTCCCCTCCCCCTCCCCTCCTCCCTCCTCCCTCCCTCCCCTCCTCCCGGTTACAATGGAAACCCTACAAGGACGGGCCCAACGGGGAAAGAGGGGTACTGGGAAAAGGGAAGGTCCCCCCCTTCCTCCCTACCCCTCCCCTCCCCCCTCCACACCTCCCTCCCTCCCCCCCACTCCCCTCCCGGTTACAATAGAAACCCTACGAGGACGGGCCCAACGGGGAAAGAGGGGTACTGGGAAAAGGGGAGGTCCCCCTCCCCCCTTCCCTCCCCCCTCCCACCACCTCCCCCCCTTCTCCCCTCCCCCCTTCTCCCCTCCCCCCCTTCCCTCCCCTCCTCCCTCCACACCTCCCTCCTCCCTCCCTCCCCGCCTCCCGGTTACAATGGAAACCCTACGAGGACGGGCCCAACGGGGAAAGAGGGGTACTGGGAAAACGGGTGGTCCCCCTCCCTCCCTCCCCCCTCCCTCCCCCTCCCCCCTCCCTCCCCCTACCTCCCCCTCCACACCTCCCTCCTCCCTTCCCTCCCCCCCCCCCCCACTCCCCTCCCGGTTACAATGGAAACGCTACGAGGACGGGCCCGACGGGGAAAGAGGGGTACTGGGAAAAGGGGAGGTCCCCCCCTCCCTCCCCTTCCCTCCCTCCCCTCCTCCCGGTTACAATGGAAACCCTACGAGGACGGGCCCAACGGGGAAAGAGTGGTACTGGGAAAAGGGGAGGTCCTCCTCCCTCCCCCCCTACCCCCCTCGCTCCCCCCTCCCCCCTCCCTCCCCTTCCCTCCCTCCCCTCCTCCCGGTTACAATGGAAACCCTACGAGGACGGGCCCAACGGGGAAAGAGGGGTACTGGGAAAAGGGGAGGTCCTCCTCCCTCCCCCCCTACCCCCCTCGCTCCCCCCTCCCCCCCCTCTCCCTCCCCCCCCTTCCCCCCCCTCCACACCTCCCTCCTCCCCCTTCCCTCCCCACCACTCCCCTCCCGGTTACAATGGAAACCCTACGAGGACGGGCCCAACGGGCACACTTGTGCTAGTATACTACTAAAACTCAGATCTTGTAGCGTTGTATATATATTCCACTGATGTCGGCTGAATACGGCAATTCCGGCAAAACGGTTAACCGTAGCGCCACGATGTTTGAACCGCCTTAATCAGCATGCGGTTCGCTGCTGGAAAATGGTATTTTTATTTATTTCGGACGCATATTTTTAAAGTTACAGAGGTCTAAAGGTGCTGCCCCCCCTCATTTATCGAAGTTTTGACAGAAGGGGGGCGCTGCGGTCCGGCAGTGCACAGTACGCATGCGCGGAATCTCCTCACTCTGTACTCAGCACGCATGCGCGACATCTCCTCACTCGCACCAAAACAATGGACGCCGTTAGCGGCGCAAGCCCGCGATCACCGGCTCACCTCTCCTCTCTCCCCTTGCTTCTCTCCTCTCTCCCACACACGGGAGAACATCTCCCCGCTATCTCCCCCCCCCCCCCCCGGGCCCCCTCCCCCCTCACTCTCTCCCCCCTCCACAAATACCGCCCCATCTCTCATCACCCTCCCCCCCTCCATCCTCAACACCTCCCTCCCTCCACCACTCCCTGGGTGTGGGCACGGGCCCAACGGGCCCGCTTTGAACGGGCACACTTGTTCAGATCTTGAATATATATATATATATTCCACTGATGTCGGCTGAATACGGCAATTCCGGCAAAACGGTGAACCGTAGCGCCACGATTTTTCTATCGCCTTAATCAGCATGCGGTTCGCTGCTGGAAAATGATAGTTTTATTTAATTCGGACGCATATTTTTTAAGTTACAGAGGTTTAAATGTGCTGCCCCCCCTGATTTATCGAAGTTTTGACAGAAGGGGGGCGCTGCGGTGCGGATTTATTCTTCATTGTGATGTCACAATGCCCCTGTGAGATGAACTCGAGCAGACCCCCCTTCCCCCCCCGTGGTATTCAGCGTGTGACGTCACAATGCCCCTGTGCCCCTCCCTCCCCCTTCCCCCTCCCCTACCTCCCCCCTCCCTCCCCCCCTTCCCCTCTCCCTTCCCCCCTTTACCCCCTCCCCCCTTTCCGCCCTCCCCTTCCCCCCTCCCTCCCCTCCTCCCTCCTCCCTCCCTCCCCTCCCCCCTTCCCCTCTCCCTCCCCCCTTTCCCCCCCTTTCCGCCCTCCCCTTCCCCCCTCCCTCCCCCTTCCCTCCCTCCCCTCCTCCCGGTTACAATGGAATCCCTACGAGGACGGGCCCAACGGGGAAAGAGTGGTACTGGGAAAAGGGGAGAGCCCCCTCCCTCCCCTACCCTCTCCCCTCACTCCCCCCTTCCCCCCCTCCCCCTCCACACCTCCCTCCCTCCCCTTTCCCTCCCTCCCCTCCTCCCGGTTACAATGGAAACCCTACGAGGACGGGCCCAACGGGGAAAGAGGGGTACTGGGAAAAGGGGAGGTCCCCCTCCCCCTTCCCCCCTCCCTCCCACCCCCTCCCCCTCCCCTCCCCTTCCCCCCACCTCTGCCCCCTTCCTCCCCCCCCTCCTCTCCCCCCTCTCCTCTCCCCCCTCTCCTCTCCCCTTCCCCCCTCCCTTCCCCCCTCCCTCCCCCTTCCCTCCCTCCCCTCCTCCCGGTTACAATGGAATCCCTACGAGGACGGGCCCAACGGGGAAAGAGTGGTACTGGGAAAAGGGGAGAGCCCCCTCCCTCCCCCCTTCCCCCTCCCTCCCCCCTCCCCTCCCCCCCTCCCTCCTCCCTCCACACCTCCCTCCTCCCTCCCTCCCCCTTCCCTCCCTCCCCTCCTCCCGGTTACAATGGAAACCCTACGAGGACGGGCCCAACGGGGAAAGAGGGGTACTGGGAAAAGGGGAGGTCCCCCTCCCCCCTCCCTCCCCTTCCCCCCACCTCTGCCCCTTTCCTCCCCCCCTCCTCTCCCCCCCTCCCTTCCCCCCCCTTCCCCCCTCCCTCCCCCTCTCCCCCCTCCCTCCCTCCCCACTCTCCTCTCCTCCCTACCTCATCCCTCCCTCCCTCCCTTCCCCGCAGCGCTGACCGCCGGGAAGTGTAGTCGCCGTCGCCTCTCCCGCTTCTGCTCTATAGATAAGATTAATTTCTTTTTCAACAAAGAATGCTGTTTATTTTAAAGTAAAATAGACACCTCTCCTCTCTCCCCCCTCCTCTCCCCCCTCTCCCCTCTCCTCTCCCCCTCCACTCCCCCCCTCTCCTCTCCCCCCTCCTCCTCTCCCCCTCCCTCCCTCCTCCGCCCCTTCCCCCCTCCCACCCCTCCCCCCCTCCTCTCCCCCTCCTCCTCTCCCCGAAGCGGAAGTGTAGTCGCCGTCGCCTCTCCCGCTGTTTGATTTCATTTATAACAAAGACATTTATTTAAAATGAGGAATGTGATTTTCATTAAGTTTGATTTTATTTATTTTAAAAAAGCTGCTGCTCTATAGATAAGTTTATTTCCTTTTCAACAAAGAACGCTGTTTATTTTAAAGTAAAAACGCGGTTTTTTTCATTGGGTTTCACCCTCCCTGTTAGCGCCCGATTGGTTGGGTCTTTACGTGGGGTACAGTGATTGGCTCCACCATCCCTGTTAGCGCCCGATTGGCTGGGTCTGTACGTGGGGTGCAGTGATTGGCTCCACCCTCCCTGTTAGCGCCCGATTGGCTGGGTCTCTACGTGGGGTGCAGTGATTGGCTCCAACCTCACACTCGATGTGGGTGGAGCAGTTGATTTGAACTGACACCAACTGCCGTAACCAACAGTCCACCGTGCTGCTGCTGGTTGAGGACAGGCTCCAGCATCGCTCAGGAGGGCAGTTTAATTGAAATACAGAAAGAATATTTATAGATAAGTTTCTTATCATTTCCAACAGAAAAATTACATTTATTTTAAACGGTACGAGATTTCCATTGTATTTAATTTTATTTAAAAAAAAAGATAAAAGACAGAGATTTCATAGATAAGTTTACTTTCTTTTTTAACAAAAGAACATTTATTTCACATAAGTTTAATTTCATTTACAACAAAGACATAAGCTGCTGCTCTATAGATAACTTTAATTTCTTTTTCAACAAAGAATGCTGTTTATTTTAAAGTAAAATAGACCCCTCTCCTCTCTCCCCCCCTCTCCTCTCCTCTCTCCCCTCTCCCCTCTCCTCTCCCCCCTCTCCTCTCCCCCTCCTCCTCTCCCCCCCCTCCTCTCCCCGAAGCGGAAGTGTAGTCGCCGTCGCCTCTCCCGCTGTTTGATTTCATTTATAACAAAGACATTTATTTTAAATGAGGAATGTGATTTTCATTAAGTTTGATTTTATTTATTTTAAAAAAGCTGCTGCTCTATAGATAAGTTTATTTCCTTTTCAACAAAGAACTTATTTTAAAGTAAAAACGCGGTTTTTTTCATTGGGTTTCACCCTCCCTGTTAGCGCCCGATTGGTTGGGTCTTTACGTGGTACCTCCCCTCCTCCCTCCTCCCTCCCTCCCCGCCTCCCGGTTACAATGGAAACCCTACGAGGACGGGCACAACGGGGAAAGAGGGGTACTGGGAAAACAGGTAGTCCCCCTCCCCCCCTACCCTCCCCCTTTCCCCCTCTCCTCCCCCTCCCCTCCCCCCTCCCTCCCCCTCCTCCCTCCACTCCTCCCTCCCCCCTCCCCTCCCGGTTACAATGGAAACCCTACAAGGACGGGCACAACGGGGAAAGAGGGGTACTGGGAAAAGGGGAGGTCCTCCTCCCTCCCCCCCTTCCCTCCCCCCTTCCCCCTTCCCACCTCCCCTCCCTCCCCTCCCCCTCCCCCCTACCCCTCTCCCTCCCCTCCCCCCTCCCTCCCCTCCCCCCTCCCATCCCACAACGGGGAAAGAGGGGTACTGGGAAAACAGGTGGTCCCCCTCCCCCCTCCCTCCCCGCCTCCCGGTTACAATGGAAACCCTACGAGGACGGGCCCAACGGGCCCACTTTGTCTAGTCTAATCTTACTAAAACTCTGACTTGTATGTATATTTGTAACAGTGATTTCGGCTGATTTCTGCAAAACGGTGAGGCGTAGCGCCACAATCTTTGCACCGCCTTAATCACACCGCTGGACGCTTGCCGAAAATGATATTTTTTATTTAATTCGGTCGTATAGTTTTTAAGTTACAGAGGTTTAAAAGTCACAAAAAAAATCTTTCATTTTTTCGGCTGATTTTCGGCAAAAACGGTGAACCATAGCGCCACGATTTTTGCACCACCTTAATCACCACGCGGTTATCTGCTGGAAAATTGTTTTTTATTTAATTCGGTCGCATGTTTTTTAAGTTACAGAGGTTTTAAAGCGCTCCCCCCCCCCCCCTAATTTATAGGGGGCGCTGTGGTGCGGATTTATTGAAGGTCTTCAGCTTGTGATGTCACAATGCCCCTGTGAGATGAGCTCGAGCTGACCCCCCTCCCCCCCCCCTTCAGCGTGTGATGTCATAATGGACAAGCAGCTGCTATTGGGTGTCTACTCTTTACAAATTTACATCTTTTTATTTTTAACCTTTTTTTTCCAAGGTCTTCAGCTGGTGACGTCACAATGCTTGTGTGAGATGGGTTCAACATTGTTGCGAAAAGCAGCTGATTGTTTTTTAAAGTTGTGTTTTTTATTGCAAGTCACTTAACATACACAGATCAGCATGGGGCCCCTATGCTCGTGGGCCACCGGGGCAAGTGTTTCGAAAAAAGAAAGGGGAGGTCCCCCTTCCCCCCTCAACCCCTTCCTCCCCACTCCTTCCCACCTCCATCCCCACTCCCTCCCCCCCTCCTCCCCAACTCCCTCACCATCCCTCCCCACCTCCCTCACCCCTCGGGGACGGGCCCATCGGGGAAAGAGGGGTACTGGGAAAAGGGGAGGTCCCCCTCCCTCCTTCCCTCCTCCCTCCACCTCCCCCCCTTCCCCCCTCCCCTCCCACCCCTTCCCCCCTCCCCCCCCCCTCCCCTCCCCCCTCCCTCCCCGCCTCCCGGTTACAATGGAAACCATACGAGGACGGGCCCAACGGGGAAAGAGGGGTACTGGGGAAAGAGGGGTACTGGGAAAAGGGGAGGTCCCCCTCCCTCCCCCCCTTCCCCCTCCCTCCCCCTCCCCCCCCATACCCCCCTCCATCCCCTCTCCCTCCCCACTCCCCCACCCCTCCCCTCCCCCTCCCCTCCTCCCTCCACACCTCCCTCCTCCCGGTTACAATGGAAACCCTACAAGGACGGGCCCAACGGGGAAAGAGGGGTACTGGGAAAAGGGAAGGTCCCCCCCTTCCTCCCTACCCCTCCCCTCCCCCCTCCACACCTCCCTCCCTCCCCCCTCCACACCTCCCTCCCTCCCCCCCACTCCCCTCCCGGTTACAATAGAAACCCTACGAGGACGGGCCCAACGGGGAAAGAGGGGTTCTGGGAAAAGGGGAGGTCCCCCTCCCCCCTTCCCTCCCCCCTCCCACCACCTCCCCCCCTTCTTATTGAAGGCTTTCAGCGTGGCGCTGCTATGCGTCTGTGCTCCTCTCTCCCCTTGCTTCTCTCCTCTCCCCTTGCTTCTCTCCTCTCTCCCACACCCGGGAGATCCTCTCCCCGCTATCCCCCCCCCCCCCCCGGACCTTTCACTGATGCTCCCCCCCCCCCCCCCGGACCTTTCACTGATGCGCTCCCACCCCCTCCCCCCTCCACACCTCCCTCCCCCCCACTCCCCTCCCGGTTACAATGGAAACCCTACGAGGACGGGCCCAACGGGCACACATGTGCTAGTATAATACTAAAACTCAGATCTTGTGAATATATATATATATTTTTTTTGGGTTTGACCTGAATATATCGTATATTTATACATAACAGCGATTGCAGCAAAACGGCGGACCGTAGCACGACGGTTTTCGCACCGCCTCAATCGCCAATCTCGCGCTCGCTCGGCCGTGATATTTCCATTTAATTTGGTCGCGTGTTTTTTAAGTTACAGAGGTTTTAAAGCGCTGCCCCCCCCCTTTTTCAGGGGGGCGCTGCGGTGCAGATTTAGTTTTCAGCTTGTGGCTTGTGACGGCTACATTTGTTTCGAAAAGTTTCCAGAAAAGGATTTAGTTTTCAGCTTGTGACGGCTACATTGTTTCGAAAAGCTTCCAGAAAAGCACTGATTGTTTTGTTATTGCAAGTCAAGTCAAGTCAAGTCAATTATATTTGTATAGCACATTTAAAAACAACCCATGTTGACCAAAGTGCTGCACATCTGATTAGGAAAAAAAAAAAAAAAGGTTATAGTGGTCACTTGACATACACAGATCAGGAGGACGGGCCCAACGGGCACACTTGGAGAGTAAGAGTGGGGCTGGGGGAGGAGAGAATGGGGGGTGTGGGGACGGGCCCAACGGGCCCTCTTTTCTAGTATACTACTAAAACTCAGATCTTGTGTTATATATATATATATGCGCGTAACAGCGGTTTCTCTGATTTCGTCAAAACGGTGAACCGTAGCGCCACGATTTTTGCACCGCCTTAATCACCACGCGGTTATCTGCTGCAAAATTGTTTTTTATTTAATTCGGTCGCATGTTTTTTAAGTTACAGAGGTTTTAAAGCGCTCCCCCCCCCCCTAAATTATAGGGGGCGCTGTGGTGCGGATTTATTGAAGGTCTTCAGATTATGATGTCACAATGCCCCTGTGAGATGGGGGATACATTGTTGCGAATACAGGCGCTGTGGTGCGGATTTATTGAAGGTCTTCAGCTTATGATGTCACAATGCCCCTGTGAGATGGGTGATACATTGTTGCGAATACAGATCGCCGTGAGAAGCACTTGGTCAAGTCAAGTCAATTTTATTTGTATAGCACATTTAAAAACAACCCACGTTGACCAAAGTGCTGTACATCTGATTAGGTACTAAGGAAAAAAAAGAAAAGAAACATACAATGGCACGCAAACAGTTCACAGCACCTCCTCAATGAGCCTCAAACGCTAGGGAATAGAAATAGGTTTTGAGCCTGGACTTAAAGGAGTGGATGGAGGGGGCAATTCTGATGGGGAGAGGGATGCTGTTCCACAGTCTAGGAGCTGCAACCGCAAAAGCTCGGTCACCCCTGAGCTTAAGACCGGAAACGCTAGGGAATAGAAATAGGTTTTGAGCCTGGACTTAAAGGAGTGGATGGAGGGGGCAATTCTGATGGGGAGAGGGATGCTGTTCCACAGTCTAGGAGCTGCAACCGCAAAAGCTCGGTCACCCCTGAGCTTAAGACCGTAAGCTTAGTGACCGGAAATTTTGTGAAAAGACACTGAGTGTCTGGGGGAGAGAGAATGGGGAGGGTCTGAGAATGGGGACAACAGGGGTCGTTGCGGAGGGGGCTTGGTGATGGGGGGGAAAGAGGGGTACGGGGGAAAGAGGGGTACTGGGAAAAGGGGAGGTCACCCTTCCCCCCTCAACCCATTCCTCCCCCCTCCTTCCCACCTCCATCCCCACTCCCTCCTAAAACTCCTCCCCCTCCCTCACCCCTAACTCCCCCCGTCCCCTCCATCCCTCCCTCTCCCCTACCCCTCTCCCTCCCTTCCCCCTCCACACCTCCCTCCCTCCCCAACTCCCTCACCCCTAACTCCCCCCGTCCCCCCCCTCCTCCCTCCCCTCCCCTCCCCCTCCACTCCTCCCTCCCTCCCCTTACCCCCACCCCACTCCCCTCCCGGTTACAATGGAAACCCTACGAAGACGGGCCCAACGGGGAAAGAGGGCTACTGGGAAAAGGGGAGGTCCCCCTCCCCCTCCCCTCCCTCCCCTCCCCTCCCTCCCCTCCCCCTTCCCTCCCTCCCCTCCTCCCGGTTACAATGGAAACCCTACGAGGACGGGCCCAACGGGGTACTGGGAAAAGGGGAGGTCCCCCCTCCCCCTTACCTCCCCCCCACTCCCCTCCCGGTTACAATGGAAACCCTACGAGGACGGGCCCAACGGGCACACTTGTGCTAGTATACTATTAAAACTCAGATCTTGTGTATATATTTTTTTTGGGTTTGACCTGGTATGCGCGTAACAACGGTTTCTCTGATTTCGTCAAAACGGTGAACCGTAGCGCCACGATTTTTGCACCACCTTAATCACCACGCGGTTATCTGCTGGAAAATTGTTTTTTATTTAATTCGGTCGCATGTTTTTTAAGTTACAGAGGTTTTAAAGCGCTCCCCCCCCCCCCTAATTTATAGGGGGCGCTGTGGTGCGGATTTATTGAAGGTCTTCAGCTTGTGATGTCACAATGCCCCTATGAGATGAGCTCGAGCTGACCCCCCTCCCCCCCCCTTCAGCTTGTGATGTCACAATGGACAAGCAGCTGCTATTGGGTGTCTACTCTTTACAAATTTACATCTTTTTATTTTTAACCTTTTTTTTCAAGGTCTTCAGCTTGTGACGTCACAATGCTTGTGTGAGATGGGTTCAACATTGTTGCGAAAAGCAGCTGATTGTTTTTTAAAGTTGTGTTTTTTATTGCAAGTCACTTAACATACACAGATCAGCATGGGGCCCCTATGCTCGTGGGCCACCGGGGCAAGTGCTTCGAAAAAAGAAAGGGGAGGTCCCCCTTCCCCCCTCAACCCCTTCCTTCCCACTCCTTCCCACCTCCATCCCCACTCCCTCCCCCCCTCCTCCCCAACTCCCTCACCATCCCTCCCCACCTCCCTCACCCCTCGGGGACGGGCCCAACGGGGAAAGATGGGTACTGGGAAAAGGGGAGGTCCCCCTCCCCCCCTCCCCCTACCCTCCATCCCCCTCCCCTCCTCCCTCCCTCCCCCCCGGTTACAATGGAAACCATACGAGGACGAGCCCAACGGGGAAAGAGGGGTACTGGGGAAAGAGGGGTACTGGGAAAAGGGGAGGTCCCCCTCCCTCCCCATACCCCCCTCCATCCCCTCTCCCTCCCCCCTTCCCCTCTCCTCCTCCCACCACACCTCCCTCCTCCCTCCCTCCCCTCATCCCGGTTACAATGGAAACCCTACGAGGACGGGCCCAACGGGGAAAGAGGGGTACTGGGAAAAGGGAAGGTCCCCCCCTTCCTCCCTACCCCTCCCCTCCCCCCTCCACACCTCCCTCCCCCCCCCCTCCCTCCACACCTCCCTCCACACCTCCCTCCCTCCCCCTTCCCTCCCCCCCACTCCCCTCCCGGTTACAATAGAAACCCTACGAGGACGGGCCCAACGGGGAAAGAGGGGTACTGGGAAAAGGGGAGGTCCCCCTCCCCTCCCCCCTTCCACCACCTCCCCCCCTTCTCCCCTCCTCCCTCCACACCTCCCTCCCTCCCCCCTCCCGGTTACAATGGAAACCCTACGAGGACGGGCCCAACGGGGAAAGAGGGGTACTGGGAAAACGGGTGGTCCCCTCCCTCCCCCTCCACACCTCCCTTCCCTCCCCCCCACTCCCCTCCCGGTTACAATGGAAACGCTACGAGGACGGGCCCAACGGGGAAAGAGGGGTACTGGGAAAAGGGGAGGTCCCCCTCTCTCCCCCTCCCCTCCCCTCCCCTCCCCCTTCCCTCCCTCCCCTCCTCCCGGTTACAATGGAAACCCTACGAGGACGGGCCCAACGGGGATAGAGGGGTACTGGGGAAAAGGGGAGGTCCCCCTACCTCCCTCCCCCCCTCCCCCCCTCCACACCTCCCCCTTCCCCCCTCCACACCTCCCCCTTCCCTCCCCCCCACTCCCCTCCCGGTTACAATGGAAACCCTACGAGGACGGGCCCAACGGGCACACTTGTGCTAGTAATATACTAAAACTCAGAAGAGTATATATGTTTGTAACAGTGATTTCGGCTGATTTCGGCAAAACGGTGAACCGTAGCGCCACAATTTTTGCACCGCCTAATCACACCGCTGGACGCTTGCCGAAAATGATTTTTAAATTTAATTCGGTCATATATTTATTAAGTTACAGAGGTTTAAAAGTTTTTTTTAAATTCTCTGTTATTTCGGCTGATTTCGGCAAAAACGGTGAACCGTAGCGCCACGATTTTTGCACCGCCTTAATCACGACGCTGAACGCTGCTGGAAAATGATATTTTTATTTGATTCGGTCATGTATTTTTTAAGTTACAGAGGTCTTAGTTTTTTTTTTAAATTCCAGCCGTTTTTTCCATGGCCTTCAGCGTGTGACGTCAAAATGCCCATGTGACAAGAGCTCGCGCAACCCCCCTCCTACTGATTTATTGAAGGCTTTCAGCGTGGTGCGTCTGTGCGTATGGGCTCACCTCTCCTCTCTCCCCTTGCTTCTCTCCTCTCTTCCACACCCGGGAGACCCTCTCCCCGCTATCGCCCCCCCTCCCCCCCGGACCTTTCACTGATGTGCTCCCCCCGGACCTTTCACTGATGCGCACCCCCGCCCCCCCCCGGACCTGTTGGTGCTGGGGGCAAGAGAGAGTAGGGGAAAGGGGTGTGCTGGGGAAAGGGGGGGTGGGGGATAGTAAGAGTGTGTCTGGGGGAGAGAGAATGGTGGCGGGGTCTGAGAATGGGGACTGGGGAGGGGGACAACAGGGGTCGTCCGGAGGGGGCTTGGTGGTGGGGGAAATAGGGGTACTGGGAAAAGGGGAGGTCGTGGGGAAAGGGGGGGGTGAGGGGAGAGTAAGATTGGGGTTGTGGGAGGAGAGAATGGGGGGTGTGGGAATGGGCCCAACGGGCCCTCTTCGCTAGTCTATATACTACTAAAACTCAGATCTTGTAGCGTTGTATATATATTCCACTGATGTCGGCTGAATACGGCAAAACGGTGAACCGTAGCGCCACGATTTTTGTACCGCCTTAATCACCACGCGGGCCAATGCTGGAAAATGATTTTTTAATTTAATTCTGTCGCATATTTTTTAAGTTACACAGGTTTTAATGCAATGCCCCCCCCCCTTATTGAGGTTTCGATAGAGGGCGCTGCGGTGAGGCAGTGCTCAGTACGCATGCGCGGAATCTCCTCACTCTGTGCTCAGCACGCATGCGCGGAATCTCCTCACTCGCAACAAAAAAATGGACGCCGTTAGCGGCGCCAGCCTGCGATCACCGGCTCACCTCTCCTCTCCCCCCCTGCTTCTCTCCTCTCTCCCACACCCGGGAGAACATCTCCCCGCTATCCCCCCCCCCCCCCCCCGGGTCCATCCTCAACACCTCCCTCCCTCCACCACTACCTCACCGCCCAAGGGGAGGGTGTGGGGAGAGTAAGAGTGGGGCTGGAGGAGGAGAAAATGGGAGGTGTGGGGACGGGCCCAAAGGGCCCGCTTTGAACGGGCACACTTGTTCTAGTATACTATTAAAACTCAGATCTTGTTTATATATATTTTTTGGGTTTGACCTGAATATCTGATATGTTCGCGCGTAACAGCGATTGCGGCAAAACGGTGAACCGTAGCGCGACGGTTTTCGCACCGCCTTAATCGCCAACCTCCCAAACGACCGGCCGTGATATTTTCCATTTGATTTAGTCGCATGTTTTTTAAGTTACAGAGTTTTTAAAGCGCTGCCCCCCCCCCCTTTTCAGGGGGGCGCTGCGGAGCGGATTTAGTCTTCAGCTTGTGATGTCACAATGCCCCTGTGAGATGAGCTCGAGCTGACCCCCCTCCCCCCCCCCTTCAGCGTGTGATGTCACAATGGACAAGCAGCTGCTATTGGGTGTCTACTCTTTACAAATTTACATTTTTTTATGAGAAGCACTTGGTCAAGTCAAGTCAATTATATTTGTATAGCACATTTAAAAACAACCCACGTTGACCAAAGTGCTGTACATCTGAATAGGTACTAAGGAAAAAAATGAGACATACAGTGGCACGCAAACAGTTCACAGCACCTCCTCAATGAGCCTCAAACGCTAGGGAGTAGAAATAGATTTTGAGCCTGGACTTAAAGGAGTGGATGGAGGGGGCAGTTCTGATGGGGAGAGGGATGCTGTTCCACAGTCTAGGAGCTGCAACCGCAAAAGCTCGGTCACCCCTGAGCTCGGTCCCCCATCCACGAAGGGGGACTGGGGAGGGGGACAACAGGGGTCATTGCGGAGGGGGCTTGGTGGTGGGGGAAAGAGGGGTACTGGGAAAAGGGGAGGTCCCACTTCCCCCCTCAACCCCTTCATCCCCCCTCCTTCCCACCTCCATCCCCACTCCTCCCCAACTCCCTCCCCCCCCTCCATCCCTCCCTCCCCCAACCCTCTCCCCCTCCCCTCTCCTTCCACCCTCCCTCCCCCCTCCCGGTTACAATGGAAATCCTACGGGGACGGGCCCAACGGGGAAAGAGGGGTGCTGGGAAAAGGGGAGGTCCCCCTCCCTCCACCCCTCCACCCTCCCCTCTTCCCGGTTACAATGGAAACCCTACGAGGACGGGCCCAACGGGGAAAGAGGGGTACTGGGAAAAGGGGAGGTCCCCCTCCCTCCCCCTTTTCCCCCTCCCTCCCCTCCTCCCTCCCCCTCCCCTCCTCCCTCCCCTCCCTCCCCTCCTCCCGGTTACAATGGAAACCCTACAAGGACGGGCCCAACGGGGAAAGAGGAGTACTGGGAAAAGGGGAGGTCCCCCTCCCTTCCCCCCTTCCCCTTCCCTCCCCCCCACTTCCCTCCCGGTTACAATGGAAACCCTACGAGGACGGGCCCAACGGGCACACTTGTGCTAGTATACTATTAAAACTCAGATCTTGTTTATATATTTTTTTTGGGTTTGACCTGAATATTTGATATGTTCGCGCGTAACAGCGATTGCGGCAAAACGGTGAACTGTAGCGCGACGGTTTTCGCACCGCCTTAATCGCCAACCTCCCAAACGACCGGCCGTGATATTTTCCATTTGATTTAGTCGCATGTTTTTTAAGTTACAGAGTTTTTAAAGCGCTGCCCCCCCCCCTTTTCAGGGGGGCGCTGCGGTGCGGATTTAGTCTTCAGCTTGTGATGTCACAATGCCCCTGTGAGATGAGCTCGAGCTGACCCCCCTCCCCCCCCCTTCAGCGTGTGATGTCACAATGGACAAGCAGCTGCTATTGGGTGTCTACTCTTCACAAATTTACATTTTTTTATGAGAAGCACTTGGTCAAGTCAAGTCAATTATATTTGTATAGCACATTTAAAAACAACCCACGTTGACCAAAGTGCTGTACATCTGAATAGGTACTAAGGAAAAAAATGAGACATACAGTGGCACGCAAACAGTTCACAACACCTCCTCAATGAGCCTCAAACGCTAGGGAGTAGAAATAGATTTTGAGCCTGGACTTAAAGGAGTGGATGGAGGGGGCAGTTCTGATGGGGAGAGGGATGCTGTTCCACAGTCTAGGAGCTGCAACCGCAAAAGCTCGGTCACCCCTGAGCTCGGTCCCCCATCCACGAAGGGGGACTGGGGAGGGGGACAACAGGGGTCATTGCGGAGGGGGCTTGGTGGTGGGGGAAAGAGGGGTACTGGGAAAAGGGGAGGTCCCACTTCCCCCCTCAACCCCTTCATCCCCCCTCCTTCCCACCTCCATCCCCACTCCCTCTCCCCCTCCTCCCCAACTCCCTCCCTCACCCCTCCCCCCTAACTCCCCCCCCCTCCCTCCTTCCCTCCCTCCCCCCTCCCTCCACCCTTCCATCCCTCTCCCCCTCCCCTCTCCTTCCACCCTCCCTCCCCCCTCCCGGTTACAATGGAAATCCTACGGGGACGGGCCCAACGGGGAAAGAGGGGTGCTGGAAAAAGGGGAGGTCCCCCTCCCTCCCCCTTCTCTCCCTCCCCTCCTCCCGGTTACAATGGAAACCCTACGAGGACAGGCCCAACAGGGAAAGAGGGGTACTGGGAAAAGGGGAGGTCCCCCTCCCTCCCCCTTTCCCCCCTCCCCTCCCCTCCTTCCCCCTCCTCCCTCCCTCCCCCTTCCCCCTCCTCCCTCCTCCCTCCCCCTTCCCTCCCTCCCCTCCTCCCGGTTACAATGGAAACCCTACGAGGACGGGCCCAACGGGGAAAGAGGGGTACTGGGAAAAGGGTAGGTCCCCCTCCCTCCCCCCTTCTCCACTCCCCCCTCCCCCTTCCACCCCCTCCCTCCCCTCCTCCCTCCACCCCCCTTCCCTCCCTCCCCTCCTCCCGGTTACAATGGAAACCCTACGAGGACGGGCCCAACGGGGGAAAGAGGGGTACTGGGAAAAGGGGAGGTCCCCCTCCCTTCCCCCCTCCCCCCTCCCTTCCCCCCTCCTCCCACCCTCCCCCTTCCCTCCCCCCCACTCCCCTCCCGGTTACAATGGAAACCCTACGAGGACGGGCCCAACGGGCACACTTGTGCTAGTTGTACAATAAAGATCAACCTTTGTAATTGCCCCGACATTCCAAAGAATTGATAGAATCAAGATCCTTTTTTATACACATTCCATTTTCTTTCAATGCAAGGAAAATACAAACATATTTCGTGAACATTAAGGGAAAGAGGGTGAGAGCACAAGGCCCCTTAGAAACTAATGCAGTCATACGTGTGTGGAGTCACAGGAGTTGGGCAAGTTCCTCAAAGAGTATTTCTCCTTTCTATTTACTGTGGGGAAAGATGTGAAGATTGGGGAACTTGGGACAGTTAATGTAAGTGTCGAGTTCAGTATCAGTCAAGGATAAGTCTTCCAGGTCTAATCAGATAAGGACACGGTGGGAAGCTAGCAAATAAATTGCAAGCGCCATGGCAGATGTACAAATCATCATTAGATATAGGCAAGGTGTCAGAAGACTGGAGGGTGTCTAATGTTGTGCCTCTATTTAAGAAAGGCTGTAAGGAAAAGCCTGAGCGCTATAGACCAGTGTGCCTAACGTCTGTGGTAGGCAGGTTATTAGACAGTACTCCAAAGGATAAGATATATATGCATTAGGATAGATGAGCCGATTAGGGATAGACAGCATGGTTTTGAACACAGAAGATCGGGCTTCACAAATTCAATTGAGTATTTTGAAGTGACTAAAAAGGACGATGAGGGCAAAGCTGTAAATATTCCCTTTATGGACTTCAGCAAAGCATTTGACAAGGATCCGCATGGTAGGTTAGATCACATGGGATTCGGGGAGAGCTAGTCACATGGGATCAAGGGAGAGAAGGTTATCCCTGTGTAAAATAATGTGGTATTCTACACATTTTCAACTAGACGAATTGTAATGCAAAGTTTTCTATCATACATATATATACATATATATATATAACTATAATGTAATGTAATATTAATTGCAATATGAAAAACTTTCGTTCCCAGTACCCAGCTCTCTGGTTTTAACTGAACCAAGACATTAAAAGGTATATATAGATATCTGTAATGCAACCATGAGCACATTCCAAAGGGTAATACAGTATGATTTGTTATAGACTCATTAGACAATTAACCACAGGTGGATGTTGGTTATCCAGTTTAAACTAAAGCACCATTTTCCATCGACACTTGCATGTCTCCATTACTCTATTTTGCAGATAAAGATTAAAAAAATTATACAGATTTTAACAAAATAAATTGGATAACCACACACCTTGCAAAGCTGGTCCATTTAAAACTGGAATTTGGGACTGTGTATCACTTGAACAACTGCCCTCCGATTGATGCAGGAAACTTTCTAAATGTCTTCTTTTCTGAATGCGTTTGTACTCCTGTTTTATGTTGTGGAGAATTTGTTCTGAAAAAGACAAATAAAATTTAATAGAAACTACATGACATGTACATTTAAAAATCAACTCACTTGCTTGATTAACAAAAGGACCAGAACAAAAAAATATGAACAGAAGTATTATTTCACCCAATAAAGTACAAATCAAGAAATTATATAATATGCAGCAGCTCTACTGACCATCTTATATTGGAACTAATTAAGAATAATTGTAACAAAGAATGTCAATGGAATATACAGTTGACACATATGGTTGTGCTACAGTGTGTCAATTTTGGAAAAACGCATTGAAGTTAATTTTAAGCAAAAACATTGAAAAGCTTAATTTTATCTTTACTGTTTATAAAAGAGTAACGTACAGGTCCAGTTGAATACAAATCCAATGGATTTGCACGTTACTCTTTTATAAACAGCAAAGATAAAAATTAAGCTTTATTCAATGTTTTACTCCTTAAAAATGCATTGGTTTGAATTGAAGGAAAACCGTGAATCTTGAAAACACAATGTCTGATTTTATCTACCTTTGTCATCAGATAGCTAAGAGAATGTACCATGTCCAACAAACTTGTACGAAGCCTGTACCATGGCCTATAAATACTATTCAAAATACAACTTTAACTCATTTGTATTGCCCTCAATTAAATGATTTCCAAATAGATGGGAAGGAAGAAACGGGAGGGGGGATCAAGCTACTTGGTTACCAGCAATCCTGCCATGGATTAACAAGAGGAAGTAGTCAGAAATTACAATAAATATTTACTCTGAACTTTCTGAAAAAAACATCTGATATCAGGAACAAGTTACCATGACTCGTCAAAAGACAAAATTGTTAAAATACCATCTACACAAAAGACTTGCATGGGAATCATGCAAAAGAAAGCCCCAAAAGCAAGATCTCTGGAATTTCATTGAATAGAATTAGCATGCAATTTCTGAAAGAACACACCAAGTGTAATATATACAAAGTCTGTTGATGATACAAAGCTGGTGGAAAGAGCCGGCAAAGGACTGTAGCCACACCTCAATCTTTCCCTTAGCACGAGGCCATTTTAAACACTGGATTTTTTTTGAAATTCAAAATAATGTAAACACATTACATTAATTGTATATTGCTCAACAATTTAAATTCAAAACAAATTAAAAAATACAACACCCATAGGCATTTAAATGCATTTCTTAAATTGGATCAGACAATATTTTATTGCAGTCCTTTGCAGGTTCTTTCCACCAGCTTTTTAACAATGATAAAAGTATACTGCTGCTTTATAACAATTATAATAAAACCCCATGAACTACACTGAAAATAGGTTTTACCACTAATTTTGTTGTAATGTTTAACTCCAATTTTCTTTCTAAACTCACTGAAAATAAAGCAATACAAACAAGTAAATTAACACAAGGAATTTATATGTTGCCTTTGACAAAAACAGTACTGTACAAATAGTAACAAATAACAACCTGACCTAATGTGACTCCTCAGCCCAAGGATCTTGATAAAACTAACAGTTTTGTACAGGCAATCCTGAGATATTGTACGATTCCCAAGAACAGTCCACAAGACAGATTTCTCCACAAATCGGAAATGTCCATTTTCTATAGCGACTTATGTTATATGGGAAATGCGTGTATGGAAGAGTGGAGACCAGGGTGGTGGGAGGAATATGCACAAAAGAGAGGGGATGGCAGCAGAAGGAGAAGGGGTGTGGGGGGGTAGTGGGGTGCGTTACTTGAAATGAGGAATTCAATGTTCATACCATTGGGTTGCAAGCTACCAAAGCAGCATGCGACGTGCTGTTCTTCCAGTTTGCATGTGGCCTTACACTGGCAATGGAGGAATCTTCAGCAGAGGCCTCACATTTGTAGCTACACCACTCATGAGCTTTTTACACAGGGGTTTAACAGCCAAGGCAACTTGGTTGGCAAAATTGGGCATATAGGTCAACTCAATCGGGTATGGGACAAGGGAGATGCAAGAAGGCTGTTTTGCATCTTCCGTAGGACTGTTACATTTGGAAACATGACCTATAGACTGGCAAAATGAGTGGACATCAAGGGGGAAAATAGGGAAGTCTTAAGTCATTCATTTTGGGACAAAAAACAAAACCGTAAAATGGCAATAAGCATTTCAAATAGTGAAAGGTGCCAGCTGGCCTATTGTGAATATACAAGCAGCACTAACCGATAGCAAAAAATATATATTTCTAGCTCCCGAGCAATAAACCTGTATGTTACAAATCTTTAGTGCTAACAAAAGTACTTTTGACCTTGACCACCTTTACAGGTGCTTTTGTTACCAAGATCCATGCAAACTCCAAATTCACTACCCTCATCAACTTTTGTTGCCTTCACAGAATTCTCGTTCACAAAATATCAATCCCATTGGAACATTTTTAATTGGGGTTTTTTCCTGAGGCCCTGCTAATTATTTCCCTCCAAGTTCCACAATTCTTTAAATAACCTGGAACTACATTGCATGTAAAAATGTCAACGGTAGCATACTCCAGTGCCATTTGTGCACACAAAAATCTTACTCGCATCTCCCCAGTACCTTTTGTGCATTGGTACAATGATTTTCCCTGGTCTGCAGATTAGAATAGCTTCTCAAAGCCAAATAAAACATGCAGATATTGGAAATTTGAAAGGGGGGGGGGGGGGGGGGAAGAGAAGAGGGGTGGGGTGTGAACAGAGCAAAGGCAGCATATGCGATTAAAGCAAGAACAAAGGATCTGTTGGGAAAAAAAGGCAGAGGTGCTGGCTGAGAGGGTGATAAAGGCTCATTAACTACGCTAATTTGTCTGCAGGTAGGGAGAGAGAAGGAAGGAGAAGATATGACACACTATAATTCTGGACCTCCAAGATAATCCAGATGCTGAAAATATGAAATAAAAGAATGATAGAAAAACTCAGACCAGGCAGCAGCAGCCGTGGCATGAGATAAACAGAGTATCAGCCTGAAAGGTCCCAACCAGAAACTTCATCTATGCATGTTCCCCAGAGATGCTGTCCCACCCGCTAAGTTACTCCAGCACTTTATGTCCATTATGGTCACCAGAATCTGCAGCTCTTTGTTTCTACAATGATTATTACAGGCTGGCGACCTCTCAATAGCTTCTTGGCAAGCATTAATCTACAGCCATCATGTTCACATAATCACATTCTTTCATTATCTCTACCAAATCTCTCTCAACCTTCTGCACTCCAAGAACAACCTCATTTTTTCCACTAACCTTTCATCTGAAATCCTTCATCTCTTAAACCAGTCGCGATTCTTTTCTGCTTCTTACTGTTGCATTTCACTATTTCTTTTGCATAGGGTCTCCAATGAGTGATAACAATAGACAATAGGTGCAAGAGTAGGCCATTCAGCCCTTCGAGCCAGCACCGCCATTCAATGCGATCATGGCTGATCACTCTCAATCAGTACCCCGTTCCTGCCTACTCCCCATACCCCCTCACTCCGCTATCCTTAAGAGCTCTATCCAGCTCTCTCTTGAAAGCATCCAACGAACTGGCCTCCACTGCCTTCTGAGGCAGAGAATTCCACACCTTCACCACTCTCTGACTGAAAAAGTTCTTCCTCATCTCCGTTCTAAATGGCCTACCCCTTATTCTTAAACTGTGGCCCCTTGTTCTGGACTCCCCCAACATTGGGAACATGTTTCCTGCCTCTAATGTGTCCAATCCCCTAATTATCTTATATGTTTCAATAAGATCCCCCCTCATCTAAATTCCAGTGTATACAAGCCTAATTGCTCCAGCCTTTCAACATACGACAGTCCAGCCATTCCGGGAATTAACCTAGTGAACCTACGCTGCACGCCCTCAATAGCAAGAATATCCTTCCTCAAATTTGGAGACCAAAACTGCACACAGTACTCCAGGTGCGGTCTCACCAGGGCCCGGTACAACTGTAGAAGGACCTCTTTGCTCCTATACTCAACTCCTCTTGTTATGAAGGCCTACATTCCATTGGCTTTCTTCACTGCCTGCTGTACCTGCATGCTTCCTTTCAGTGACTGATGCACTAGGACACCCAGATCACGTTGAACATCCCCTCTTCCTAACTTGGCACCATTCAGATAATAATCTGCCTTTCTATTCTTACTTCCAAAGTGAATAACCTCACACTTATCTACATTAAACTGCATCTGCCATGTATCCGCCCACTCACACAACCTGTCCAAGTCACCCTGCAGCCTTATTGCATCTTCCTCACAATTCACACTACCGCCCAGCTTAGTATCATCTGCAAATTTGCTAATGGTACTTTTAATCCCTTCATCTAAGTCATTAATATATATCGTAAATAGCTGGGGTCCCAGCACCGAACCTTGCGGTACCCCACTGGTCACTGCCTGCCATTCCGAAAGGGACCCATTTATCCCCACTCTTTGCTTTCTGTCTGTCAACCAATTTTCTATCCATGTCAGTACCCTACCACCAATACCATGTGCTCTAATTTTGCCCACTAATCTCCTATGTGGGACCTTGTTGAAGGCTTTCTGAAAGTCGAGGTACACCACATCCACCGACTCTCCCCTGTCAATTTTCCTAGTTACATCCTCAAAAAATTCCAGTAGATTTGTCAAGCATGATTTCCCCTTCGTAAATCCATGCTGACTCGGAATGATCCTGTTACTGCTATCCAAATGCTCAGCAATTTCGTCTTTTATAATTGACTCCAGCATCTTCCCCACCACTGATGTCAGACTAACTGGTCTATAATTACCTGTTTTCTCTCTCCCTCCTTTCTTAAAAAGTGGGATAACATTTGCTATCCTCCAATCCACAGGAACTGATCCTGAATCTATAGAACATTGAAAAATGATCTCCAATGCTTCCACTATTTCTAGAGCCACCTCCTTAAGTACCCTGGGATCCAGACCATCAGGCCCTGGGGATTTATCAGCCTTCAGTCCCATCAGTCTACCCAAAACCATTTCCTGCCTAATGTGGATTTCCTTCAGTTCCTCCATCACCCTAGGTTCTCCGGCCCCTAGAACATTTGGGAGATTGTGTGTATCTTAAATTGTTTGAAAATTATGTCGTTTGGTTTGGACAGGGTTTTCAATGTAAACAAAAGAAATTATGAAGGAAGGCCAAGTTGGCAAAACATTTAAAGAGAAAACCGGGAAATGCCAAACTATGGACCACAGGAAAATTTAAAGGTAGCAGAAATCTAAAAAACTCATCTTGTTGACAAAAGCTACAGCAAAACTTAACGATTGGGAATGTTTTAGAATGATAATAAATACGCAAGTAAACTGGCAAGAAACAAAAGAAAAGATGGGTCCTTTCTTGCAAACAGATGGAAAATATACATTCAAATAGAAATTAAACATATGCTTAGTGTCTGCTTTCATGGAAAGCACCAAAAATAAGTAGGTAATATTAATTAAAAGTTAGCATTGGTACATTAATAATATTCCCATTGCAAACATAATATTCCCATCGTGTATTATTTTCAAAAATGTACACACACAACTTTCAGGATGCTCTCTCGAAAATGAAGGTGCCTATGAAAGATTTACACAACCTCCTGCTTTGCCCACTGCTGGGATAGAAGCCCATCATAAATTCAGCATTGAGTCATCCCGCAAATCAGCACAGAGAAGCAGCCAAAAAGGACTGGTGTGGAGCAGGCCTGGTTTAGCAGCTCAGCACGTGCTGCACAGCAGCAACACCCATAACCACCAGCACCTTCTCCTCGCAACTAAACCCATTATCATTTACGAAATCTCCGGGGTGAAAGAGGTATATGTGAGAGTTAGTAGGTTAAATAACCATGTATAAATTTCCCTAGTGAGTGCTAGCATCTGGGCGATAGAGGGTGGAAGGTTGAGGAGAACAATGTAGGATTAAATAGGGAGTGTGGATCAATGTAGGATTAATTAGGAAGCGTGGATCAATGTAGGATTAATTAGGGAGTGTGGACTCTGGCCTGTTTCCATGACACATCAATGTCTATGACTCCCTTTTAAAGTGTTTTGATGAAAATGCAGTTCGGTTGGCAGTTTAGTACCTGTACCCAAGCAAGGAGGTATCTGCCTTTGACACTGTGCAAGATTCCTGGTGCAAAATGAATTGGCCCAAGAGAACAGGAACTGTATTAGAGAGCTCTACATTTGTTGGGAGGCAAGGAGACAAGAGACTTCAGATGCTGTAATCTAGAGCAAAGAAACATGCAGTTGTAAAAACTCAGCGGGTCAAGCAGTATCTGTGAAGGCAAAGGACAGTTAAAGTTTCATAGAAACATAGACATAGAAACTAGGTGCAGGAGGAGGCCATTTGGCCCTTCGAGCCAGCACCGCCATTCATTGTGATCATGGCTAATCGTCTACAGCCAGTAACCTGTGCCTGCCTTCTCCCCGTATCCCTTGATTCCACTAGCCCCGAGAATTGCCCCTAGAATTCAGGTTGCACTGCATCACCACTCAGTATGTAAAACCTGTATAGAGGTGAGACAAGTAGCAGGTAGAAGTGTGTGTGTGTGCGCATGCTTGTGCGTGTGTGTGTGTGAAGTGGAGTTGAGACAGCAGTTGGCGGGTGATAGACACGAGGCTGGAAGGTGATAATTGAAAAAAGAACGGGGTGCTTTTGATGGAACTGATAAGGAAGGTGATAAGAGGAACCGGATAAAGGAGGGATAATATGCAGGTGGAACGGGGGGGGGGGGGGGGAGAGATAGGGCCCCTTGTAGGTAATATGCATACACGATAGGCAGATGGGACGAGGGGGTGAATCAGGAGTAAAAGTAAGACTAGATGAAACAGTACAGATAAGGTTAATACAGTCTGTCCCCCCTCCCTCCCACCCTAGGGAAGAGGAATCAAGAACTTGAGGGTATCTGGGTGAATCAGAAAAAGAAAAAGAGTAAAGGCAGGATTAGACAAGGGGTACAGATAGGGTGAATGCACAGAGTTGTTTTTCCCCAGGGGAGGGGAATCAAGAACCAGCGGGCATCAGAGTAAGGCGACAGGAGAAAGATTTATTAGAACCTGAGCAACAAGTTTTTCCATACAGTGGGCCTATGGAACAAACTGCCTGGGGAAAAAGTTGAGGCAAATACAGTAATAACATTTTAAAAGACATTCGGAGAATTACATGGATAGATAAGATTGAGGGATACGAGTGAAACAAATGCAGAGTCTAGCTTAGCTGGGCTGACAGATGAGTTGGGCTGAAGGCCCCATTTCCATGCTGTATGACTTTGACTATAATGTTGGGTTAGTTAAAGTTGAAACATTCAATGTTCATACCATTAGGTTATAGACTCCCAAGTAGAATACGAAGTTCCTCCAATGTGTGTTTGGTCTCAGTGGCAATGAATGAGGCTGAAGACAGACGGGTCAGTGTAGGAATGAGAAGGGAAGCACTGAAATGGTATGCAGCTGGGAACTCAGGATGGAGATTGTAGAGAGCGCAAGTGTTCCACAAAGGAGTCACTAATTTCATTAGAGGAAATTCCACCAAAACAAGTTACTGAGGTTTGACAAATGCTGTGAGAACCTCACATTTGTACTGTGATGCAAGGTTCTCCAATTGGTAATCTTAATATCACTGTCCATCAACAACAGTGTCTTAAAAAGTGAGCTGGACACAGAGAAGGGTACCCAACAGGGCTCCGTTTCTCACACAACCACAATTTATGGTCTAATTCAATAAGAGTTGCATCACAGCCTGGTTTACTAACTAGAACGACCCAGAACAAAGGAGGCTGAAGAGAATGGTTGACATTGCCCATGATCTGACCTCCCCAACATCAAAGGGATCCACAGGAGGCAGTGCCTCAGAGAGGCAGCGAGTATCAAATACCCACACCATGCTATTATCTCACTAGTGCCATCGGGAAGGTGGCAAAGGAGCCAGAGAACCCTGTAATCTACAGGTTCTGGCAGTTTCTTCCCAGCAACCATCAGGCTCTTGAACACTGCACATTCACCACAACCTTACCCCTTTGGTTTGGTTGCATTATGTGCTTCAGTTTTGCATGATAATGAGCTGGTTGCCTAACATTACTAATTATTCATTTATTGTATTACCGATTCTGTATTTGTGCTTTATTGTCTTAATGGGCCTGTAAAGCTGCAGCAATAAATTTATTGTTCCATTGCCATTACACATAATTAAACTTCCTTGTCAAAAAAATCAGAACATAGAAAATTCAATTCACAGATTACAGCAAATTCTCACAATAAAAGCAGGACGTTATCCAAGAGAAATGCAAATAGCTATGGGAATTATACAATTGGTTCCAACCCATCCAGAAATAGAGCACTTGTAGATAAATTATGGCGGGTTTCACTCTGTTCCTGTTACCTCCATGCACTTTCAAAATGATATGGTCATAAGCTCTCCAATTGTTGAAATACATTACTGTCCAGGAATTGAGACATCACAGATTCTTGTTGTGCCATTTTTAATTGAATATATATGGAGAGTTAAAAAGGCTGATTTAATAATCTTGGAAGCTTTTACACAGCCAATTTGCAAATAATGAACCAAAACATTCACTTTACTGTAACCATTAGTGAGGCTATTGCAATTTGGTATTTTCCATCAGCTACTGCAAAGATTTTTTAAAACGTAAAACAAGCACTATGCTGCCAGATGGGATCTGAACTCAATCTGTACATTGTCAGTGCAGGTTCTGGACTTCTAGTCCGGTAATTTAATTATGACACTACCATTTGTACCCGAGGATACCCACATGTAATAAGTGGAGCATTTCATGTAATCGAGGAGCATTTCATGTCAATACACTGAAAAATCTTTAATTACCATATTAAAAAAATAAAAAATAACTGACAGTCATAATCAGAGAATAAAGATCAATCCTCCATTTTCAAAATCGCAAATTGTTCCAAATTTCCCTCCACTGTAATCACAAATCCAACATGAAAGGTAATTAAATACAAACCCAAATATAACATCAAAATGTTTGGAGCTACACATCCAAAGAAAAATTACAGATGTGGAAAAAAGGAAAATCAAATTAATTTAAAAAAGTCAACTAGAGCCTACCAGGGAGAAGGCAATTCTGGATTTAGTGTTGTGTAATGATCCTGATCTGATAAGGGGACTAGAGGTAAAAGAGCCATTAGGAGGCAGTGATCACAACATGATAAGTTTTACTCTGCAAATGGAAAGGCAGAAGGGAAAATCGGAAGTGTCAGTATTACAGTATAGCAAAGGGGATTACAGAGGCATGAGCTGGCCAAAATTGACTGGAAGGAGGCCCTAGCAGGGAGATGGTAGAACAGCAATGGCAGGTATTCCTGGGAATAATGCAGAGGTTGCAGGATCAATTTATTCCAAAGAGGTGGAAAGACTCTAAGGGGAGTAAGAGACACCTGTGGCTGACAAGGGAAGTCAGGGAGAGCATAAAAATTAAGGAGAGGAAGTATAACATAGCAAAGAAGAGTGGGAAGACAGAGGATTGGGACTCTTTTAAAGAGCAACAAAAGTTAACTAAAAAGGCAATACGGGGAGAAAAGATGAGGTACGAGGGTAAACTAGCCAATAATATAAAGGAGGATAGCAAAAGTTTTTTTAGGTACGTGAAGAGGAAAAAAATAGTCAAGGCAAATGTGGATCCCTTGAAGACAGAAGCAGGGGAATTTATTATGGGGAACAAAGAAATGGCAGACGAGTTAAACCGTTACTTTGGATCTGTCTTCACTGAGGAAGATACACACAATCTCCCAAATGTTCTAGGGGCCGGAGAACCTAGGGTGATGGAGGAACTGAAGGAAATCCACATTAGGCAGGAAATGGTTTTGGGTAGACTGATGGGACTGAAGGCTGATAAATCCCCAGGGCCTGATGGTCTGCATCCCAGGGTACTTAAGGAGGTGGCTCTAGAAATAGTGGAAGCATTGGAGATCATTTTTCAATGTTCTATAGATTCAGGATCAGTTCCTGTGGATTGGAGGATAGCAAATGTTATCCCACTTTTTAAGAAAGGAGGGAGAGAGAAAACGGGTAATTATAGACCAGTTAGTCTGACATCAGTGGTGGGGAAGATGCTGGAGTCAATTATAAAAGACGAAATTGCTGAGCATTTGGATAGCAGTAACAGGATCATTCCGAGTCAGCATGGATTTACGAAGGGGAAATCATGCTTGACAAATCTAATGGAATTTTTTGAGGATGTAACTAGGAAAATTGACAGGGGAGAGTCAGTGGATGTGGTGTACCTCGACTTTCAGAAAGCCTTCGACAAGGTCCCACATAGGAGATTAGTGGGCAAAATTAGGGCACATGGTATTGGGGGTAGGGTACTGACATGGATAGAAAATTGGTTGACAGACAGAAAGCAAAGAGTGGGGATAAATGGGTCCCTTTCGGAATGGCAGGCAGTGACCAGTGGGGTACCGCAAGGTTTGGTGCTGGGACCCCAGCTATTTACGATATACATTAATGACTTAGACGAAGGGATTAAAAGTACCATTAGCAAATTTGCAGATGATACTAAGCTGGGGGGTAGTGTGAATTGTGAGGAAGATGCAATAAGGCTGCAGGGTGACTTGGACAGGTTGTGTGAGTGGGCGGATACATGGCAGATGCAGTTTAATGTAGATAAGTGTGAGGTTATTCACTTTGGAAGTAAGAATAGAAAGGCAGATTATTATCTGAATGGTGTCAAGTTAGGAGGAGGGGGAGTTCAACGAGATCTGGGTGTCTTAGTGCATCAGTCAATGAAAGGAAGCATGCAGGTACAGCAGGCGGTGAAGAAAGCCAATGGAATGTTGGCCTTCATAACAAGAGGAGTTGAGTATAGGAGCAAAGAGGTCCTTCTACAGTTGTACCGGGCCCTGGTGAGACCGCACCTGGAGTACTGTGTGCAGTTTTGGTCTCCAAATTTGAGGAAGGATATTCTTGCTATGGAGGGCGTGCAGCGTAGGTTCACTAGGTTAATTCCCGGAATGGCGGGACTGTCGTATGTTGAAAGGCTGGAGCGATTGGGCTTGTATACACTGGAATTTAGAAGGATGAGGGGGGATCTTATTGAAACATACAAGATAATTAGGGGATTGGACACATTAGAGGCAGGAAACATGTTCCCAATGTTGGGGGAGTCCAGAACAAGGGGCCACAGTTTAAGAATAAGGGGTAGGCCATTTAGAACAGAGATGAGGAAGAACTTTTTCAGTCAGAGAGTGGTGAAGGTGTGGAATTCTCTGCCTCAGAAGGCAGTGGAGGCCAGTTCGTTGGATGCTTTCAAGAGAGAGCTGGATAGAGCTCTTAAGGATAGCGGAGTGAGGGGGTATGGGGAGAAGGCAGGAACGGGGTACTGATTGAGAGTGATCAGCCATGATCGCATTGAATGGCGGTGCTGGCTCGAAGGGCTGAATGGCCTACTCCTGCACCTATGGTCTATTGGTACAATTTCGTCCATTAACAAATCAACAATATCAAAATGAAAACATGGCACTCCAATGTCTTACCACCAAATTAATCTTTCTCAGTAAAAACAGAAATAAATTACATCCTTTTTGAAATAGATTCCAATCTTTAATCAAATGAATTTTTGTATACATGACACAATGTAATTCACACAAAATTTGGCAAATGAAGCAAACATTCCCCAATACATTCTAAGGTTAAAAATCTTTATGTTAGAGTTGCAAAATCACCCAACATTTATGTAATAAAGTGAAGATTCCAAGTGAGCTAAAATATTCCAAGTATTTAGATGGTGATAGGTTCCCTTTGAACAAAAAACAAGTAGTTACATCACCAATTTATGCTTATGAAATAGAGGCCTTGCAATCGCTCTCCAAGAACACCATGGAGCCTCACCTTTATTAACACCGCCCCAAAGTACTGACACAGGACCACACACACACCAATGAGGATCCAAATTGATCGTGAGGAAATTAAACGCAAGTATGATTGATTACGTGGGAAAGGAAAGTAGATATTTGGGAAGGGAGAGTAATAAAGTTAAACCACGTTACACAGACGTTGGGTCATAATGTGAAGGGGGCAAGATCCTGAAATGTACCGAAAGCAAAAAACAGACACAAAAAGCTGGAGTAACTCGGTAGGTCAGGCAATAGCTCTGGAGAAAGGGAATAGCTGACGTTTCGGGTCGAGACCCTTCTTCAGAAAGCGGTCTGATAGGCCCCGGACCAGAAACCTATCCACGTTCTCCAGAGATGCTGCCGGACCCGCATTACTCCGGCACGTTAAAATAAGAAACATCATCTACATTCCATTGTGTCTCCAGATGAGCAGATAAAAGGAAAAACAGTGAGCTAGAGAGAGGAAGTTATTCCAAGGGATGGAGGGGACAGGAAATATCCAGAAACGGTGATGAAGTGATCCAAAGATAGGACTCAGATCGAGGAAGGAATGTGTAGGAAGGAACTGTGGATGATGGTTGACACCGGAGGAATGGTTGGCTACACAGCGAGAGAGAAGGGCGTTGGGCTGCAATCCGGATGTGCTGGTGAAGCTGGCACGGGTCAAAAGGCCACTCACCCAGAAATGGTGCAGGAGGGACATGAAGCGCCACTGACTTAACAAGGCAGGGCAGTGGGGGTGGGGGGAGGTGGATTTGACTGAACAAGGGTGGATCCAGAGGACTGGTGGGGGAGGGGGTGGATAGTGAAAGAAAGGGGCAGCGATACAGGGAGAGAGGGGAAGGTGGGGTCGCGATTGTATTGTAGGTGAAGGAAGGGCGAGTAGTTGGGAGAATCATAGGGCGGATTCCCCAGTCCGAACAGGGAGTTGCCGGCAAGGGTCTCCGACCGCTTACCCCCCCCCCCCCCCTCCCATTACCAACCTGTTGTGAGGCGGGGGGTCACCTCCCCGAAAGGCGAAGGCTGCATTTTCAGGTACTTCTGCGGGGAGGAGGCCGAGCTGAGCGGGGTGCAGCGTCTCCTCTTTGGCGACTGCGACGGGGGGCTGAGCAGCGGGTCGAAATCGATAGTCCTTTTCAGGGTGGCTCCGCAGGCCATGGTGGCGCCGGGGTGGGGTGGGATCGGGAGTAAAAGGGCTGGGAGTTTCTCCTCCGGGAGCAGGCGAGGGCCCCGTCACCGCCGAGCGAGGGAGGGAAGGAGCGAGCGACCGGCTTTTTTCTTTTTGTAAAACTGTGGCTCTGCTCTCGCCGGCCCGTCTCAATCCGATCTCCTCCGAGGAAAGGGAGCAACGCCGCTCTCCGAGGTCACCGATTCGAAACTGTGGCGCCCAGCAGCAGAGGAGATGTCGATGGATTGCCCCAGCGTCGTTGCCGTCACCACCGCCGCCGGCTGACTGACTACCGCGCTCGCTCTCTTCCACCCCTCACACCGTGATGGCGGCCCCGGCCACAATAAACAACGCCAGCCAGCCTCGCCTGCGCGCAGGCGCCAACCCCACCCCTCCCCCTCCAGGGCGCGCCGCCTCATGGGAGTTGTAGTCCCCCTGCTCCTTCCACTCAACGCCTCGTCAATGACGCCTGGACTACAAAGACCAACGTCCACCGCGGCCGGGAGCCGCCGGCTGTTGAGTTTAAAAATCCCTCATTGGTAAATTCAAGCAGTAACAAGGAGGTCTGCCCAGTGATCAATGAGAGAGAAACGAAGAGGCTACCAGGAAATCCTTCAAGTGCCTCACAAATAAGGAAGTGGTTTTGAAACATCTCTGTTCTTTTTATACTCCTGAGGAAAAGTCTCTGTCGTCCCCTTACACCAAATGAACGTTGCAAATCGGTGTTTGTATAACATCTCAACCCCAACTGGCACATTGCCTGGCAGGTTTTATTTAATCGTTAACAGGGGGAGCAACATTAGTAAGTTTGATCAAGTCAAGTTACTCGATATTGCCTGTATGTTTTCTATTTTCCCCATTTTTAATTTCAGATTTCCAGCATCTTCTGCATTTTGCTTGACCATGGTCAAATTCTGTTTGTTTCCATACACAATTTGGTGGAGACCACCAGGAAATCATCCGAGTGCCTCACAAATAAGGATGTGGTTTTGAAGCATCTCTATGCTATTTTATCCTCGTGTGAAACATCTCTGCCTTCTCCCTTACACCAAATGACAGTTGCAAATTGGTGTTTGTATAACATCTCAAAGTGACACGGGTTATGGGGAGAAGGCAGGAAAATGGGATTAGGAGGCAGAGATCATAGAAAACATAGAAACATAGAAAATAGGTGCAGGAGTAGGTCATTCGGCCCTTCGAGCCTGCACTGCCATTCAATATGATCATGGCTGATCATTCAGCTCAGTAGCCTGTACCTGCCTTCTCTCCATACCCCCTGATCCCTTTAGCAAAAAGGGCCACATCTAACTCCCTCTTAAATATAGCCAATGAACTGGCCTCAACTACCTTCTGTGGCAGAGAATTCCACAGATGTTTTCTCATCTCGGTCCTAAAAGACTTCCCCCTTATCCTTAAGCTGTGACTCCTGGTTCTGGACTCCCCCAACATCGGGAACAATCTTCCCGCATCTAGCCTCTCCAACCCCTTAAGAATTTTATATGTTTCTATAAGATCCCCCCTCAGTCTTCTAAATTCCAGCGAGTACAAGCCCAGTCTATCTAGTCTTTTCTCATATGTAAGTCACGCCATCCCAGGGATCAATCTGGTGAACCTTCTCTGTACTCCCTCTAAGGCAAGAATGTCTTTCCTCAGGTTAGGAGACCAAAACTGCACACAATACTCCAGGTGCGGTCTCACCAAGGCCCTGTACAACTGCAGCAGAACCTCCCTGCTCCTAAACTCAAATCCTCTTGCTATGAATGCCAACATACCATTCGTTTTGTTCACTGCCTGCTGCACCTGCATGCTTGCTTTCAATGACTGGTGCACCATGACACCCAGGTCACGTTGCATCTCCCCTTCTCCCAATCGGTCACCATTCAGCTTTCCTGTTCTTGCCGCCAAAGTGGATAACCTCACATTTATCCACATTATATTGCATCTGCCATGCATTTGCCCACTCGCCTAATCTATCCAAGTCACTCTGCAGCCTCCTAGCATCCTCCTCGCAGCTAACACTGCCACCCAGCTTCGTGTCATCCGCAAACTTAGTCATGATTGAATGGCGGAGTTAATTAATAATAATTTATTTGAAAAAGGGACAATGTACATGAATTGACATTCAAACAAAGGTAAATTATGCGATGGGCCGAATGGCCTAATTCCACTCCTATAATTGTGAACTTGTGATAGTTGATAACCTTAGCATATTGCCTGGCATGTTTTTAATCGTTAAGAAGGCGAACAAAATTAGTACATTTAATCACGTCAAGGTACTCAATATTGCCTGTATGATTTCCACATTTCCCTATTTTTATTTCTGCTACTTTGTCTTAAGTAAAACCAGTCAAGTACAATTCAACATATACAGATTTTCATGCTGTGTTCCAGTTAATCTGGATACCCAATTTCATCTACTACTCATGAACCAATATTTGTCCCCTATAACAATACCACACCATTTCAGATTTTTAGCATCTCCTGTATTTTTCTTGACTATGTTGAATTCTGTTTGTTTCCATACGTAAATAAGAAATGCCAGGGGTCATGTAAGCACGGGCCCATATTTGTTTAAAGGGGTTTTAAAGTGCCTGATACTAGCCCCTGCCTCTTCTCCTACAGTTGTTAATTTTCAGTCAGGTTCATTCTTCAAAGGGGAATTAATGGACCTGTGTGAGAGTATAAATTACAAGGATAGGGAGGGAATTGCTCCCCAAGGTACTTGCATGACCCAATAGGCTGAGTGCTCTCCTGAATTGTGTTGAAGATGTGAGAAGAATAAGGGTAAACAGCTCAAGGTGTTTCATAAAAATGGATATTGTCCATATTACAAGTCTCAGGAACTCGGTCAAAGGATGTTAAGGCAGAGAAGTCCAGTGCTTGTGGTAGAGACAGCAGAAGGCACAAATGATAAGTAGTGTGAGGGTAACGCAAAAGAGTCAAAATGGTAGGGTGATTGGGAAGGAAGAATTTAATTTGCAGAGATGGGGAGGGTGTATGTCTGAGGATGAGAATTCTGGGAGCATCGGGAGCTTATGTAACAGAGCTATTCATGTCCTTTAAGTTCTTTGCAAGATGCTTTAAAGATAAATACACTTGCAAGTGTAATGTTATAAGAAATATGGAAGCTAGTTTGCTTACAGCAGACTGCTATATAATAACAAAATAATTTGTCTCTTTGCAAATATTAACTGATGGATAGACGTGGCCGGGACAGTAAGGGTAGCTCTCTGCTCTTCAGCATAGTGCCGTGTGATCTTATATATACATGAGGTAAAATACAGGACTTTGGTTTAACTTCTCATCTGAAAGACAATACACACTTATCAGGGTGCTGAAGCATCAGTCTAAATATTTTGGATATGTTTCCTGATTTCAATGTAGCACCAACTAAGCCACATATGCAACTTATAATATAGGCAAATGATGGTTATATGCTAAGAATTAGTCACAATCTGTAAGTATTTGGAGTTATAAGTATTAATAGAAGGTGAAGTAGAACAGGGTTGTCAAAGTCCATTGGAATTGTCAGTCATCAGACAACAATGATGTGGATGACAATTTCAATAGCACATAGGTTGACAAAGGCAGTGTTACAGAAATAGATGCAAACAACTTTGATTGTTTAGAGGATCTATGGCTGGAAGCTTAGCTTGGAGTTAGACAGGAAACTAAACTTGCAAGTAGCTGACGAAGCCTGACACAGCATAAGGGCAGAGCTGACAACGTTTATAAAATGGCTGGGAGATGAGCATTTTTGATTTTTCTCAGTGCTAATGTGGAAGAATATGAGACCCTATCTTGATGGATCCCTTGTCTATCACCTACAACATCAAGGGAGGCAGTAGTGACGTGGAGCTACATGTTTGTGCGGAAGATAAATCTATGGCATGGAAATAAAATGGATACCAAACAAAAGCAAAAATACTGTGAATTCTGTAAAACAACATAGGACGCTCTCGGCAAAACACAAGGACCATTCATTTTTACTATTTTTTTTATTCCTTAAATTACTCTTTTACAAAATAGTAATTGCTAGTCACTTATCACATATTTTGTCCTTTTGTTGAAAACATAATTTAATGAACACCTTTAATTGTACACATGCTCCATGTGTATTAGGTCACATAGTGAACAGTACATAAGAACATATGAAATTAGGAACAGGAGTAGACCACAAGGACCTTCAAGCCTATCCCAGTCAATACGATCATGGCTGATTAGCTTCAGGCTTTGGGTCAGTAATTCAGGACTAAATTTTAGTAGCATTTTGGAAAATGGAAGGACAATTCCTCCTCAATAGACAATAGGTGCAGGAGTAGGCCATTCAGCCCTTCGAGCCAGCACCACCATTCAATGTGATCATGGCTGATCATTCTCAATCAGTACCCCGTTCCTGCCTTCTCCCCATACCCCCTGACTCCGCTATCCTTAAGAGCTCTATCTAGCTCTCTCTTGAATGCATTCAGAGAATTGGCCTCCACTGCCTTCTGAGGCAGAGAATTCCACAGATTTACAACTCTCTAACTGAAAATGTTTTTCCTCACCACCGTTCTAAATGGCCTACTCCTTATTCTTAAACTGTGGCCCCTTGTTCTGGACTCCCCCAACATTGGGAACATGTTTCCTGCCTCTAATGTGTCCAAACCCTTAATAATCTTATATGTTTCGATAAGATCCCCTCTCATCCTTCTAAATTCCAGTGTATACAAGCCTAGTCGCTCCAGTGAGAATTCCTTCTCGAGCGTAGTGAGTCAATTACATAGAGGTGTGTAAAACCAAACACTGGACGGCTTGATTGTATTCATGTATAGTCTTTTCTTTGACTCGATGGCATGCAGCAAAAAGCTTTGTACTGTACACTCGACAACAATAAACTAAATTAAACTAAACAAAGAAATTCTGGAGGAACTCAGCGAGTCGGGCGACACCTATGGAGGGAATGAAAATAAGACAATTCAGGTCCTTCTTCTGAAGAAGGATCCTGACCTGAAATGAGGTCTGTCCATTTCCCCAACAGATGCTGCCTGACTTAGTTGAGTTCCTCCAGTTTCTGCTGCTTCTTGTGTGTCGACACAGAATTGTGTATTTGGTCTAATGAAGTACCATTTAAGGACCAGTTAGAGTATATTCAATGCCAATCGGCAAAATGCCAGATTTATTAAAGTTAGTCTTTACAACTTACCTGTGCTAGGATTACGAACTCACAGCCTTCTGTGCCCAACATATAAGCATTAGGATACATTACCTATTTCAAAATTAAATTAGCCGACTGAAAAGATATGGAAATAAGATTTTTTTTAAATCACAATTTAAACAAAAACTACCTGGTAAAGCAAGCATAAAATACATATGACACATTTATTTATTCATAAGTATAATGAATCATCAACCAAGTTTTATTATGAAACAAAGGGTTCTCAAAACACTGGAAACATTTTGATCTGCTTGTTTGCGATGTAATTCTCTATCTAGTAGTCGATATGAATCTTATCAGATCATTCACTGTAGTCTTATGAATGTGGTCTCCATAGTAACCTAAGCCCTGACATCAGGTTATATTATGATGTGTCATGGTCTCCGTGGTAATATAGGAATCATTTTTTTCTATCATTTCACGTGGTAACATCTCCCATCACCTTCCGCAGAAATGGCAAATTATGGTGTCTGACCTTTTCATTGCCACACCTCCAGTACATTCATGGTTTGTCCTTACAGGCAATGTCACTAAATTCTGAAATATGTTTAAGTGGTCTTCTGTTATGTTTGCTCTCCTTCGGGCTGGTTGGTAATTCACAGGGACTGGAATCGTATCAAAATATTAACTTGGGAAAGAGGGCACTTCAGGGTAAGTACGTTACTTTCCATGCCAGTTACCGCAACAAAATTTTATCTATAGATTGAATTTTAATTATTGTCGGCATTTCACATTTTCACATCATCCAAAAGCATTTTGCAACAAATGAAATGCTTTTCCAGCCATTGTCGTTACACTGACAAAAATGTAAATCAGTCTGCAGAGAGCAAGGACCCACTATCTATTACTCATCAAATAATCTCATTTAGTCACGTTGATTGAGAAATGATTCCGACAATGATATTGGGAGAATGTGCATAATCTTCTTAAGAAACTGGATATTTATATTCAGGGCCTTGGTTTAACAGTTGAATATCATATTTTTAAGAACTTTGAAACTTAAAGGATACAAGATGGTGCGGGAAACATGACAACTCTGTGTACGGCTTCAGTGTAATTTACCATTCTTACAGATAATTGTTGCACTCTTGTCCTTATGTATGATTGTGCTTATGTATAGTAAGATTTTACTGAATTGTATGGAAACAAAGAATTTCACTGTATGTTACAATAAAGCACCATGGAACAATGAGACTACTAACCATACCAAACCAGCCTTGGATAATATAATGAGGCCTCTGAGGTGAGGTTTGAATCCAGTACCGACTAATTGTTAGGTGAAAATGCTGTCAGTAAAATGATTGATGGTTAGCTGCCTCCTTTTTGTGAGTCCCAAATGAAATGCTGAGTTTAACGTGTCTTGGGATGGACCATAACTATGTGCAATCTTTGGATGTGGAGGGTTGTGAGAGATGGGATTTATGCTGAAGCCAGAGCAAAGGGAAGAGCTGAACACAGGTCCTCGAGGATTGGTGGAGGATCAAGGAACAGAAGAAGGGAAAACCACTCTCTGTACTTCATGAATTAAGCCTTAGAGTGATAGTCATACAGCATGGAAACAAGGCCTGCAGCCCAACTTGTCCATGCTGACCAAGATGCCCCATCTACACTAGTCCCACCTGCCCACATTTAGCCAATGTCCCTCTAAACCTTTCCTATCCATGTATCTGTCTAAATTTCTTTTAACCGTTGTTATAGTACTTGCCTCAACCTCTTCTGGCAGCTCATTCCATATATACACCACCCTCTGTATAAAAAAAGTTGGCCTTCAGGTTCTTATTAAATCTTTCCCCTCTCATCTTGACCCTATGTCCTCTGGTTCACGATTCCCCTGCTCTGGGTGAAAGACTCTATGCATTTACCCTATCTATTCTCACTATTTTATACATCTCTATAAGATCAGGTTAATGAATAAAATATCAAGAAATCATAGCAACAGTTCTAGAGGATAAATTAAATGTACCAAAGGACATCTTACACCAGAACAAAGCTGGATATTGTTCTCAGTGGGAGAGCAATTGGAAGTAATTGGTGAGGGTTTAAATAAATACGGCAGAGAGGGAAGAATAGGAGACATGTAGAGAAAAAAGCATGTCGGGTAACATGCGCTCTCTGGGAAAAGTAATTAGAAGAGTCAAGACAAACAAGATGGTGACAAATGAATCAGAATGTGATCTGGCAAAAAGGCAAAAAATGCCCGTTTTGTGCAATCCATATTAAGATGTGTACAGATTGATGGGAGACAAGCAAAGGCACATTTAATCAGTGAGATTTACATTTTGAGGATCTTGCCAAGCACTTCACGACCTATCAATTATTTTTTAAAGTGTGCCTGTTAGATAGTAGATAAAATGCCACCCTGTTTCTCCACAGGAAAATCCCACAGCAAGGACAAGATAAATGGCTGTTGTGCTTTGTAGATTCCAGCCGTGACCACACTTCCGAAGTATGCAAAAGTGGCTATAAAACATTTTAGAACATTCTGCAAAGTGTCATGCAAATGCAAGCTTTTATTTTAAACATTTCTAGACATTGAAAGGAGAGATGGTGATGAGAATTGATTGGAAACATTGTCATCATAAATCCACTCGGATGAAGTAAATGATTCCCTTTGGTTTAGGTTAGCCACAATTACTTTATCAATATGCAGCGTTGCTTCTCCTAGTTCACAAGGAACTCTTAAGATTGCAAAATAATCTAGCTATTGGGTGGTATAGTGGCACAGCGGTAGATTTGCTGCCTTACAGCGCCAGAGACCCCAGTTCAATCCTGACAATGGGTGCTGTCTGTACGGAATTTGTATGTTTTCCCTGTGACTACGTGGGTTTTCTCCAGGTGCCCCGGTTTCCTCCCACCTTCCAAAGAAATGCATGTTTGTAGGCTTCTGCAAATTGTCCCAAGTGGGTCGGATAAAACTGGTGTCCGGGTGATCACTGGTCGGCGTGGACTCGGTGGGCCGAAGGACTTGTTTCCATGCTGTATCTCTAAACTAAACCATTGATCATAGACACAAACTGCTGGAGTAACTCAGCGTGTCAGGCAGCATGGCTGGAGAAAAAGGATGGGTGACGTTTTGGTTTGGGACCCTTCATTAGACTGATCTTCAGACGATTGATCCTATGGTCAATACGCTCCCTTGCATGTGAACTTTTATCATCCCTCTATTAAAGAGCAATTTAGTTTTTGTAATTATACAGTTGAATTGGGTGGTCATGTGGTTGTATATATCCTCAGGTTGTAAACTCTCACCAAACATTAGTTATGGGAGTAATTGCTGCCATATGCTGAACGTATTATGTATAAAATCATAAGAATAGATCGGGTGGACGCACAGAGTCTCTTGCCCAAAGAGGCATATGTTTAAGGTGAAAGGCGAAAGATTTTATAGGAATCTGAGGGGTAACGTTTTCACTCAAAGGGTGTTGGGTGTATGGAACAAGCTGCTGGAGGAGGTAGTTGAGGCAGTGACTATCACAATGTTTCGAAAACAGACAGGTACATGGATAGGACAGGTTTAGAGGGATATATGGGCCAAACGCAGGCAAGTGGGATTAGAACAGATGGGACATGTTGGTTGGTGTGGGGAAGTTGGGCTGAAGGACCTGTTTCCAAACTATGAGTCTATGACAATATGACGATGGCGAGCTTAGAGAAGATACTCAAACAGGATCAACAGACAACCCTTTTCCCAGGATGGAAATGTCATAGAATAGAGGACACAAGTTTCAGGTCAGAGAGGGAAAGTTTAAAGAATATGTGCAAAGGCAATTCTTTTGACATGACTGGTGGTTCCTGGAACACACTGCCAGGGGTGGTGGTGGAAGCAGATACGATAGTGGCATTTAAGGAGCTTGAAGATAGCCACATGAATAAGCAGGGAATGGAGGATATGGAATAACGTGTAGATGGAGGAGATTAATTTAGCTTGGCATCATGTTCGGCAGGGACATTGTGGGCTGAATGACCTGTTCCTGTGCTGTACTGTTCTATATTTGATGCTTCAACAAGTGTTCCCTCCTGCAGTTCACTAATAATACCTGCCTGAATGAATGAGTTTGTGATGATGGGTGCTACAGTAACAGCGTGCTTTGTTGCTCAAACAACGGATCAAATTGGATTCTGCCACTTCCTCCTCTTGCTAACTCACAAGATCAGAAGACAGTAGCTTTTAGAATGCAGGCATTCTAAAGCAACACTGACTAAAAGATAGACATAAAAAGCTGGAGTAACTCAGCAGGTCAGACAGCTTCTCTGGAGAAAAGGAATAGGTGACATTTTGGGTCTTGACCCAAAATGTTACCTATTCCTTTTCTCCAGAGATGCTGTCTGACCATCTGAGTTACTCCAGCTTTTTGTGTCTATCTTCGGTTTAAACCAGCATTGCAGTTCCTTCCTACACACTGACTAAAAGAGTTTGAATTGACGTGCAAAACAGATTTAAATCAAATGTACAGGACAGAACTGGTAATTTGGCTCGGTTGGTTTATGTCAGCAATTATGCTCTGAACGAAAAGCCTCCTGTGTATTTTCTCAAACCGGACCAGAGTAAATTTATTTCCTTCTTTCTACTATGCTTGTCCAACTTCTTTAAAAAGATTATTGTCGGGAAAGCCGAGCTCTGGCCCAGAGAAGCTCTGTGCTTGGCCTGTTGTGGAGGTACAACAGGGGTGATTTGTTGGAGATCTTAGGGCGGCACGGTGGCACAGCGTTAGATTGCTGCCTTACAGCGCTTGCAGCGCCAGAGATTCGGGTTCAATTCCGACTACGGGTGCTGCCTGTACGGAGTTTGTGCGTTCTTCCCGTGACCACGTGGGTTTTCTCCAAGGTCTTTGTTTTCCTCCCACACTCCAAAGGCCTACAGGTTTGTAGGTTATGTGTCTTGGGTTTGTATATTTGATATAAGTGTAAATTGTCCTGAAAGTGTGTAGGCCTGTGTTAATGTGCAGGAATCACTGGTCGGCGGGACTCGGTGGGCCGAAGGGCCTGTTTCCGTGCTGTATCTCTTAACTAAATGAATCGTCAAATTCATAAAATGCTGAGACAATAAAATGGTAGGATCTGTGCCCTTTAATCAATGAAGTGAGACACAGGATGTAAATTAAAAATGATTGGCAAAAAAACCAGCGATAACATGGAGAAAAGCTTTGGCATACTGCAAATTGTCGTGATGTGGAAAAAATAATGGAGGGAGAAAATATTGCAGGGCTATTGGGAAAGGATCTGGGAAAATATTTCTGACTAGATTGCTCTTGCAATGGGCCAATACAGGCTGATGAACCAAATACCTTTACGCTTTGCTGCAATTAATCTTTAATATTATAATTTATTTTCCTCTTGAGCATACACTTGAACCTTGGGAACATTTGCATTAGAAACAGGAATACTTAAGGAGTATCCAAAGTGTGACCACACCAGGCCATTACATAATTTACAGGAAGACGTCTTTATTCATGTACAGAAATCCTAATGTACTAGAAGCCAACATACTATTTGCCTTTCCAAGTGCATTTTGAACATTCATGTTTACTCTAGGTGATTCATGTACACAGATTGCTTTGAACATCAACACCTTCCAATCTCTCACATTTTTAAAAAATGCCCTTCTATTTTTAGACAGTGGATGACCTCACATTTTTCCATATTATCGTCCACATATTAAGTCCTCATCCATTAATGCCCATATCCTCTTGAAGCCTCACAAATGGTACTTCTAATCAATATTGATATCTTACACTCAATCCCCTCAATCATTCAAGTTATTAAATAGATTTGAATAGCTGGAATCCCAACAACCACGCTGGAGGCATCCTACTGGGAACAGCCTCCCAAATTGATAGTGACTCATTTATTCCTACTTTCTTAATCAAACCTAAAGGTGCATAGCAGTTTATAATTTTAATAATCTCCTCTGCGACCTTCTTACCTATGCTGAAAATTATAACTTCAAAAATGTAACAGATTTTTCTGAACATGATTTCCCTTCCATAAATCCAAGATGATGCTCCCTATCCATTTTCCAAGTGCCTGATTATCACTTGCTTAATTATAGATTCTCCCATTTCTGTACAATTGATGTCCATCTCGTTGCCCACTTCTTTAGATAGTATGGTTACATGTGGCAACCAACAGTGGATGGGAACCATTCTAGAAACTATGAATTTTTTAACCACTTTTTCCACATCGCTTTCAAAATCTTGAAGGTCAAGAGTTCTGGGATTTAATTTCTCCAAAGTTATTTTTTCCCAGATCCTCATTTATTCTCAAGAAAACTTTCATGGAAGTTTTCTATCTTCATCCATGAAGGCAGACAGAATTTTTTTATTTGATTTATGTTCCCATATTCCCATATTTCACCTGCTTCAGTTTGTAAGGACCCAACATTATTTTTTGCTTATTATTTCCCTTTGCATTTCCATACCAGCTTTTACAGTTTGTTATCATGTGTCTAGTGGTGGTGGCGGGGAAGATAGGATACTTGTCTTCACTAATCAGAGCATAGAATATAAGAGCAGGGAGGTTGGGGTACAACATTATAAAACATTAATCATGCTACAGTTGGAGTATTGTGCGTAGTTCTGGTCACCACACAGAGGAAAGACGTGATCATATCACAGGATGTTGCTTGGGATGCAACAATTCACTCATGAAAAGAGATTGAATAGGCTTTTCATCTCTGGCCTTTGTCCAACCATCTACCGATCAAACCCACCCCTCACCTGTATCCACCCATCACTTGCCAGGCTTTGTCTTGCCCCTACTTCTCTTCCAACTTTCTCCCCTCCCACCCCCAGCCCACCACAATCAATCTGAAGAAGGGTTCATGTTCATGTTCTCCAGAAATGCTGCCTTACCCACTGAGTTACTCCAGCACTTTGTGTCCTTTACAGCATCTGCTGTTCCTTGTGACTCTGAATAGGCTTTGATTATGTTCAGTTTAGTTTATTGTCACGTGTACCGAGGTACAGTGAAAAGCTTTTTGTTGCTAACCAGTCAGCAGAAAGACAATACATGATTACAATCAATCCATTTACAGCGTATATATATTTGATAGGGGAATAACGTTTAGTGCAAGTTAAAGCCAGCAAAGTCCGATCAAGGATAGTCCGAGGGTCATCAAAGAGGTAGTTCAGCACTGCTCTCTGGTTGGAGCAGAGGACACTGAAGGGGATTACATACATCTTGTCGGGAGAGGAATAGCTGTGTAGATAGACTGTAGGTGCAAAAGCAATAGGGTTGTAATCGTGGGGGTTTCTACTTTCCGAATACTGACTGGGATTTCCTTGGGGGAAAAGGCTTGGGTGGGATTTATTTTGTAAAATGCATCCAGGAAGGTTTTTGAAAGAGCATGTGGAGAGTCCAAATAGGAAAGGGGCTGTACGTGTTCTTATCTTGGGGAATGAGGATGGGCAAGTGAGAGAAATTTGGGAACAATCGTGATCATTGCTCAGTTCATTTTAGTGAACAGTGAGCATTGTTCAGTAAATTTCAACATCGTCATGGAAAAAGATAACGTTGGTCCTCGAGATAGGGCTTAAACTAAGGCAGGTAGATTCCAATAATAGACACAAAGTGCTGGAGTAACTCAGCGGGTCAAGAGGCATCTCTGGAGAACATGGATAGGTGATGTTTTGGGTTGGGACCCTTCTGCTGATTGTATTAAGTTACTCCTGCACTTTGTGTCTTTTTTTGTATTGTGTGACTACAGCACTTTATGTCTTTTTGTGTACAAGTTACTCCAGCACTGTGTGTTTATTTTGCAAATCAACGCCTGCAGATTTTAGTAATGCAAGGCAGGATCTGTTAGATATAATATTGTCAAGTGTACTGAGGTACAGTGAAAAGATTTGTTTTGTCATGTTATCCAAACACTGCAGATGCTGGTTTAAATCGAAGATAGACACAAAATGCTTAGTAACTCCGCAGCATCTCTGGAGAGAAGGAATGGGTGACGTTTCAGGTTGAGCCGAAGGGTCTCGACCCGAAACGTCACCCATTCTTTCATCATCATATCATATCATATATATACAGCCGGAAGCAGGCCTTTTCGGCCCTCCAAGTCCGTGCCGCCCAGCGATCCCCGTACATTAACACTATCCTACACCCACTAGGGACAATTTTTACATTTACCCAGCCAATTAACCTACATACCTGTACGTCTTTGGAGTGTGGGAGGAATCACTGAGACATGGCTACAAGAGGACCAGGGCTGGGAACTGAATATTCAGGGGTACACAACGTATAGAAAAGACAGACAGGTGGGCAGAGGGGGTGGGGTTGCTCTGCTGGTAAGGAATGATATTCATTCCCTTGCAAGGGGTGACATAGAATCAGGAGATGTTGTATCAGTATGGATAGAAATGAGGAATTGTAAGGGTAAAAAGACCCTAATGGGAGTTATCTATAGGCCCCCAAACAGTAGCCTCGACATAGGGTGCAAGTTGAATCAGGAGGTAAAATTGGCGTGTCACAAATGTAATGCTACGGTGGTTATGGGAGAGTTCAACATGCAGGTAGACTGGGAAAATCAGGTTGGAAATGGACCCCAGGAAAGAGAGTTTGTAGAGTGCCTTCGAGATGGATTCTTAGAACAGCTTGTACTGGAGCCTACCAGGGAGAAGGCAATTCTGGATTTAGTGTTGTGTAATGATCCTGATCTGATAAGGGGACTAGAGGTAAAAGAGCCATTAGGAGGCAGTGATCACAACATGATAAGTTTTACTCTGCAACTGGAAAGGCAGAAGGGAAAATCGGAAGTGTCGGTATTACAGTATAGCAAAGGGGATTACAGAGGCATGAGGCAGGAGCTGGCCAAAATTGACTGGAAGGAGGCCCTAGCAGGGAAGACGGTAGAACAGCAATGGCAGGTATTCCTGGGAATAATGCAGAGGTTGCAGGATCAATTTATCCCAAAGAGGCGGAAAGACTCTAAGGGGAGTAAAAGACACCTGTGGCTGACGAGGGAAGTCAAGGACAGCATAAAAATTAAGGAGAGGAAGTATAACATAGCAAAGAAGAGTGGGAAGACAGAGGATTGGGACTCTTTTAAAGAGCAACAAAAGTTAACTAAAAAGGCAATACGGGGAGAAAAGATGAGGTACGAGGGTAAACTAGCCAATAATATAAAGGAGGATAGCAAAAGTTTTTTTAGGTACGTGAAGAGGAAAAAAATAGTCAAGGCAAATGTGGGTCCCTTGAAGACAGAAGCAGGGGAATTTATTATGGGGAACAAAGAAATGGCAGACGAGTTAAACCGTTACTTTGGATCTGTGTTTACTGAGGAGGATACACACAATCTCCCAAATGTTCTAGGGGCCGGATGCTGCCTGACTCGCTGAGTTACTCCAGCATTTTGTGTTTATCTCAGAACAGATATATCATACATAAATACAATCAGGTCAAACTCAAGCACAATAAATAGAGCAAAGGGGAAGATACAGAGTGCAGAATTCAGTTCTCAGCATCGTAGCACATTGTAATGCATCAGTTCCAAAGACAAAGTCTAATATCCTCAATGAAGTAGAGATGAATCAGACAGTGCCCTAATTATGAAAGGACCATTCAGGAGCCAAATAACAGAGGGGAAGAAGCTGGTACAGAGTGTGCTTTCAAGCTTCTGTATCTTCTACTGGACAGGAACACGGAGAAGAAGTAATAACCAGGGTGCTACGTCTTTGATTAGTTGGCTATGAATGAATGATACTTTATTATCACATGTGACATCACAGTGAGATTCGTTGTTTTGCATACACAAGTGTGCAAAAAGTTGGCAAATATAGGGTGCTGACAAAGTTACAAAATATTCCAATTAGTTCCCAATGGTCCCACTTTGTTCCCAGGCACCCCCCCCACCCTTACCGAGATCCCCTTTGTTCCCATTGCCTCCCTCCCCCTGACCCCTCCACGCTGGGTCCCTTTTAATAGACAATAGACAATAGGTGCAGGAGTAGGCCATTCGACCCTTCGAGCCAGCACCGCCATTCAATGTGATCATGGCTGATCATTCTCAATCAGTACCCCGTTCCTGCTTTCTCCCCATACCCCCTGACTCCGCTATCCTTAAGAGCTCTATCTAGCTCTCTCTTGAATGTATTCAGATAATTGGCCTCCACTGCCCTCTGAGGCAGAGAATTCCACAGATTCACAACTCTCTGACTAAAAAAGTTTTTCCTCATCTCTGTTCTAAATGGCCTACCCCTTATTCTTAAACTGTGGCCCCTGGTTCTGGACTCCCCCAACATTGGGGACATGTTTCCTGCCTCTAACATGTCCAACCCCTTAATAATCTTATACGTTTCGATAAGATCCCCTCTCATGATTCTAAATTCCAGTGTATACAAACCTTTTGTTTTATCGGCACCCCGCCCTCCCCCCTAAGCCGGGTTCCCTTTGTTCTCTCAGCGCCCCCCTACACCCCCCCCCCCCAAGCTGGGTCCACCTTTGTTCTCATCGGTGTGTCTGGAACCCACCCGCCCTGTCCAACCTCCGGCATCCTCTGCCTGCCCGTCCTCGACCTCAGGCGCCCATCCTCCACCTCGACAGCCGACCCCTTCCTCGACCGCTGTCGGGTCTTCTCGTGATGGCTCCATGGTGCCGTCCCTGAGTCCGGCCATGGACACCTGCTGCCCGGCTTCTCAAGGGCCACGGCCTCCTGGGTGGGTCCTGGCTACTTTTCCGAGGCAACGCAAAGTATAGTCAATGGTGGGAAGACTGGGCTGTGTGATGGACTGGGCTACATCTACAAGTCCCTGCAATTTCTTGTGGTCTTGGGCAGAGCTGTTCCTAAACCAACCTGCGATGCAACCCGACAGTAGGCTTTCTATGGTGCATCTGTAGAAGTGTGAATGAGGCACTGGAGGCATGCCGAATATTCTCGGTCTCCTCAGGAAGTTGATGTTCCTTCTTGTTAGTCGCCTCAATGTGGTTGGTCCACAACAGATCATTGGTATATTAACACAAAGGAACTTGAAGCTTAACCATTTCCACTTCGGCATTATTGATGCTGAATTGGGATGTATTCCACCACACTTCCTGAAGTAAATAACTGGCTCCTTCGTCATGCTGACGTTGAGGGAGATGTTATTGTCCTTGTACCATGCTGTTAGGTTCTCTATCTCCTTCTTGTACTCTGTCTCATCATTGCTTGTGATTCAGCCCACCACAGTGGTGTTGTCTGCAAACTTGTAGATGGAATTAGAGACAAATTTTGCCATACAAATTTTCCCTGCTGTGCTCCCTATTGCCATAAGCGAATAGGGAGCACAGCAGGGAACTGAAAATGCATTCCTGCAGGGCTTCGGTGTTTGGAGTTATTGTGGAGGAGATGTGGTCACCTGTCCTCACTGTGGTCGGTTGGTCAGAAAGTCGAGGATCCAGTGGAAAAGGGGTAGCTGATTCACAGGTCCAGGAGTTTGGAGATGAGTTTGGATGGGATTATGGTGTTGAAGGAAGGTAGTTGATAAACAGGAGTCTAACGTGGGAGTCCTTATTGTCTAGGTGTTTCAGAGATGAGTTTAGGGCCAGGGAGATAGGCGCCTGTTGTGGACCTGTTGCTTCTTTAAGCAAACTGCAATGAATCAAGGCTGGCTGGGATGCTGGAGTTAATGTGCGCCATTACCAGTCTCTTTCAGGACTGCATGATTGTGGATGTCAGAGCCACTGGTCATTAAGGCACGCTACCTTATTTTTCTTTGGCACCTGGATGACAGAAGTCTTTTTGAAGCAGGTGCCAACCTCAGAATGGAGTAGTGCGTGATTGTCTGAATGCCTCTACCTGCTGAACTGCACAAGTCCAAGGACACGGCCAGGGACTCCATCTGGACCAGTTGCTTTCCACAGGTTCAGTCTTACATCTGCTACAGTAACTGTTGGTACGGGGACACCCAAGACTGGCAGGGTGGCGGGTGGTATTCCACCACCAACCTTCAATTCAAAGTGGGCATAGAATGTAGTGAGTTCATCAAGGAGGGGCTCATTGTTGCCAGTAGTACTCCCCGGCTTCGTTTTGTAGCCCATTATAACATGCAAGCATTGCCACATTCTCCAGCCATCCGTGTCATTGCCGCTAGACTCCAGCTTAGCCCAGAATTCCCTCCTGGCATTCTTAATGGTTGTGTGAAGGTCGTGGATATGTTTCTTTTACTGCTCGGGATCGGTTATAGGGTCATACAGCATGGAAACAGGCCCCTCGGCCCAACTTGCCCACACCGACCAAAATGTCCCACCTGCCTGCGTTTGGCCCATATCCCTCTATACCTGTCTGATCCATGTACCTGTCTAATTGGTTCTTAAATGTTTGGATAGTCCCTGCCTCAGCTACCTCCTCCGGCAGCTCGTTCCATACATCCTCCACCCTTTGCGTGAAAAAGTTACCCCTCAGGTTCCTGTAAAATCCGACTTGAATGATGCAGATTTGGACTTCACCTGAGAGTGGACAATAGACAATAGCAAATAGGTGCAGGAGGAGGCCATTCTGCCCTTCGAGCCAGCACCGCCATTCAATGTGATCATGGCTGATCATTCTCAATCAGTACCCCGTTCCTGCCTTCTCCCCATACCCCCTGACTCCGCTATCCTTAAGAGCTCTATCTAGCTCTCTCTTGAATGCATTCAGAGAATTGGCCTCCACTGCCTTCTGAGGCAGAGAATTCCACAGATTCACAACTCTCTGACTGAAAAAGTTTTTCCTCATCTCAGTTCTAAATGGCCTACAGTTCCTGATAGTTTTAGGTTGAGGAACACATGTATCATCTTTTTCGGTAAACAGTCTTTTCCACACTTGCTGATAAAGTCTGGACAGCAGTGGCTTATATCTGGAGCAGCTGCTAGAGGGAGAAACACCATCTGATAAGCGAGAGGCATTTAGAAATGAGTTTATAGGCGTTCAGGATCCGCATGGCCCTGCAAGTGTAAGAAGCAAAAATGGTAGTTTAGTTTAGTTTAGAGATACAGCATGGAAACAGGCCCTTTGGCTTGGCCCACCGACTGTGCACCGACCAGTGATCCCTGCACATTAACACTACCCTACACACACTAGGGACAATGTTACATTTACACCAAGCCAATTAATCTCCAAACATGATGGGTTGATCAGGGAAAACATGGAAGCGTACGTCAAACAATAGAATCGATCATCAGTAATAGTTTTGAGAGTTCGTTGCAAAATAATAGCTCGTATAAAGGCAACATACCTGAATTAGGAAGCAGAAGCCTGATCAGTCAATTTGACTTCCTCAAGGAAGTACCAAACGTGCAGTCCGCAGAAAATCCAAAGACATTGCGTACTCACATGGCTACTGGCTTCAAGGCGTGCATGACATGTCACTCATGTTCCTGTGTTAACTTGTTTACTGGAGTAGAATGCACAAAATGGGCAGAAATACTTGAAGCTGATGATCTCTTATTGTGTAGGAGAGGGCGGTAGAAACTTTGGATCCTAGAAAATTGTGGGAATCAGGTGATATTAAAATTGAGACCGGTTTAGGCTTAGGTTTATTACTGTCATGTGTACCAAAGTATAATGAGTAGCTCGTGTTTGTGTGCTGTCCAATCAAATCAGATAATAACATATAGGAATATAATCAAGCCAAACGCAAGTGCAATAGGAAGAGCAAAGAAAAAAAAACAAAGTGCAGAATATAATTTCTCAGCATTATACCATATAGAAACAGACAGGTACATAGATAGGATGGGTTTGGGGGGAAATAGACAAAACGTGGGACTAGTGTAGCTGGGACATGTTGGCCAATGTGGCAAGTTGGTCTGAATGGCCTGTTTCCACATTGCATCACTCTATGACTCTAAGGTTCCAGAGAAAAAGTCCAATGTCCACATTGACCTAGATTGGAAAATCGGGACTATACCCTAGCTTATGCAAGGGCCATTCAGAAGTCTGATAACAAAGGAAGAAGCTATTCCTGAGTCTGGTGGTACATTCGTTTATGCTTCTGCCCGACCAGAGCAGGGAGAAGAAGAAATGACCAGGGTGCAAGAGGTCTTTAATTATGTTGGCTGCTTTCCTAAGGTAGCGTAGATGGAGTCAAAGGTGGGGGGGTCTGGTCTGTGTGATCGACTGGACAACGTCTATAACTCTCTGCAATTTCTTGCGGTCTTGGGCAGAGTTGTTTCTGAACCAAGCTGTGTTGCAACCTGACAGTATACTTACTACCATGCATCATTGGAGACATTTCCTCAGGTTCTTTAGGAAACTGGTGTGTTTGGTTGGTGTGCTTTTTTGGCAGTATTTTCAATGTGATCAATCCGTGACAGATTGTTGGTAATATTTACTGCTAAGAACTTGAAGCTCACCCATTTCCACTTCGGCACCATTGATGTGTAGGAAGGAACTGCAGATGCTGGTTTAAACCGAAGATAGACACAAAATGCTGGATTAACTCAGCGGGACAGGCAGGATCTTTCTGGAGAGAAGGAATGGATGACATTTCGGGTCGAGACCCTTCTTCAGTCTGAAGAAGGGTCTCGACCCGAAACGTCACCCATTCCCTCAGTCTGAAGATGGGTCTCGATCCGAAACGTTACCCATTCCTTCTCTCCAGAGATGCTGCCCGTCCCGCTGAGTTACTCCAGCATTTTGTGTCTATCTTTGGCACCATTGATGCTGATTAGGGTATGAATACCACTAAGCTGCTTGAAGTCACGCTTTCTGAAGTCCTGAAGTAGTCTTTGACCAATTTAATCCTTTTTATTCTGCATTCTTATCTTCTCACTCTGAGGTTTATTCCCTCATTCCTTCTGACACACAGACAAACAAACATAAGAATATATGAAAAAGGACCAGTGGCAGACCAATTGGTTCCTCAAGCTTGGTCTCCCATCCAATAAGTTAATTGCTAATCCAATCCTGGTCTCAATTCAATGTTGTGTCTCCCCCACAAGTCTTAACTTTCTAGTAATTCAAACAACTGAAGTCTCTGCCTTGAATATATTCAATAACTCCACCTCCACAGATTTATGCCCTTATCATAAGACAATTTTACCAAAGGAAGGAATCACTGGCAAATGTTTGCTGCTTTCCACTACTCAAACACACCCTTTTCTAGGCAAGGAGACCATAACTGAATGGCAGAGTAGAGTTGATGGGCCGAATGGTCTAATGCTGTTCCTATGACTTATGAACTGACCCAATGCTCCGAGTGTAGTCTCAACCAAGTCCTGTATAATTATAGCACAACATCTTTGGTCCAGTAGTCAAATTATCTTACTACATGGACCATCCTATCATTTGCCATTTTAGCTGCTTGCAGAACTTCATTTACGTTTTCACTTACTGGTGTATAAGGACATAGGGCGGCATGGTAGCGCAGCGGTAGAGTTGCTGCTTTACAGCGAATGCAGCGCCGGAGACTCAGGTTCGATCCTGACTACGGGTGCTGCACTGTAAGGAGTTTGTACGTTCTCCCCGTGACCTGCGTGGGTTTTCTCCGAGATCTTCAGTTTCCTCCCACACTCCAAAGACGTACAGGTATGTAGGTTAATTGGCTGGGTAAATGTAAAAATTGTCCCTAGTGGGTGTAGGATAGTGTTAATGTACGGGGATCGCTGGGCGGCACGGACTTGGAGGGCCGAAAAGGCCTGTTTCCGGCTGTATATATATGATATGATATGATATGATATCTTGTCCCTTTGTAAATCAGCACTGCCTCATCCAAAATTATTTAAACAATAATAAATTAACAATAATAACTAGGTGGCACAGAAGCGCAGTGATAGAGTTGCTGCTTTACAGCGCCAGAGATCCCGGTTTGTTCCTGACTATGGGTGCTGGCTGTATGGAGTTTGTACCTTCTTCCTGTGACCACGTGGGTTTTCTCCAGGCCCTCCGGTTTCCGCACACACTCCAAAGATGTACAAGTTTGTAGGTTAATTGGCTTATGTAAATTGTTCCTGGTGTGTAGGGTAGTGCTAGTGTACGGTGTGAGCTGCTATGGCTGGAGCTCCCGACAGCCGTTCGCCAGCCAGGGGCCTGCGAGCTCCCGATGTTGCGGTCCACAGGGCCCGCGGCCGAAGCCTCCGAGATGGTAAGTCCAGGCCCTGCGACCGGAGCCTTCAAGGTCGATCCCAGCTGGAGGCCGCCAACTCCACGGTGTTAGGCCGTAGCGCAAATGGAGATACGACATGGAAAAAGGTCGCATCTCCGTTGAGGAGGAGATTTAAAACAAAAGGTTTCCGACAACATCTACTGCCCTGCACTTATCCATCCTCCTGGTCACCAAAATCACATGATGTGGAAGACTGCAGGCCGTGCTGGAAAAGGAGATCAATAGTCAGGTTCTTAATAACTGGCATGCTTGTGGTGTGGCAGAGGTTCGATATTCCACTGTAATTCGCTATTAGTTTTCAATTAAGTACTAACCACCAGTTAGAATCTCAAAAATCTACCATTGTTTTTTTTGCTGTTTGAGAAAAGTCCCATATCTCCCATGCAAATTAATTGAATCTTATATAATTTCTCGAGGACTTCCATCTCATGTATAATAAAGTCATTGACTTTATGGTTTACATTATGAAGAAAGAAAACATTTGCATTTCAATAGCTCATTTACAGCCTCAGGACATCAAAAACACTTTACAGTAATTAAATAATTCTGAATTGAGGTCACCGTTTTAATTTAGAGAAAGGTAGTTTCCAAGTTGTGCACAGCAAAGATCCACCAGATGCACTGTGTTAATCACCAATAATTGATCTCGGTCATGTTGGTTGAGGAATAATGTTGGCTGAAACAACTCCCCCAGTCTTCTTTGAAACTGTGCCTTCGGATTGAAGCCCCACCTGACAAGGCAGATGGACCTTCGATTTAACGACCGACTTGAAATACGGCAGTCTAGACGTTCTATTGCATAGCCCAATGTTTTGTGTGCTGCACAACAGAATTTTTTTTTAAAAGCCTGATTATATTTTGTGTGTGTTTACCCAGGAGATAAGCAGCCCAGTTCTGCAAGCGTGTTTTGTACCTACACAAAAAAAGTGTGATAACAGGAGGATGTTGCCGTTGTGTATGATGGTGTAATTTTAATTACTAATCCTGTTATAATTCTCTTGGTACTGCTTGATTGCTTCAGTTTTATAAGCACAAGGATATTATTCCAACTATAAAGCCATGCATTAATGTTAAATTCTCAGCGGGGTCCTTCTTAAGGATATTAAATCTCATTCATATGAAATAAACACTCAATGAATTTATACAGCAGGGTTCCCAGGCAGAATCTTTGTCCAATTAGCTTATTTTCTGGTGTTTGATAATACTCCCGTAAACATTAAAGCAAGTAGTAACTCAATATATAATATTTACTCTAATACTGATAGAAGTTCAGTGAACTGAAAGCTATGCCTCTCGTCAGGGTATGGGTGTAATGGCACATAATTCACAATATAACCAATCTAATGTTTAACCAGCTCTGTTTATGGTAATTAAACCTGTCAAACTTTTCAAAATCCATATCCTTTTTATTGGGCAAGTAACAGTCGATAGGCTTCTTGTTTTATTCCCCTCTTGAAATCAGGACTAATAAAATAATGATGTGAATTCTCTATCAATTAATTTTGTTGTGATAAAAACAATAAAATTACCTCTGCGCTATGCTGACTATGAAGCTTCTCTGTATTGACTTCAGTAAGAATTGTAAAGCAATGGCCTTGATAATTATTTATTTTATGTGTGCTCTCAATTTTATCATTTTATGGCCAAAATTTCACCGCTGCCTCATCTCCCACTATTTCTGTCGCTCCAAATGCTAGTGATCCTCTAGTTTCATGTATCTCTTACCAGCCTCACATTTGCTTATTTTTTAAGCTCAGTCAAGACTGCTGTCCTGTTCTTGACCAAGTGATAGAGTCATACAGTATGGAAACAGGCCCTTCCGCCCAACTTGTCCATGCCGACTAAGATGCCTCATCGATACTAGTCCAACCTGCCCGCATTCGGCCCATTTTGGTCTCATGCTTTTGTATCAATAAAGTCCTATTCATTCCTCCAGCCACTTACTGACCTACAATAACCCTGATTAAACAGTGGAATGGATTTTAAATATTTACTCCTGCTTTCAAATTCCCTCATGATCTCCTGCTTTCAAATTCCCTCATGATCTCATGCTTTCTACCCCTGTATACTCCTCCACCTCCTCAATTCTCTACACTCATTCAATTCTTGCATCTTGATCTTTCCCCCAATGAAATCTCGCCTCCATTGCCAACCATGTTCTCAACTGTTAAGGTTCTAAGATCCTTTAAGATATTCCTTGCTCATCTGCCTCAACGCAAATGGCGGTGGTGCAGCGGTAGAGTTACAACGCCAGAGACCCGGATTTGATCCTGACTATAGGCGCTGTATGCACGAAGTTTATACGTTTTCCTCATGACCTGCGTAGGTTTTCTCCGAGATCTTCGGTTTCCTCCCACACTCCAAAGACATACAGGTTAGTTGGCTTGGTATAAATGTAAATGGTCCCTAGTGTGTGTAGGATAGTGTTATTGCGGGGGGAGGGGGGGATCCCTGGTTGGTGCGGATTCGGTCGGCTGAAGGGTCTGTTTACCCGCTGTATATCTAATTTAAACTAAACAAATGCCCCTTGCTGCCACATTTTGTTTGATTATGCTTCGATGAGGCTCTTTGGGAGTTTTTTTTTAATGTTACAGGTGTTGTATGAAGGCAGTTATTGTTTTTATTTGTCACTTTCTTTCCCCTTCTCCTCCCTCCCCCCATGCATTCCAATAAGCATCCCTTAAACTCAGGAAACCTTCATTTCCTCACATCTACCCCCTCCCTATATCAAATGTTAACTTCTACTTGTCTGACTGATCTTTTACCTAAAAATAAATTTCAGATGCTTGAAACCTGAAATAAAAACAGAATTGCTCGCAGTAGTCAACATCTGATGAGAGAGAAATAGAGTTTATTGTAGTTCAGTGCCTACATTTATTGGAGACGCTCTCTGAAAGCACTGGAGGGATATGTTTATGTTCCTCTATTAGTGGCACGATATATGTAAAATGAGAGGTCTTAGAGACAATAGGTGCAGGAGTAGGCCATTCGGCCCTTCGAGCCAGCACCTCCATTCAATGTGATCATGGCTGATCATTCTCAATCAGTACCCCGTTCCTGCCTTCTCCCCATACCCCCTGACTCCGCTATCCTTAAGAGCTCTATCTAGCTCTCTCTTGAAAGCATTCAGAGAACTGGCCTCCGCTGCCTTCTGAGGCAGAGAATTCCACAGATTTACAACTCTCTGACTGAAAAAGTTTTTCCTCATCTCTGTTCTAAATGGCCTACCCCTTATTCTTAAACTGTGGCCCCTGGTTCTGGACTCCCCCAACATTGGGAACATGTTTCCTGCCTCTAACATGTCCAACCCCTTAATAATCTTGTATGTTTCAATAAGATCCCCTCTCATCCTTCTAAATTCCAAGCCTACAAGCCTACTCGCTCCAGTCTTTCAACATACGACAGTTCCGCCATTCTGGGAATTAACCTAGTAAACCTACGTTGCACGCCCTCAATAGCGAGAATATCCTTCCTCAAATTTGGAGACCAAAACTGCACACAGTACTCCAGGTTCAGTCTCACTAGGGCCCTGTACAACTGTAGAAGGACCTCTTTGCTCCTATACTCAACTCCTCTTGTTATGAAGGCCAACATTCCATTGGCTTTCTTTACTGCCTGCTGTACCTGCATGCTTCCTTTCAGTGACTGATGCACTAGGACACCCAGATCTCGTTGTACGTCCCCTTTTCCTAACTTGACACCATTCAGATAATAATCTGCCTTCCTATTCTTACCACCAAAGTGGATAACCTCACACTTATCCACATTAAACTGCATCTGCCATGCATCCGCCCACTCACACAGACGGTCCAAGTCACCCTGCAACCTCATAGCATCTACCTCACAGTTCCCACTACCACCCAGCTTTGTGTCATCAGCAAATTTGCTAATGTTACTTTTAATCCCTTCATCCAAGTCATTAATGTATATTGTAAATATCTGCGGTCCCAGCACCGAGCCTTGCGGTACCCCACTAGTCACTGCCTGACATTCTGAAAGGGACCCATTTATCCCCACTCTTTGCTTTCTGTCTCCCAACTAATTTTCTATCATATCCTTGTCTACCCCCAATACCATGTGCTCTAATTTTGCCCACTAATCTCCTATGTGGGACCTTGTCGAAGGCTTTCTGAAAGTCAAGGTACACTACATCCACCGGCTCTCCCCTGTCCATGGCGGAACTGTCGTATGTTGAAAGGCTGGAGCGATTGGGCTTGTATACACTGGAATTTAGAAGGATGAGGGGGGATCTTATTGAAACATATAAGTTAATTAGGGGATTGGACACATTAGAGGCAGATAACATGTTCCCAATGTTGGGGGAGTCCAGAACAAGGGGCCACAGTTTAAGAATAAGGGGTAGGCCATTTAGAACGGAGATGAGGAAGAACTTTTTCAGTCAGAGGGTGGTGAAGGTGTGGAATTCTCTGCCTCAGAAGGCAGTGGAGGCCAGTTCGTTGGATGCTTTCAAGAGAGAGCTGGATAGAGCTCTTAAGGATAGCGGAGTTAGGGGGTATGGGGAGAAGGCAGGAACGGGGTACTGATTGAGAGTGATCAGCCATGATCGCATTGAATGGCGGTGCTGGCTCGAAGGGCTGAATGGCCTACTCCTGCACCTATTGTCTATTGTCTATTGTCCTTAAGAGCTCTATCTAGCTCTCTCTTGAATGTATTCAGAGAATTGGCCTCCACTGCCCTCTGAGGCAGAGAATTCCACAGATTCACAACTCTGACTGAAAAAGTTTTTCCTCATCTCTGTTCTATATGGCATACCCCTTATTCTTAAACTGTGGCCCCTGGTTCTGGACTCCCCCAGCATTGGGAACATGTTTCCTGCCTCTAACATGTCCAACCCCTTAATAATCTTATACGTTTCGATAAGATCCCCTCTCATCCTTCTAAATTCCAGTGTATACAAACCTAGTCGCTCCAGTCTTTCAACATATGACAGTCCCGCCATTCCGGGAATTAACCTAGTAAACCTACGCTGCACCAAAACTGCACACAGTACTCCAGGTGCGGTCTCACTAGGGCCCTGTACAACTGCAGAAGGACCTCTTTACTCCTATACTCAACTCCTCTTGTTATGAAGACCAACATTCCATTGGCTTTCTTCACTGCCTGCTGTACCTGCATGCTTCCTTTCAGTGACTGATGCACTCGGAATGATCCTGTTACTATTATCTAAATGCTCCGCAATTTCGTTTTTTATAATTGACTCCAGCATCTTCCCCACCGCTGATGTCAGACTAACTGGTCTATAATTTCCTGTTTTCTCTCTCCCTCCTTTCTTAAAAAGTGGGATAACATTAACTACCCTTGAGTTTGGGTGCACAATTTTAGAAGGAACGATCATATACTTTGCATTAAAAAGTTCCAACATTTATTCAAGTATTTTTGAACTGAAGGAATAAACAAAATCTTTTATTCATTGGTAGAATGATACATTTAAGAGAACTCCCCGAATACTGGTGTATTGTTGGAAGGCAGCACAGGGCGGCAGTGGTAGAGTTCCTGCCTTACAGCGCCAGAGACTCGGGTTCGATCCTGACTACGGGAGCTGTCAGTGTGGAGTTTGCTCATTCACTCCTTGTGGGTGGGTTTTCTCCGGGTGCTCCGGTTTCCTCCCACACTCCAAAGACCTACAGGTTTGTAGGCTAATTGGCTCTGGTATAAATTGTCCCCAATGTGTGAGATTGGGCTAGCGTATGGGGATCGCTGGTCGGCGCGGAATCGGTGGGCCAAAGGGCCTGTTTCCGCACTGTGTCTCTATATCTATCTCTGTCCTAACCTCAAAATGATGGAAGGAAGCTTTTTTTTTATAGCAAAAGATTAATTTGCTGATATGTTAATAGGCACTAATGCACTGATAGACCTATAAATATTTTGGTATTTTGGTACTAGGTTTCCTAATTTCAAGAAGATACCATTCAGACCAAAGTTGCATCAGTTGTGCCATCTCTGCAATCTGATTCATTCGACTCGTTTCAATTTGGCAATAATAACCGGAAGTTGAAACACCTTCAGAAGTTAATCTGTAAGAAGAATGCATGTTGTTTGCTTTTTATCGTGTCATTTTATAATGAATGTATTTTTTTAATTCCAGATGAGACGGGTCCTTTTAATGCTGAGGAATTTGAGGAAATTGGGCCTTGTTCAGTAACATGTGGTAAATATTATTTTGACAATATTAATTTGTGAATAGAATTGTTGTATATATTGCTCAGTGTAGGAATATTTGTATATATTGCTCAGTACATATTGCTCCTCTATTCCTACATCACATTAGATCATATTTTGAGGCATGGCTTTCAATATAATGCAAGGAATAAGAGTTGCCATAAAAACAGATCTATCCTCAAGATTATAGTTAGGGCCCTTGTAACCAATTATCTAATTTGAAATGCTGATTACTGCCTCCACAAATGATAGCAAAACTATGTGTGATGTTACAAGTTGGATCCAGACTCCTAGAAAATCCTGGCCACATTGCCCAACTTTTTTGGGAACATGTCAGAGGATTTAACATTTCTTGGTGTATGGCTCCCTGTTGTTTATAAAAAATACCCCTGCCTTTTGAGGATCTTTCCACTAGTGGGAGAGTCTAGGACCAGAGGCGTTTGCCTCAGAATAAAACAAACCTTTAGAAATTAGATGAGGAGGATTTTTTTTAGTCAGAGGGTGGTGAATCTTTGGAATTCATTGCCACAGACGGCTGTGGAGGCTAAGTCGATGGGTATTTTTAAGATAGAGATTGATAGGTTCTTGATTAGTACGGGTGTCAGGGGTTGTGGGGAGAAGATGGGAGAATGGGGTTGAGAGGAAAAGATAGATTAGCCATGATTGAGAGGCGGAGTAGACTTAATTCCGCACCTATGACTTATTAACATGAATCTGAAGTCTTGCCAGGATGCTTACTCTCCTGTCCCACTGAAAAATAGGGATGATTTCCCCACCCTCAGCCTGGTGCACACCCATCCTTGCCCTTTGGGATCATCTCTAGTCCCGACTTGTTTATGGTCAATAATGCACCATGCGAAACCTGCTTCCCCAGTCTGCTATCTAAAATAGCCCTGGTGCTAATTTGTAACCTGGGATCAGGTTGAGTGATATTGAGTATTCAGCTGGGTACTTCTGCTGCTGTGCCACCCTTTCTGCCTAATCTGTTCACTTGGTTTTGTGTTAAGGTCCATTGCTTTATTGATGGTTCATTGCCCTTCTATCATCAACTCCCTGAGGTGGGTGATGATTATTTTATACGAGTAGCTAACTTTCAGAGAAATGCAACCCGAAGCATGCACAGAGTTCACTGAGTTGTCAAAAATGCTATAAAATGGGCAGAGTACCTCACAGTCTATCTGGACAGGGATATTAAATTGACCCATGGTGCCTTCGGAATAGATTTATTAATGTTTAATAATTTGCCCTTTGGGTGCAGTCGGGAAATTAAACAGGTTGCCTCTGTAAGAACAGACGATCATGTTTTATTATCTGCTTATTATTGTCGTTTGTCTAGGATGTGAACTCCCAAATCTATCTGTTCTCACATCCACTGTACCATTTAATTTGTATTGCTCATTCTTTGTTCAAAAATACACACTTTACACACCTTTATGCTAAATTCCATCTGCGATGCGTCCTATTCCACTAGTGTGGCAATCTACTCATGAAGTGTGCTATTAACTCCATTCATATTTTACCAAATTTTCTGTGATCGGCATACAGTCATAGAGTCCTACAGTGTGGAAACAGGTCCTATGGCTCAACGTTAACCGGCTAACATGTCCCATCTACACTAGTCCCATCTGCCTGCATTTGGCCCATATCCCTCTACACCTGTCCTATCCATGCACCTGTCTAAATGTTTCTTAAACATTGCGATAGTACTTGCTAATATCTCGTATATCTTTTAAATTATGTTCCCAACTCTATGTCCTTCCTTAAACACATTGAAAATACATCTTAATACCCATCTCTGTCATCCCCACTGCACAGTTTATTTGCCCAAAGAACGATTAGTCATCATATATCTCTGTTTTTCTGTCTCTCTGACAGCTTCATTCCTGCACTACCAAATGCCCCATCAATCGTGTCCTGAACTGCACTGCTAAAATTCTGGAATTTCCTCAGTCATTAAGAAAATCTTTAATTATCAGGCCATAGCGAATAAAACTGTCCCACCTGTAGGTTCTTCTTTACATTGCTCTTCATTGAGGTAAGTAACTGCCTGACCTTCCAACCAAATGTTCTTTATTGAAGGCAAGTAAACTCAACCAACAAGAGTGGCCGACGCAATATATCAAAATAATACTGCATTAGATACATGTTCCTTAGGTATATATACACTCAATATTCCAAACTGCTTTCCCTCAAAAATAGTCCAGGTCCTCCCCAACATATATGCAGCCTGAACATACCAATGTAGGTTTGGCGGCATGGTGAGATGGACTTGGTTGCTGCAGCAAGGTTACAAGCTTCCTCTGTTGTGTGGGAACACGGTTCACATACTTGTAAACCATTTGTGTAACAAACTGTTTGCAGAACAGTGTAGTTCTGGATGATCTGTAACAATTCCTTACCAACAGCATCTATTCACATATATAACAATGAACTCTTTACAAAGTACAACATTCATCTTGTAGATTATAAATCTGCTAACTTTCTAATCCTCTCAATTCATCACTACAATGTTAAATAACTGTACAGCATTAACTCCTGTGATTGAAAAGTCCAAAGAATGATTTTTCCAACATGCTTCACAAATAGCAGATCTCACTATCTGAGATAGTTTGTCTATTCGTACCCATGAAATTATTATAACACATGCATTATTCAAAATTTGAAAACTTAAAACTTAACATTCCCATAACTTAACACTGATCAGTATAGCCATTAAATGCAAAAACTATTGCAATTATACATTGTTTTCTAAATATTTCCAGATATCACAAACCTGATAATAAGTTCCATCTTAATTTTTTTTCTTGATGCGTCCTATCTATTGTTTGTTTTTTGTGTGTGCGTATGTGTGTGTATGTGTATTTGTGTATATATATATTTATATATCTATCTATATATATGTGTATATGTATATATGTATATATGTATATATGTGTGTGTATATATAAATATATATATATATATATGTGTGTGTGTACTTGTGAGTACAATTCATCACTACAATGTTAAATAACTGTACAGTATTAACTCCTGTGATTCATATACACACTGAACTTTTTTTTCTCTTTTTTAGTATATTGTTTACAGTGTACTATGTTTACAGTGTACCTATTCACGTATAAAGCCCTAAATGGACACTCCCCCCCCTACATCAAAAATCTTCTAACCCCCCTCTCTAACTCCAGGTCCCTCAGATCGGCCGACTTGGGGCTATTCACTATCCCGCGGTCTAGGCTTAAACTCAGGGGTGACCGCGCTTTTGCGGTTGCAGCTCCTAGACTGTGGAACAGCATCCCTCTCCCGATCAGAACTGCCCCCTCCATCGACTCCTTTAAGTCCAGGCTCAAAACATATTTCTACTCCCTAGCGTTTGAGGCTCATTGAGGAGGCGCTGTGAACTGTTTGCGTGCTACTGTATGTTTTCATTTTTTTTTCTATTGGAACCTAATCAAATGTACAGCACTTTGGTCAACGTGGGTTGTTTTTAAATGTGCTATACAAATAAAATTGACTTGACTTGACTTGACTTGACATATTCTGTTGTGCTGCAGCAAGTAAGAATTTCATTGTTCTATCTGGGACACATGACAATAAAACACTCTTGACTCTATTTGCTTTCAATGTTTCTGTTTCACATTTCCCCTCTTGGCTCCCCGTATCTTTTCCACTATAGACCTTCTCGAAACCTCTTTCCAGCACACACAACTCAGCCATTATGTTCTCAGCCTTGGTTTGGCACTGTGCTCCATTAAAACCTCTATTCACTTTGTGGTGACCTCCTCTAATGTTTCCACTATTGATAACTTTATCCAAATACCTCACTGGGGCATTGGATTGCAGGATAGAACTTTCTGCCCCAAGGTGCTGCTTATTGATAACACTTGAACTGTCAACACAGCAAATCCCAGAGTTCTGAGAAACAGTTCTTTTAATCGTGCGGAAAGTACATTCAATATTGAATTCCTAATGTATCCATAACTTCACATTGGGGAGTATCACATTTCCATGTGCTGTTGTACAATTCCATTACAGCCCTTGGCTCTATGCTACTGGACTGTTAGCTAGTGTGGGAAGGAACTGCTGGTTTATTAAGAAGATAGAAACAAAATGCTGGATTAACTCAGCGGTCAGGCAGCATCTCTGGACAAAAAGAACAGGTGACGTTTTGGGTTGGAATCCTTCAGACAAAGGAAATGTTCCAACCTGAAACGTCACATATTCATTTTCTCCAGAGATGCTGCCTGACCCACTGAGATACTCCAGCATTTTGTGTCTATGCTTGGACTGTTAGCGATTTCCTGTGCAAGCTTTGTTGCATTGATTCAATTTCTGAATCTCCTCCTCTCTAGAAATGCTTGCATTCATTATTTCATTCATTTCTTCAACCTGATGGCCTAAGCCCGAACACCTCTTCAGACATGCACCCCCCCCCCCTCAGCCTCCATCCATTAGGTGATAGTGCATCGCTACCTCTACTGCATTCAAAGCACTCACTTTTGTGAAAACAGTCACTTGCTTCCCCACAGTTATCTATACACTGTAAATGGGTTGATTGTAATCATGTATTGTCTTTCTGCTGACTGGTTAGCACGCTACAAAAAGCTTTTCTCTGAACAGTACACGTGACAATAAACTGAACTGAACACATATGCTTTAACTTGCCACCGAGACAGTAGCTCAGTGGCTATTGGGATTTCATCGTCTGCAGTATTTGGGTGATTTCCATGATCGCCATAAAAAAGGCTTCCAGCCTTTGATACCCATGTGACTCTGTTTATTCCTGTCACTGGCACAGGTGTCTCTCATGGACTTCCACCCCACCCCTGAATGGGACAGAAGCGTTCATGTGACTTGGTTACCAACAAGACTCCATTAACATCTCCGTAAGCTTGTTCTTTGCCGATACCTCAAAGATATGCCCTGAGTGACTTCATCACATTCTTCAATGCCTTTCTCAAACTCATTACCGACATAACATATGTTTCCCCAAATTGGTGTTAAGAAATGAAAATAACAAAGGTGCTTGTATCTGACTATCCCATATTAATACTAGCAGCACACAACTAACAACAATGGCTGATTCAATTATGTATCAAATGTCAAACTCTTCCTGGCATACTTGTTTTTCAAAGGCCTTCCCACACCTTTGTGAAAGATACATCTTCTGGATGCGCTGGGACGCATCTTCAGTGATGTGACCTGGGGTCATCGGGTGTTTCGGGTCTCACAACATCAGACACCCTCGCCCAGGCGACCCTGCCAGGGTTGATCAGGCCCCGACTCGCGTCCCAGCAGCAACCGCCCATGGATCAGCCCTCTTAATCCAAAGCCATCTAGTGGCTTTCTCTGCGGCTTCGCTTGCGGATTGAATGGCCCTCTTCTTTGCCAGCCCCGTAATGCCCAATTGGTTGAGGACTTTGCAGAGTGAGCGACCTGCAAAGCCTCTACAGCCCACCTCTATGGGTTCATAGCGTGTCTTCCAGCCTCTGTCCCGGCACATCTCCACCAGCTGCTGGTACTTTGCACGTTTCCTCTCATTAGCTTCTTCAATACGCTCTTCCCGGGGCACTGTCAGCCCCAGAATGATCAGCTGTTTTGTCACTTCGGAGGTGATGATCATGTCTTTCCGGAATGATGTTGCTGTGATGTGCTGTGGATATTTCAGCTGTTTGCCCAGATCGACATGCAGCTGCCAGTCAATGGCCGTGTAGAGGAGGCCCGCCCTTGTTTTTGGTTGTGGTCGAGGCTTCTCTCCTGCTTTGACCAAAGTGATTGATTTCTTTGGGGCGTGCTGGTGTTTTCTGGTACTGATGTCAGTGGCTATGCTCTCAGCAACCACCTGGTCATGGCGCCACCGATAGCGACCTTCCCCAAGGGACTTTGGGCAGCTGCTGAGGAGATGTTCTAATGATCCCCTTCCAGTGCAAAGTGGGCAGGAAGGTGTCACGCTCTTGCCCCAGACGTGGAGGTTTGCTGGGCTTGGTAGGGCATCGTAGACAGCTTGGACAAGGAACCAGACGCGCTGGAAGTCTGCCTGCATGATGTTTGACCAGGTAATCCTGCGCTGCGTGTCCACCTTGTCCACGCTCCCTGCTGCCTGAGCCCCACCGTCCTGCTCACACGCTCTTCCTCCACACCTGCTTGGACCTCTTCATGGATTAGATGGTGTCTCTCCTTGCCCTGGGCCATGCCAACCTGGGTCTTAGGGAAGTATCCCAAGCCCGCTCTGCCAGTTGCCATGATTCCCACCAATGCCTTTTGCCTTAGGCGTGACACTGCTTTCTCCGCCCTCCATTTCTCCCCTGTTCTCACCTCGATGCCAGCCGATGACACCTTCTGGTTCTTGGAGTCCCTGTACTGTAGGGCTTCTCTTGTTCGCACCACCATAAACTCTTCAGTGAGGCCACTGAATGGGAGCTGCAAGATGTTACAGGCCCCGTACAGTGCTGCACTGTTGAGGCTGCGGGGAAGGCCAAGCCACTTGTGGAGAAAGCCACTGATCTTCCTTTCGAGGGACTCAACTGTGATCAATGGAACAGCGTAAACCAGCAAAGGCCACAGGACTCGGGGCAGGATGGAATGCTGATAGATTTAGGCCTTGAATCTGCCAGGCAGGCCTGACTTGTTGACATTGGTGAGCTAGGCTTCAAGGTCTTCGATGGACTTTTTAATGGCGGCAGAGTCTTTCAGAGTTGCGCCAAAAAGCTTCCCCAAACTCTTGATAGGTTTCTCAGTGATGGAAGGAATGGCAGTTCCGGATAGTAAGAAGTGGAATTTGTCAGTCACCTTCCCCTTCTTCAGCAACATTGACCTTGACTTGGTTGGCTTGAAACTCATCCTTGCCCAGGTGATAGGTTTCTCAAGACCTTGTAGGATCCACCTACTCCCTGGGACCGATGTTGTGGTGATGGTAAGGTCGTCCATAAAAGCTTTTATTGGGGGCTGTCGTACACCAGACTTGGTTAGCGGGCCTCTGCATTCCACCTCGGCTGACTTGGCCACCATGTTCATGGCAAGAGCAAAAAGAATAACAGAAATGGTGCGGCCCGTTATTTGAAGTTACTCTGCACAAACCCTGAAAAGTCAGATCCCGTATGCCAGTGGAAACCTCTTGTTTTACAACCCGTACACCAAATGACCCCTTGAGACATGATCTAAAATAATGTGAAAAATGCTGCTGTTAGCCAAGACCTTTAATCTAATGGCATATTTACTTAGCATCTCTTCTGGGGCCTTGTTGAACATACAATTGTGTGCCTTTTGAAAATCTCCCATCAGCGCTCTTATGAATTCTCCATAAGAAATCATAAGTGGCACAAATAAATTCACTGCCATTTCATGCACATCCATTGTAAGTAGTCATATTGCCTGCCTCTTCTCGCAGAAGGATATGTCACTCTGCTCTCTGTCCCTTTCTGGAACATTGCGTTGCGCTAATTGAACGTTGCTTTCAGGACCTTTTCACCTATTCCTTTAAAAGAGCAAATGGATGCAAACTCTCATACTTTTCCAGCTCACCAACAGATCAAAGACAGACGCAAAATGCTGGAGTAACTCAGCGGGTCAAGCAGCATCTCTGCACAAAAAAGGAATAGGTGATGTTTTGGGTTGGAACCTTATTATCTTTCTCCAATGTTGCTGCCTGACCCGCTGAGTTACTCCAGCATTTTGTGTCTATCTTTGGTATAAACCAGCATCTGCAGTTCCATCCTACACACTAACATATATCCACTGCCTGCCATCAACAGTATTATGTCCAAACAACCCTGTTTTCTTTTCCTTTTCAATGACTTTTTTTCTTGTGACTTCCTCAGTTCAAAACTTATTGCAAAAGGAATATTCTCTTTAATTGCTGTTTAATAAGGTAAGCAATAAGAACGTAGAAACTAGAACAGTACATCACACGAATGGGCCCTTTGGCCTACAATGTTGGCGCGAACATGATGTCTCGTTAAACTGATCTCATCTGCCTGTACATGATCCATATCCTCGATTCCCTGATCTTCCATGTGCCTATCAAAAAGCCTCTTAAATGCGGTATCATACTTGTCTCCTCCAGCACCCCTGGCAATGTGCATCAGGCCCCACCACTCTCTGTGTTAAAAAACGTGCCCTGCACATCTCCAATAAACTTTCCCTCTCTCACCCCATAGCTATGCCCTCTAGAGTAGGACATTTCCACCCTGGGGAAAAAGGGTTCTGACTGCCTACCCTATCTGTGCCTCTCATAATTTTGTATACCTCTATCACATGTTTTCCCTCAACCTCCAACAAGGATAGAGCTTCGATCCAAACATCTCTATCGATTGTCAACAATGCACATCTAACAGCCACGTATCAAAAGAGAAACCACATGGTACACTTAATGATATGCACATACCTATAATATTCCACCAAAAACTAATTGATTTAAAGAGAGTGATGAAATCTTTACCCCAATGTATTAACATTGGCCTCTTTGTGTCAAGGTATTGGAGTGAGAGAGGTCTTGCTGACCAAAGGATGTCCTGGCGATGAAAAAAAGTGTGTTATAAGGGTGGAAGAATGCAGAGGACCCGTGAGATGTGGTTGTAAGTACATTCTGTTGTAAAAATCCCAAAGTACCTTTACAAATGTGGATTGGATCGCCATTTCTGGCAATGAAATCAGTCATAGGATGTGCAAAGAAATAGTTTGATGGCCTAGAATAATTATTTTGTCCTCAAACCATTTTTCTTATGTATAGTGCTACTTTTTCTGAGCTGTATACCGAAATGAATTTCACTGTACCTCGGTACACCTGACAAATGAAGTACCATTGATTGATTGACCACTGATGTTTGTATATGTTCATGTTACAGCAGCTTTTGTTGTAAACCAAGATACACCATATTGTTTCCGGAGTCACTTAAAAAGTATGAAAGAGTAGAAAGTCAGTGCAGCAAGTCAGCGGATATTTTTAAGGCAGAGATGGATAGATTCTTGATTAGTACAGGCATCAGAGGTCATGGGGAGAAGGCAGGAGAATAGGGTTAGGAGGGAGAGATAGATCAGCCATGATTGAATGGTGGAGTAGACTTGATGGGCCGAATGGCCTAATTCTACTCCTATTCCTTATGACCTTAAACATTGCCAATAAACATTATGGTGCTGGTGGAGGGGAGGGTTGGCGAAGCAGAGGGAAACTTTGTGGTTCTCTTTACAGTGGGGTAGGACTTTCATGGGCGTAACTCTTCATTATTCTGAGTAGAGGGACTGTTACCGAACAGGGCAGATTTCTGGTGGAATATCGGGTCCCCCACCATTTTCTGAATTTGGCAGAGGAGAACACGCATATCTATACTGCCACAACTCCTAAGGGAGGATCCAAGATGTTAACGAGTGCAGAAAATGAAATAACCTTTGTCTCAAATGAGACAATGGAGACCACTATTAAAGCCTCTCCTGTAATGCAATAGACCTTATCAAAGAGAGGAGATCAGTGGACCGTAGTGCATTCCCTAGGGTCAAATGGTCCAGCCACTATGCTGGACCCTTAGATAGACACAAAATACTGGAGTAACTCTGCGGTTCAGGCAGCATCTCTGGAGAAAAGGAACAGGTGACGTTTCGGGTGGAGAACCTTCTTCAGACTCGCCCTTGCATCAACCATCAGGTAGGCCCTTAGTGTGTGAACACTATGGAGGAAAGCAGCTGAGGTCCCAATGCCTATCACGTGCTTGCAGTTAAGTGGTAGTTGAGAAGGCAAGAGCTATGACAAGATCAGGGGAGGCTGGAATGAGGGGGGACAGGTGACAGTAAAGGAGGCAAACACAGCAGGTTAGGCAGCTTCTCTGGAGAAAAGGAATAGGTGATGTTTTGGGTCGAGACCCGAAAAGTCACCTATTCCTTTTCACCAGAGATGCTGCTTGACCGCTGAGTTATTCCAGTTTTTTGTGTCTCTCTTTGGTTTAAACAATCATCTGCTAATCGTTCCTACACAGTAAAGGAGGCAAATCATCCTGGTGAAAGGTTACCAGTAAGGCTTGCCACTTAATGTTGTCCTCTTTTCCACCTACTTGATTTCCAGTGGGTTAGTGTAGGAGAATCCAGCCAGTTTCAGTTTCCCAATAGAAAAGGAAATTTAACAAAGGATAATTTCCAGAATCAATCTCCTTAGCTATGTTTCCACTGCTGTGTCCACAGTGGTTGTCATTGTAGTGTTATATCATCTAATGCATTCTACATGGAAACAGCAAGTTACAAGACTTGATATACTGCAGCCTCTGAATGATAATTTCATTTCCTATTACTGGTTTGTCCATTCTGTCAGATGCACTCCCTCTGCACTCTAATTACTCAGGTGGGAGTGTGTCCATCATTAACTGTTGAAAAACAGTTCTGAAAGGAACTAATTGAAGCCCTCATGCAAACTAGAAACAAAGAACCACAGACACTGGTTTATGCCAAACATAGACACAAAGTGCTGGAGTAACTCAGCGGGTCAAGCAGCATCTCTGGAGAAAAAGGCTAGGTGATGTCTCGGGTCGGGACCCTTCTTCAATCTGAAGAATTGTCTTGACCCGAAATGTCACCCACCCTTTTTCTCCACAGATGCTAGCTGACCCGCTGAGTTACTTCTGCACTTTGTGTCTATCTTTGACCCTCTTGCAAACTGTTGCCTTTATTCATTATCTTGCCTGAATCCATCTTTCAGGTAACTTACTTGTTCTTCAATTCTTTGTCTGCATAGAGTTAGGTTCAACACAAAATCTGCTACTCCTTTTCACGAAAGTTCAATTCAACATGTTTTTTACAGCCACATTTAAAAGTCATATCTCGTGCTTTCATATTATGCATTTGCAACCTCCCTTCACAATTATCATGCTAAATATAAACTTTGTTTCTCTTTGAGCTTTAATTTTTGAACTTTTAAGGGCAGCACGGTGGCACAGCGGTAGAGCTACAGCCTTACAGTGCCAGAGACCCGGCTTCGATCCTGACTGTGGGTGCTGTCTGTACGGAGTTTGTACGTTCTCCCCATGAAACGTGGGTTTTCTCCGAGATCATCGGTTTCCTCCCACACTCCAAAGACGTACAGGTTTGTAGGTTAATTGGCTTGGTATAAATGAAAAATTGTCCCTCGTGTGTGTAGGGTATTGTGAATGTGCGGGGATCGCTGGTCGGTGCGGACTCGGTGGGTCGAGAGGGCCTGTTTTCGTGCTGTATCTCTAAACTAATCTCTTAATAATAAATTAATTAATAATACTAAACCTACCATAGACATGAGGCTCACTGGCTTCTAATTCCCAACTAGTGCCCTCCGCTGCTGGGCACCACTGCTGGCAATATGGAAGCAGCAGTTGGCAGAATAACAGGTCCCAAGCCCCTGTCCTACCACCATTGTTCTACGTCGTTAGCTCTCTGTCCTTCACATCCTTCAATACCTTGTGGACAATCTAAGCCCAGACCTCATTCTGGGACTGTTTCCCTGGACAGTTGCTGGAATTACAGCAGAAGTCCGTTGGAACAGCTGAAGGAATACAACACCAAGGAATCCAAGTTCCTCTCTACAAACCCCCGCTCTCTTGACTCATTTATCATTTCCAAACTTAAGTGATGAAAACATGCCTGAAATGTCCTGAAGCAGTTGGGGAAAGGGGGGGGGGAAGTCAAAATGTTTCAAGGAGACTTAACTCTGGTTTTAAAAGGCTATAAATTTGACCTAAAGCTGATAGCAGATTGGAAATTAAAATTGTGTCTCACGCCAAAACTAAATGCTGTCCAAAGTCACTATGCCCCCGAGAACAGGACGATGGTGGCCAGAGGATAAATCTGGAGTTGATGCAATGTTGTGGCCAGCTGTCAGCCCTCTTGTAGTTGAGCACCAGAAAACCCCATTCAAATTCGTTGGTCATTAAGCCAACTGTTGTGTACTGTAGATTAGCTGCATCCACATCGGGACATAGAACAACAAGAGAACTGCTTATTTTGACTCTGCAGCTGTCTTTTGTACGAAAGCTGAGATTTAATGTTGACCTGCGTTTGTTGAACCATGTGGAGGAAAGAACCGCAGACGCAGTTGAGGAAGGACGTCCTTGTTATTGAGGCAGTGCAGCGTAGGTTCACGAGGTTAATCCCAGGGATGGAGGGACTGTCATATGAGGAAAGATTGGAAAGACTGGGCTTGTATTCACTGGAGTTTAGAAGGATGAGAGGGGATCTTATAGAGGTGTATAAAATTATAAAAGGACTGGACAGGCTAGATGCAGGAAAAATATTCCCAATGTTGGGGGAGTCCAGAACCAGGGGCCACAATCTAAGAATAAAGGGGAGGCCATTTAAAACTGAGGTGAGAAGAAACTTTCTCACCCAGAGTTGTGAATTTGTGGAATTCTCTGCCACAGAAGGCAGTGGAGGCCAATTCACTGGATAAATTTAAAAGAGAGTTAGATAGAACTCTAGGAGGTAGTGGAACCAAGGGATATGGGGAGAAGGCAGGCACAGGTTACTGATTGTGGATGATCAGCCATGATCACAATGAATGGCCAAATGGCCTACCCCTGCAACCTTTTTCTATGTTCTATGTTGGTTTTAATCGAAGGTAGACACAAAATGCTGGAGTAACTCAGCGGGACAGGCAGCATGTCTGGAGAGAAGGAATGGGTGACGTTTCGGGTCGAGGCCCTTCTTCAGACGTCTCTTCAGACGTCTCAACCCGAAACGTCACCCATCCCTTCTCTCCAGAGATGCTGCCTGTCCCGCTGAGTTAATCCAGCATTTTGTGTCAACCTTTGTTGAACCATGGTTGCACTCTGGAGCTGACTGTTAATTTTCCTGTGTGTGAACACCCCCTACTCCTCCCACCACCCTGTCAAACCCCCCCTCCCCCTCCCCAGTATCCACCTATCACTGTGTGCTGGAGTAACTCAGCGGGTCAGGCAGTATCTCTCGAGAAAACGGACGGGTGACCTTTTGGGTCGGAACCCTATCTTCAGACCGACAAGCATCTGCAGTTCCTTCCTCCACTTATCACTTGTCTGGCATTGTCGTGCCCCCACCTCTTTTCCAGCCTCCTCCCTCACTACAAATGGTCTGAAGAAGGGTCCTGATCCAAAATGTCAGCTGTCCATGACCTCCAGAGATGTTGCATGAACCGTTGAGTTTATCCAGCACTTTGTGGGGGTTTTTTCCTGTGCTTTATCTATGCCAAGGGATATGTTATGCTTATTTTTTTAATTAAGAATAACAAAGAACATTGAACATAAAACAGTATAGAACAGGAACATAAAAAGGAACACAGGAACCCTTCAATGTCCACGCCGAACACGATGCCAAGTTAATCGAATCTTCTCTGCTTACATCTGATCCATATCCCTCCATTCGTTGCATATCCATGTGCCTATCCAAAAGCCCCTTAAATGCCATTATTCTATCTGCCTCTGCAGCCACCTTGCAGCATGTTACAGGCACCCACCACCCTCCATGCAAAAAAAAACTTGCCCTGCACATCTCCATTAATTAACCTTTGTCTCTCTCACCTTTCCCTTTAAACCCTTTTAAAGAATTTGCATTAAACAGTCCCATTTGTGCATTTTTGGACATTGCATGTTGAGTGGAACAACCATAAAACTCTCGTCTAGTCTTTATTCCTACTTCATGCTGTGGCTAATCTCAGCCAGGCTGGAACAAGAGAAGGCTGACATTATTTGCTTCCATATCCTGCATTACACGAATGAAGAAGTATACTTAGGGTGCTTACTCCTGAGCACCATGCATGATTCTGGCTGGCAAGTAAATATGGGCACTGTTACTTGCATAGGAAATGTTCCATTTCACGGGAGAATGGTGAGGGAAATGAGTGGTCAGATACTTTGGGCCTGGAGATAAGAGTACACTATATTGGAAGCTGTGGGATGGAGGAGAAGAGGGATGAGGAAGGGTACATTTTCACATATCTTGGAGTATAAATGGATATCTTACTCAGGGTTAGGGAATATTTGGCTTTGTAAAATTGTCCCCAGTGTGTAGGATAGTTCTAGTGTACGGACACTGATGGGACGGAGGGCCTGTTTCAGCACTGTATCTCTAAAACTAAAACTAAAAACTAAATACAAAATCAATGATTTTCAGTTCATCATTCAGTTCATCATGCCCGTGCTAATAATGCTTGCAGGTTATGACTTTTCGTGCTTATCAAGTATCCCTTAAAGGTCGAGCGAGATGTTGGAATCTTTGCCAAAAATAAAGCGCAGGAGGAACTCAGCAGGTCAGGCAGCATCTGTGGAGGGAAAAGTCTAGGTTGGGCCAAAAGTCTGAAGACGGGTCCTGGCCTGAGGTGTCATCTGTTCATTTCCCTCCACACATGGTGTTGGAGCTGCTGAGTTCCTCCAGCAGTTCTTTTTTTTTTAACCCTTAAAGGTGCTTAGAGTTAGTGCATCTACCACCTCTTTCAATACTGAGTTCCAGATCTCCACTCTAGTTTGGATATTAAAATATTTCCTCAATCCCATCTTATATTTTTACCAATTGATTTAAACGTATGTTTCCCAGTTATCAATTTCTGCACCAAGATGAATCCTTTGTCTTCACCGGTCTGACTTATCACACAAGGAGCCATTTGCCCCATCGGGGCTGTGCCAGTTTCTGGGGAGCAAACCCATTTGTTCCTTTTACATTCTCTTTATTTCTCTGTACCCTGTAACTTATTCTGTCTCAAAGTTCACCACCATTGCCCTTTTGATTCTCTTTGCTTCTAGCGTACCCTTACGTTTACAGAATGTCTTTGGAACATGCTGGAGCACCTGGAGCAAACAATTGAGTCATGCGGACAACAATGGAGAATGTTCAAGCAACACTCTGATCGCACCTGAGCTCACGATTGAACTCAGAATCCTGAAGCTGTGAGGTTGTAACATGAACTGCTGCAGCACCACCACCCCTTTACAAGGCACCTGGGCCTTCTATCATTTTTTAAAGATATAGACTCGTAGAGAACGGACAGGCCCTTCGGAACACCACGTCTGTGCCAACCATTAGGTATTGATCTATACTAATTCCATTTCCTACCACTTGCCTACCTGCCTTCCATTCCTTAGTGTTTCAAGTGTTTATCTAAATACTTCTTAAACACAGGTCCGTCCACCTCCACTATTCCCGCAGGCAGTGAATTCTGAATTTCAGATACTCATTAATAAATTGTTCATTAATACTGTCTTTTGCTCTTATCCCTTGTTTTAAACATGTGTGTTCTCGTCATAGACATTTCTGCTAAACGAAAACTGTTCCTCACTATCTACACTTTCTATGCCCTTCATAATGGGTGGCACACTGGCGTAGCGGTAGAGTTGCTGCCTTACAGCACCAGAAACCCGGGTTTGATCCTGACTACAAGTGCTGTCTGTGCGGTGTTTGCACGTTCTCCCCGTGACCGTGTGAGTTTTCTCTGGGAGCTGCAGTTGCTTCCCACGTTCCAAAGATGTACAGGAACATAGGTTAATTGACTTCGGTAAAAAAATTGTAAATTGTCCCTAGTGTGGAGGATAGTGCTAGTGGACAGGGTGATCGCTGGTCGGTGGGGTGGGCCACAGGACCAGTTTCCACACTGTTTCTCTAAATCTAAATCTAAGTCTAAATTTAAAATTAAAAAAATCTTACTGAGACATCTCCCGGGCCCTGCTGCCTTTACTTGATGTAAAACAAACCCCTCACCATCCAGTCTCTCTTCCTAGCGGAAATTTTTCATCCCAGGCAACATCATTCAAGAGAGAGCTAGATAGAGCTCTTCAGGATAGCGGAGTCAGGGGGTACGGGGAGAAGGCAGAAACGGGGTACTGATTGAGAATGATCAGCCATGATCACATTGAATGGGGTGCTGGCTCGAAGGGCTGAATGGCCTACTCCTGCACCTATTGCCTATTGTCTATTGTCTATCATGGTGACTCTCTTCTGCATCCTCTTCAGTACAAACACATCCCACCTATAATATATTCAGTTAAAGCTCCCCTCAATTTCCTTTGTTCCAAAGAAAAGAACCCCCAGTCTAGATTGCCTCTCCTGACAACTAAATTTTACAGTCCTGCCAACATCCTCATAAATCTCAGCACTTTATTCCTGTGATTGCTCATGTCCCATGGTGTTGTTGGAGCTCTATAAAGTACTTCATCTCTGACTTGTGCTTATATAGGGAATAGGAAATTTGGAATTATTCTCCTTGGGCCAGAGCATGGTGCTATTAGAGCTATTTAAGTTATGAAGTGATTTAATAGAACAATTTGGAAGAAATTGTTTCCTCTTCCAAAAGTCATATATTTCAAGTTATTGGCAAATTAACTAAAGGATTTCTTTTGTGCAAAGGATTTTTAACATCTGAATTGCAGTACCTAAAAGGTTTTGTAAAATCGAGGGTGGCACAGTGGCGTAGCAGTTGTGTTGCTGCCTTACAGTGCCAGGGACCCGGGGTCGATCTTGTCTGCGGGTGCTGTCTGTACAGAGTTTGTACGTTCTCCTTTTTCTCCTTGTTAAATGAAAAATAAAAAGTGAAAAGTGCTGGAGTAACCCATGTGGATTTTCTCTGGGTGCTCTGATTTGCTTCCATATTCCAAAGATGTGCAGGTTTGTTGGTTAATTGGCTCCTGTAAATTGCCGCTAGTGTATAGGATGCGAAACTGGAATAACAGAACCAATGTGAATGCATGATCTTTGGTCAGTGCAGACTCGGTGGGCCGAAGGGCCTGTTTCCACGCTATGGCTCTGAAACTAAAACTAAAATTATATTCCTTAGGGGCTTTCTAAAGCAATCAGACTTGAGGAGGATTGATTTACAGGTTATGAGGAAAATGTGAGGAGTGCAAATAAATTGGTCAGCCTGTTTAGTTTAGTTTAGCATGGAACCAGGCCTTTAAGCCCACTGAGTCTGTGCCGACCAGCGATCCCCACACACTAACACTATCCTACATAGACCAGGGCCAATTTACAAATTTACCAAGCCAATTAGCCTACAAACCTGTACATCTTTGGAGTGTGGGTGGAAACCGGAGCTCCTAGGAGAAAACCCACGCAGGCCATGAGGAGAATGTACTGACAGCCCCTGTAGTCAGGATTGAACCCTGGTCTCTGGCACTGTAAGGCAGCAACTCTACTGCTGTGCCACCGCATCACCCTCTGAAGCACCGTGGAGCCCTCTGCCCTTTTCCAAAGACTCAGAAGAACATGATGATAAAATAGTTTCCATCTGTGCAGGAAAGCTCGATTTTTCTAACCATGCAGTTAAGCTGCATATGGTGAAAGGATGGATTTTGTACTTTCAATCTGTATTGAGTCACTGGCAGCATTGTGACATCCATGTACCTGCTGTGAAAACATCTAAGCAGAGAATTAATTGTTGTATTAGTTAGCTTGAGACTAGGAGTTGAGATGTAGCTCATTTGTTTGATTTGTTGCGAATTGCATTGATTATCTTTGTTAAATGGTAAATATCCAGTATTTTTCTCCTTGTTAAATGAAAAATAAAAAGTGAAAAGTGCTGGAGTAACTCAGGGGATCAGGCAATATCTCTGGAGAAAATAGGTGACATTTGGGGTCGGGGCCCTTCTTCAGACTGTCTCGAGAAGGGGGGAGAAAGTTGGAAGAGAGGCGCAGGCAGGCCATGGGGAGAATGAGGGGAGCTGAAGGAGGGGAGGTAGAAGGCTAGAGATGGGAAGATCAAAGGCTGTGCGATGAGGAGAGGAGATGCAAAATACGAAGCCATGGACAGGAATATAGATAGAAGGGGATGAGGAGTAGAAAGGGAGGCAAGATAGTGGGAGGAATGGGTGTGCATCCAAGTGGGGCACAGGGAAGAGATGGGGAAACATGGAGGGAGAGATGTTGTTGGACGGTTACTAAAAATTGGCAAATTCAATGTTCGGACCACGAGGTACCCAAGTGCAATATGGGACGCTATTTTTTCATTTTCCACATGGCTTCACTCTGGCAATCAGTCTGAAGAAGGTTCCCGAACCAAAATGTCACCTATCCATCCATGTTCTCCAGAGACACTGTCTGATCCGCTGAGTTAATCCTGCACTTTGTGCCTATTTTTGCAAACCAGTATCTGCAGTTCCTTGTGTCTGGATGAAACTGACCGAGGTTAAATCTTGCAAGGTGAAAGATCATTGACTAGAAACATTACCTGTATTTTTTCCTACACAGATGCTGCCTGGCCTGTTGAGTGTCTCCAGCATTTTCTGTTTTTATTTCGGGTTTCCTGCATCTGCTTATCTTTCAATTTCCATCTAGGTTCAATCATACCTTATTTAAGTCCGTTATATCAGCCTTGTCATATAAACCTTAAAATGTTACTGCAATGTTATTAAGCCCCTAACATCAAAAAGGAAACCCAAACTAATTGATATATCTCCCTGCTGTGAGGCGCTCTTTCATTACTCTGACCCTGGGATATTTAGTCCCTGAACTCTCATTATAATTCATGGAGTTTTGATACTATCAGCAGTTTTGAAGTACCGCTGAGGTAACTTCAACAAACATTGCTTGGATGTATGATTACTGAATCAGTTGCAGGTGAAAATATATAACGGATTAAAAAAAATGAGGGGCTAAATTGGCAAGGGAAATAGTGTTTTCCAGCCTAAAACATGGCACAGTAGCGCAGCGGTAGAGTTGCTGCTTTACAGCGAATGCAGCGCCGGAGACTCAGGTTCGATCCTGACTACGGGTGCTGTACTGTAAGGAGTTTGTACGTTCTCCCCGTGACCTGCGTGGGTTTTCTCCGAGATCTTCGGTTTCCTCCCACACTCCAAAGACGTAAGGGTATGTAGGTTAATTGACTGGGTAAATGTAAAAATTGTCCCTAGTGTGTGTAGGATAGTGTTAGTGTGCGGGGATCGCTGGGCGGCGCGGACTTGGTGGGCCGAAAAGGCCTGTTTCCGCGCTGTATCTGAAATATGAAAAAAATAAATATATGAATTTAGGTTTGGGTTGAACATTGTCATGTGTACTGAGGGTTAGTGAAAAGCTTTGTTTTGCATGCTATCCAAACAGATCAGGTATATGATACAGTCAAGTCAAACTCACTACAATAGATAGAGCAAAGGGGAAGATACAGAGCACAGAATATACACCGGTCAGCCAAAACATTATGACTACCTGCCTATTATGCTGTTGGTCCTCCGTGTGCAGCCCCATATGCAGCAGGGTGCGATGCACTGTGTATTGTGACACATTCCTCCCGTGACCACCCTTAAAATTTTCTGTCACTTGTGCCACAGTCACTTGTGCTTCTGTCGGTTCGGGCCTGATGGGATAGCCTTTGTTGCCCTCGCGCATTGATGAGCTTGGGCGCCCAACACCCTGTCACTGGTTTGTGGTTTGTCCCTCCTCGGACCACTGTCGGTAGGTACTCACCATTGTTGACTGGGATCACCCCACAAGCCTTGCCGTTTCAGAGATGCTCTGACCCAGTCGTCTGGCCATAACAATTTGGCCCCTGTCAAAGTCGCTCAGGTATTTACTCCTGCCCATTTCTCCTGCATCCAACGCATCAACATCAAGAACTGACTGTTTACTTGCTGCCCAATATATCCCACCCCTTGACATGTGCCATTGTAACAAGATAATCAATGTTATTCACTTAACCTGTCAGTGGTCATAATGTTTTGGCTGATCGGTGTAGTTCTTAGCATTGTCACGAATCAGTTCCATGGACAAAGTCCAATGTCTACAATGGGGTAGAGGTGCATTGGACAGTACCCTAGCTTGTGGAAGGACCGTTTGGAAGTCTGATAACAGAGGAGAAGAAGCTGTTCCTGAATCCGGTGGTGCACATTTACAAGCATGTGTACCTTCTGCCAGGTGGGAGTAGGGAGAAGAAGGAATGACAAGTCTTTGGGAGAGGGGAGGAGGGAGTGACCAGGGTGCGATTCATCCTTGATTATGCTGGTGGCCTTGAGGTGTAAAGCGGAGATTGACAGATTCTTGATTAGTAAGGGTGTGAAAGCAGAATGGGGTCATGAGGGAAAGACAGATCAGACACGATTGAATGGCGGAGCAGACGCGATGGGCCGAACGGCCTAATTCTGCTCCTATGACGTATGAAAATGAGGTTTCTGAGAAGAAGGGAGTCGGTAGCTGGTTCCCCTGTGAGAGAAACTCAAGGCTCAGTAGGGTCTCAGAACACCGGAGAGGCGGATTATTGATGCACACATGTGAGGATGTTACATTTAAGTTTAGAATCTTTCACAAAGCCCCATTCAGCACCACACAGAATTCCAATGAAGACACCCACTCCACAAATCCAGTGTCTGTTTCAGCTAAAATAAATCATGAACAATACTTACATTTCTGTACATTTCATGATATTTCTGTCAAAGAAAAGTACAAGAATCGTGGAATGTATCACTTAAATGGAGTTTGGAGTCAGGGGAATGCCTGAACATGGTCCACTCTAATGCTTCAAGTACATGTGCTTAAATAAGTACTTCTTTCATGTGCCTTCATTAAACGGTCAAGCTTAAATGATTATGTACCCCACTGAATGCGGAATTAAAATTCTCAGCACAAAACATTCAGATAGATATGGGGACAGAATATTAGTTAACATTGCTGTGAAATTAAATAGAGTTCTTCACTCCAGCATCCCATCTTAAATGTCGTGCAGTATATCGGAACACTAACCAGAAACTCCTTTATCATCTTTTCCATTCTCTCTCCTGTGCCCCCAATCAAAGAGTATACTGTCTGAAGAAGGGTTCCAACTGGAAACGTCACCTATTCCTTTTCTCCAGAGATGCTGCCTGACCTGCTGAGTTGCTCCAGCATTTTGTGTCTACCTTTGGTTTAAATCAGCATCTACAGTTCTTCCTACACATAGACGATACAGTTGAGCAGATTTAATCTTCAGCCCTCAGTGGAAAGTTATTGAAGCCTCCTACATCTGCCAAAAATAGACACAAAAAGCTGGAGTAACTCAGCGGGTCAGACAGCATCTCTGGAGAAAATGAATAGTCGAGACCCTTCTTCACCTGAAACGTCACCTATTCCTTTTCTCCAGAGATACTGCCTGACCAGCTGAGTTACTACAGAATTTTGTGTCTATCTTCGGTTTAAACCAGCATCTGCAGTTCCATTCTACACACTCCTACATCTGCCACTTGCTTCAGGCTGCTCTGCGTGATGTCAAACACCTGTGGAGTGGCTTTAATGTCCCGCGAGAATACTTCTTTTAAACCAATGCATTGCTTGCTATATTTTTCTTCCAAGAGCATACAGAACAATTGCACCACAGAGCGGAAAATGAACTGCAAAAAAATAACACTTTGAGTGGTAAGGTGATGGAAGAGCAAGCAAATGGTGTTCGCATCATTGGAAAGCAGCGACGCAAAAATATAAACGGCTCCTGGATAGGCAAGAGTAATCATGGCCACTTTCATTAGCGTGGGCAGAAACATGAGAGCATCAAGTGAAGATGACACTGCAGGATGATAGTCTCAACTCTCTCAGTGAATCAGTCATCCTCTCTCTGATGGAATTTTAAACCTCTCAACCAAACTGCTCCTCCGCTCACCAAGCTGACCACTACGTTATCCCTAAAAAATGAAATGTTTACCTCCCATCTCCCCTTTCCTCCCCCTCCTCCCCTACTCCCCTCCCCTCTCCAACCCAGTGTCCCACCTGGACTCACACCTATTTTTCCTCTCCCCCTCCACTTCCACCTATATTCCTTCCTCCAGCTTCATAATTCACAACACTTCAATCCTTTTGTCTTACCCCTTCTGTCTTTTTATCTCTGGCCTCTGTCCAACAATTTGCATATCCCCCCCCCTCACCTGTATCAACCTATTACCTGCATGGCTTTGTCCTGCCCCTCCTCTCTTCCAGGTTTTTTACCCCCCCCCCCACTCCCCATAGTCTGAAGAAGGGTCCTGACCCAAAATGTCACCTATCCATGTTGTCCAGAGATGCTGCCTAACCCATTGAGTTACTCCAGCACTTTGTGTCTTTTTTTGTAAACCAGTGGCGCAGCGGTAGAGTTGCTGCCTTACAGTGGTAGAGACCCGGGTTCGACCCTGTCTACGGGTACTGTCTGTACGGAGTTTGTACATTCTCCCCGTGACTGCGTGAGTTTTCTCCGGGTGCTCTGGTTCCCTCCCACACTCCAAAGACGTACAGGTTTGCAGGTTAATTGTCTTCGGTAAAATGGTAAACTGTGCAGGATAGTGCCAAAGGGCCTGTTTCCACGCTGCATCTCTAAAGTCTAAAGCACCTTCAGTTTCTTGCATCCAAATGATTGACTCTGGCTATTTGGACACACTCCTTGCGAAGAAGTCATCATTGGAGATAATACCAAGTTGAATATGTAGGCAGACACACCAAACCATGTTGGCTGAGTTACTACTTGGTGTACTTGGTGAACTGTTGTTCAAATGTAAAGCTCAAGCCTAATTGACATTGTACGTAACATTGTGCGTAAAATTGTAACTTGTCCCTAGTGTGTAGGGTAGTGCTTGTGTACGGGATGATCGCTGGTCGGTGCGGGCTCAGTGGGCCGAAGGGCCTGTTTCCGTTCTGTATCTCTAAAGTCTAAAAGTCTAAACTCCTTGCTCAGCTCAAACTGTCTAAAACCTCAATTCACTGATTGGCCAAAAATCTGCATTCACTGGGGACAGCAACCATCTTGAATCAAGGCCTCGATCTCTCGCCTGCCCACCGCATGGTACGGCGTCTTTGAATCCTCCCCTCTCCACTACAAGGTCTGATCACCAGGCAGGTTTCTGAAAGGTTAAATTAACTGAACACCATTGTTGAGTTTCAAGAAAACAAAGGTTTGTGAACTTTGGCATCAATCCCGCACATTGAAAATAGAGTGAAATTGTGGGATGTCAGTCCGACTGTACAGTGCACACAATTAACTCTGACCAGCTGCATTTGCTCTTTCCTGGGTCCACAGCACTGCATTTTGTAGAACATTTAATTATCTATTATTAATGTTGTCAGCTCCATTTTCAACTGGCGTTTCTCTACTGACAGAGTCAATCAGCACAATATTAAAGGCCTTTGCTGTAAGTTATTCTCTGTAATGAAAACAGAAAATGAAGTAGTTCATAGTTCAGGCAACATTTGTTGGGAAAGGTAGTGTTTGTCACCCCATTACAGGAAAGATGTGGAGGCTTTGGAGAGAGTGTGCAGGACTTTAGACTTTACTTTAGACATTAGAAACTCTGGCTCTTCAGCCCACCGAGTCCATGCCGACCAACGATCACCCCAACACAAGCACTATCCTGCACACTAAGGACAATTTACCTGCAGACCTGTACGTCTCTGGGGTGTGGGAGGAAACCGGAGCACCCGGAGAAAACCCACGCGGGTCACAGGAAGAAGGTACAAACTCCGTACAGTGTGCACCCGTAGTCAGGATCGAACCAAGGCCTCTGGCGCTGTAAGGCAGCAACTCTACCGCTGCGCCAGTGTGCTACCCACTTACCATCGGTTTACCAGAATGTTGCCTGGATTAGGGGGCATTAGCTCCAGTAAGTTAAGAGACATGTCAAGAGTTTTTTTTAATATGTCCCAAAATGGAAGAATGAAATTCTTACTTGCAGCCACACAACAGATATGTAAACACAGTACTCTGTAAGTTACAGGGAGAGAGAGGTTGGTTAAACTTGGATCGTTTCTCCGGAATGTCAGAGGCCGAGGGAAGACTTGATAAAAGTATATAAAATTATGAGAGGCATAAACAGTCATAACCTTTTTCCCAGGGTGGAAATGGCAAAAACGAGAGGGCATAGTTATAAGGTGAGAGGGGGAAAGTTTGGTTAAGATATGCGGGCCATGTTCTTACACATAAAGTGATTGGGATGCTGGAATGGCATGTCAAGGGAGGTAGTGATACGGAGTTTGCGTTTAAGAGACTTTTAGATAGGCTCATGGAAGTGCACCGAATAGAGGGATATGGATCATATTCAGGCAGATGAGATGAGTTTAACTTGGCACGTATTTGGCACAAACATTGCGGGCCGAAGGACCCGTTCCTGTGCTGTACTGTTCTTTGACCAGTGTTTTAGAAGGATGAGAGGGGATCTTATCGAAACGTATAAGATTATTAAGGGGTTGGACACGTTAGAGGCAGGAAACATGTTCCCAGTGTTGGGGGAGTCCAGAACAAGGGGCCACAGTTTAAGAATAAGGGGTAGGCCATTTAGAACTAAGATGAGGAAAACGTTTTCAGTCAGAGAGTTGTGAATCTGTGGAATTCTCTGCCTCAGAAGGCAGTGGAGGCCAATTCTCTGAATGCATTCAAGAGAGAGCTAGATAGAGCTCTTAAGGATAGCAGAGTCAGGGGGTATGGGGAGAAAGCAGGAACGGGGTACTGATTGAGAATGATCAGCCATGATCACATTGAATGGCGGTGCTGGCTCGAAGGGCCGAATGGCCTCCTCCTGCACCTATTGCCTATTGTCTATTGTCTATTGTCTAAATCTGAAGAAGGGTCCCGACCCGAAACATCACCTGTTCATTCCCTCCCCAGATACTGCCTGACCTGATGAGTTCCTCCAGCACTTTGTGTTTTGCTCAAGATTCCAGCATCTGCAGTTCCTTGTGTCTCCAGTGTTATTAATAAATATTGATGACCTTTTCTCAGGACTGAGAAAAGTTGAAAAGGAAACACTACCAAAACACAAAGTGCTGGAGGAACTCAACAAATCTGTGGAGGGAATGGACTGATGATGTTTTGGATTGGGGACTTTCTTCAGACTAATAGAAGTAGGGGGAAGAAAGCTGGTAAAAAGAGGTGCGGGCGGTACTAAGCTTAGCAGGAGATAGGTGGATACAAGTGAGGGGTTTGTTTGGCAGATGGGGGGAGTAGGTGACAAAGGCAAGTGATGAAAAGGAGACAAAAGGTATCAGATAAGGAGAGAAGAGTGAAAAGTAAAGCCGGGGGAGGGGGGAATAGAGGTTGAAGTGGACAAGGGGTGGAGGGGTTGAAAGAGGGGTGATAATGGGACATGAGAAACCTAGGCAGGGGGGGTAAGTGTATTGAAACATAGAATCATAGACAAATAGGTGCAGGAATAGGTCCTTTGGCCCTTCGAGCCAGCACCACCATTCAATATGATCATGGCTGATCATTTAAAATCAGTACCCCGTTCCTGTTTTTCCCCATATCCCTTGATTCCTTTAGCCCCAAAAGCTAAATCTAACTCTCTCTTGAAAACATCCAGTGAATTGGCCTCCACTGCCTTCAGTGGCAGTGAATTCCACAGATTCACAACTCTCTGGGTGAAAAAGCTTTTCCTCATCTCAGTCCTAAATGGCCCAGCCCTTATTCTTAAACTGTGACCCCTGGTTCTGGACTCCCCCAACATCGGGAACATTTTTCCTGCATCTAGCCTGTCGAATCCTTTAAGAATTTTATTTGTTTCTATAAGATCCCCTCTCATCCTTCCAAATTCCAGTGAATACAAGCCCAGTTGACCCATTCTTTCATCATCTGTCAGTCCCGGGAATTAACCTTGTGAACCTACGCTGCACTCCCTCAATAGCAATAATGTCCTTCCTCAAATTAGGAGACCAAAATTGCACACAATATCCCAGGTGCGGTCTCACCAGGGCCCTGTGCAACTGCAAGAGGACCTCCTTGCTCCTATACTCAAATCCTCTGATAGAACAACCTCAGAAGGGCTGAGGAGTTTTGAGACAGAAAAGGTACATCTGTGCTACGGTGGAGACCAAGAGCGGCTTTATTTTATAATGATAGTGGTGCCAGTTGAGAGGGAAGTGAAGGCTCGTATATCACAGATAATTTACGTGGACGAGGTGAATGTAGAAGGATATGAACAAAAAAAAGGAGAGAGAAACATTTTTAACATACAGGTTGATGATCTTTTGCCAGAACTAAGGCGATCTGAACACAACCCAGATATTTAGTTTAGAGATACAGCGTGGAAACAGGCCCTTCAGCCCACCGAGTCATCGCCGACCAGCACACTAACACTATCCTAAACACACCAGGGACAATTTACAGTTATACCAAAGCCAATTAACCCACAAACCAGTTCATCTTTGGAGTGTGGGAGGAAACCAGAGATCCCAGACAGGGGGAATGTACAAACTCTGTACAGACAGCACCCGTAGTCAGGATCGAACCCAGGTCTCTGGCGCGGTAAAGCAGCAACTCTACCGCTGCACTGCCCTTGCCTATCTGAAATTGTTGAATCAAGATTGAGTCCTAAGTTCTGTAATGTCCTAAAGTTTCCACTGGACTTCAATAGAACAGTGTAAGGGATGAGAGACAGAGTCAGAGTGAAGGTGGAGTGGAGAAGTAAAATGATAAGGAACTGGAAGTTCAGGCTCACCTTTCTGGATTAAATGGTGGCCATTGAGGTTGTAGAGTCTTTCAGCATGGAAATCAGGTCCTTCGCCCCAACTCTTCCATGCCAACCAAGATAATCCCATTTGCCCACACCTGGCCCGTATCAAAATAAACCTGCTTTGCAGGTATTCTGCAGTGCTGTTGCCCAGGTAGCGTTTAGTTTCTCTTGTGCAAAGGAGACCATGCGATAAACGCTAAATTAGCACGTTAAATTGGAAGAGGAGCGAATGAATCAGTGGTTCACCCAGCAAGAATGTTTGAGTCTCTGGATGTTGGGAAGGGAGGAGGCAAAAAGTCATGTACTGTATTTACATGTAAACCCTTCAACATAAAGCAATTTTAATCTTGTCGGGAGCTTATTCACTCTGCATCATGCCCAGTATTTTCACAATTATGTTGCTAAATTTATTTTACTTTACACCTCATTTTAGATATCTAATTCTCCTCGGCTGCCCTTGTAGTCTATTGCCTTTAATTAATTTGGACATAGAGAGAATGCATGGACGAAAGATCCCTTTGACTAATTTATAATTGAAGGAAGTAACTTAATACCTACCACAGCGCTGTTGGCCTTGTAACGTCATTGCGGGGAAAAAAAGCCGAGTGGAGACTGGCCAAATGGAGCAATCAGAGGCATGATTATCGCTCTGCTCTGTCTCACATCAGTTATTTATGGAACTGCGCTAGAGGAGATGGGAGCCAGCTTTTGTGACTGAGGCCTGGCACAGGAAATGTAAAGCACTAAGAAAGCACTGGTTTCCAACCTGATTAGAACGAACCACAGTTTAAGGATAAGGGGGAAGTCTTTTAGGAACGAGATGAGAACGTTTTTTTTCACACAGAGTGGTGATTCTGTGGAATTCTCTGCCACAGAAGGTAGTTGAGGCCAGTTCATTGGCTATATTTAAGAGGGAGTTAGATGTGGCCATTGTGGCTAAAGGGATCAGGGGGTATGGAGAGAAGGCAGGTACGGGATACTGAGTTGGATGATCAGCCATGATCATATTGAATGGCCTACTCCTGCACCTATTTTCTATGTTTCTATGTTTCTATCTACTCTGGGGTTCTCTGCATACTCACCCGCCAAATGGGAAAACATTATTTTGGAGTTGGAGCCCCACAATAAAGGCAGATTCATACATGTAAGAGGAGCACAACCACAGTTAGTATCCTGTCAAAGATGCCACTGGCTGGGCACAATGTCAGCCACGTCAGTTAGGAAAAAAACATTCTATTGAGGTGCAGAGTCTGCTTGTGACCGCTGCATAAAGGACATCAACATTTGCTGGTACTTAATTTAGTTTAGATTAGTTTAGTTTATTGTCACGTGTACCGAGGTACAGTGAAAAGCTTTCGTTACGTGCTAACCAGTCAGCAGAAAGACAATACATGATTACAATCGAGCCATTTTCTGTGTATAGATACACGATAAAGGAATAACGTTTAGTGCAAGGTAAAGCCAGCAAAGTCCAATCAAGGATAGTCCAAGGGTCTCCAAAGAGGTAGACAGTGGTTCAGGACTGCTCTCTGGTTGTGATAGGATTATTCGGTTGCCTGATAACAGCCGGCAAGAAACTGTCCCTGAATCTGGAGGTTTGCGTTCTATACCTTTTGCCAGATGAGAGAGGGGAGAAGAGGGAGTAGCCAGGGTGCGACTTGATCTCGATTATTCTGCTGGCCTTGCCGAGGCAGCGTGAGGTATAAATGGAATCAATAGACAATAGACAATAGGTGCAGGAGGAGGCCATTCGGCCCTTCGAGCCAGCACCGCCATTCAATGTGATCATGGCTGATCATTCTCAATCAGTACCCCGTTCCTGCCTTCTCCCCATACCCCCTGACTCCGCTATCCTTAAGAGCTCTATCTAGTTCTCTCTTGAATGCATTCAGAGAATTGGCCCCCATTGCCTTCTGAGGCAGAGAATTCCACAGATTCACAACTCTCTGACTGAAAACGTTTTTCCTCATCTCAGTTCTAAATGGCCTACCCCTTATTCTTAAACTGTGGCCCCTTGTTCTGGACTCCCCCAACATTGGGAACATGTTTCCTGCCTCTAACGTGTCCAACCCCTTAATAGTCTTATACGTTTCGATAAGATCTCCTCAAATCCTTCTAAAATTCCAGTGTATACAAGCCTAGTCGCTCCAGTCTTTCAACATGTTCAATGGAGTAAATGGAAGGGAGGTTGGTTTTTGTGTTGGTCTGGGCTATGTCCACAATTCGCTGCAACTTCTTGCAGTCTTGGATGGAGTTGCTCTGTGCACAATGTCCGCCACGTCATTTTGGAAAAGAAAATTCTATTGAGGCGCAGAGTCTGCTTATGACCACTGCATAAAGCCCATCAACATTTGCTGCTACTTAGTTTAGTTTATTGTCACGTGTACCGAGGTACAGTGAAAAGCTTTTGTTGTCTGCTAACCAGTCAGCAGAAAGACAATACATGATTACAATCAAGCCGTCCATCCACAGTGCACAGAAAAATGATAAAGGGAATAACGTGAATACCACTGGGCCGGTACTCGCTGGAGTTTAGAAGAATGAGGGGGAGGACCTCATTGAAACTTACCAAACAATGAAAGGCTTGGATGAGTGGATGTGGAGGGGATGTTTCCACTAGTGGGAGAGTCTAGGACGAGAGATCATAGCCTCAGAATTAAAGTGCGTTCTTTCAGGAAGAGGATGAGGAGGAATTTCTTTAGTCAGAGGGTGGTGAATCTATGGAATTCTTTGCCAGAAGGCTGTGGAGGCCTAGTCAGTGGATATTTTCAAGGCAAAGATAGATAGATTCTTGATTAGTACGGGTGTCAGAGGTTATGGGGCGAAGGCAGGAGAATGGGGCCATGATTGAATGGCGGAGTAGACTTGATGGGCTGAATGGCCTAATTCTGCTCCTATCACTTATGATCTTATGATCTAATGGTCTTCTTTATGGTTCTGTGAGAAAACAGGACCCAAAATCTATATGGTAATCACAGGATTCCAAATAACGAAATGTGAATTAACTTGCACAAAATTCCACTCACTGGTATTGTAGCAGGAACAGTAATTCTAAAATGAGGAGTCATAAGGTCAGAAGTGATAGGAGTAGAATTAGGCCATTAGGACAAGTCTACTCCGCCATTCAATCATGGCTGATCTATCTCTTCCTCCTAACCCCATTCTCCTGCCTTTTCCCTGAAGAAGGGTCTCGACCCATTCCTTCTCTCCAGAGATGCTGCCTGACCCGCTGAGTTACTCCAGCCTTTTGTGATACCTTTGACTTGCAGATTAATTTTTGGTGAATCTTGCACCAGCACTCCCAAGTCCCTTTGCACCTCCGATTTCTGAATTCTCACCCCATTTAGAAAATAGTCTTTGCCATTATTCTGCTATCAAAATGCATGACTCCACACTTTGCTACACTATATTCTATCTGCCATTTCTCTGCCCACTCTCCCAACCTGTCCAAGTCCTTCTGCAGTGTCCCTGCTTTCTCTCCACTACCTGCCCTCCCACCTATTTTCGTATCATCCGCAAACTTGAGTCATGTGGTCAAACAGCACTGAAACAGATCCTTTGCCCATCTCGTCTATGACAACCGCTAGGTCCCATCTAAGTCCCATGTGCCCACTTTTTGCGCTTTTCCCTTTGAACATTTCCAATCCATGTACCTGTCCAAGTGTTGAAAGTTGTTATTTTACCAGCCTAAACAGCCTAATTTATTGTCATGTGTGCAGAGGTACAGTGAAAAGCTTTTGTTGCGTGTTAACCCAGGCAGCAGAAAGACAATACATGATTTCAAGTGAGCCATCCACAGTGTACAGATACATGATAAAGGGAATAATGTGAATAACGTTTAGCGCAAGATAGTCCAGTAAAGTCAGATTAAAGATAGTCCGAAGGTACCTGCTCTGAGAGCCATAAGACAATAACTGCAGATGCTGGTACAGGGACTGAAGAAGGGTCTCGACCCGAAACGTCACCCATTCCTTCTCTCCTGAGATGCTGCCTGACCTGCTGAGTTACTCCAGCATTTTGTGAATAAATGCTCTGAGAGCTAGGTTAGTTAGTTAGTTTAGTTCATTGTCACGTGTAAAATGCTTTCTACGGCGCATCTGTAGAAGTTGATGAGGGTTGTTGGGGACATGCCAAACTTCCTAAGCCTTCTGTAGAGGCATTGCTGTGCTTTCTTGGTCGTTGCTTCAATATGGGTGGTCCAGGAGAAGTCCTTGGTGATATTTACTCCCAGGATTTGAAGTTTTCGATCATCTCTACTTCGGGACCGTCAATGCAAACTGGGGTATGTGTACCTTTACGCTTCATGAAGTCGATCGCTATCTCCTTTGTCTTGCTGACACTGAGAGAATGGTTGTCGACTCAACACCAGGACACAAGGTTCTCAATCTCCTTCCTACACTCATCATTATTTGATACCCAGCCCAGAATGGTGGTGTCGTCTGCGAATTTGTAAATTGAATTGGACTTGTACATGGCTGCACAGTCATGGATGAACAAGGAGTAAAAATGGGGGCTGAGAACGCAGCGTGCTGGAACACCAGTAATGAGGATTATCGTAGAGAACGATTTGTGCCCTATCCTCATTGATTAGGATCTATTTGTCAGGAAGTCGAGGATTCAATTACAGAGATGCGTGCTGACTCCGAGTCCCACGAGTTTGGTGATGAGCTTGGATGGTATAATGGTGTTGAAGGTGGTAAATGGGTAAGCTCCTGACTACGGGTGCTGTCAGTACAGAGTTTGCACGTTCTCTCAGTGACCGCGTGGGTTTTCTTCAGGTTCTTCGATTTCCTCCCATGCTCCATACACGTGCGGGATTGTAGGTTAATTGGCTTTGGTAAATTGTAAACTGTCCCTAGTGTGTGTAGGATAGTGTTAGTGTGCGGGGATCACCGATCGGCGCAGACTCGGTGCGTCGAAGGGCCTGTTTTCGCTCTGTATCTCTAAACTAAACTAAACTAAACTAAACTAAACAAAACAAAGCGTAGACAGCTCGCTCCTGCTTCCACAGTGGTGTTCTGTTAGGGGAAGCCTCGGTACATCAACTCTTGTGCTGTGAGACCTTCTCTTACCTCCTTTTTAATTTTAATTTAGAGATACAGCGTGGAAACAGGCCCTAGGCCCACCAAGTCCGCACCAGGCCGCAATCACCACTACACTAGTTCTATCCTTCACACTAGGAACAATTCACTGGTCAATTAATCTAGAAGCCTGAACGTACATACTTCGTACAGACAGGATGGAACTCGGGTCTCTGGCGCTGTAAGGCAGCAACTCTACCGCTGCACAATTGTGTCGCTTTGTGCCTCACCTGGTCAATGTTAAGTTTTCAGTAAAGGCATGCTGCAGAAACCTTGATATCTGTAAACATGTCCTTTAGAAGCTACTGCACCACTCCCTGTAGCTGAAAGATCGACAAGAAGCACCAATCATAAATAGAAACTAGCAACAGTTATCAGAAACCACTCATCAACACATATGAACAGTTAATATTCCCTTTAAATCAGTGGAAGCTGCTTCCTGCTGCTTGTCCATCCCTGTGAGGATAAGAGAGGGAATCAATCATCACAAAAATATAAATGCTGATGCCAAGTCACGCTGTTTGCCAATTTAGTCTGGCTTCTATGTATTTTGAATGATTCTTAACTCCATGAAACAGCTACAAATTGGGCGGCACAGTGGTGCAGTGGTAGAGTTGCTGCCTCACAGCGCCAGAGGCCCAGGTTCGATCCTGACTACAGGTGCTGTCTGTACGGAGTTTGTATGTTCTCCCCGTGACCGCGTGGGTTTTCTCTGAGTGCTCCGGTTTCCTCACACACTCTAAAGATGTGCAGGTTTGTAGATTAATTGCCTTTGGTAAAATTGTGAATTGTCGCTAGTGTGTAGGATAATGCCAGTGGACAGGGTGATCGCTGGTCAGCCTGGCCGAAGGGCACGTTTCCACTCTGTATCTGTAAACACAGGATCAGGCCCTTCGGCCCACAATGCCTGTGCCGAACATGACGCCACAATAAACTCTTATCTGCCTGTACGTGATCCATAACCCTCCATGCCCTGCCTATCCATTGCCTATCCAAAAGCCTCTTAAATGCCACTATCGTATATCTGCCTCCACCCCACTACGCTTTCTAACAAGTGCATCACTCTGGCATCCAGTGTAATTTGCCCTTCGAATGAGTGCACATGTCCAGAGGCCATATTGGGATTTTCAGGGTATCAAGCTGCCTCAAACTGGGTTAATAATATAGAAACAAGGAACTTTTAATTTAGTTATGTTTAGAGATACAGAGCAGCATCAGGCCCTTCAGCCCACTGAGTCCACACTGACCAGCAATCTCGATACACCAACCTTATCCTTCACACCAGAGACAATTCACAATTTTTACCAAAACCAATTACAGGGCAGTTACAAAGCCAATTACACGTGGTGCAGCGGTAGAGTTGCTGCCTTACAGTGCCAGAGACCCGGGTTCGATCCCGACAATGGGTGCTATCTGTACGGAGTTTGTATGTTCTCCCCGTGACGGCGTGGGTGTTCTCCGAGATCTTCGGTTTCCTCCCACACTCCAAAGACGTACAGGTTTGTAGGTTAAATTTTTTTGTGTAAATGTAAATTGTCCCCAGTGTGTTGGCTAGTGTTAATGAGCAGGGATCGCTGGTCAGTGCAGACGCGGTTGGCCGAAGGGCCTGTTTCCACGTTGTATCTCTAAGCTAAACTAAACTAAACTAAACTACACAATTGACCGACAAACCTGTACGTCTTTGGAGTGGTGGGAGGAAAGCGGAGCACCCGGGGAAAACTCACATGGTCACGGGGAGAATGTACAAACTCCATACAGGGAGCATCCAGAGTCAAGATTGAACCTGGGTTGCTGGCGCTGTAAGGCAACAACTCTACTGCTGCACCACCGAGCTGTCCCTTCATGCACTACGGTGCTACCCCTACAGTTATCGATTTTTTTTAAAAGGGCACAAAGTGCCGGAGTAATTCAATGGGCCTGGCAGCAACTCTGGAGAACATGCATAGGTGACTTTTCGGGTTGGACTTTATCTGACTCAAATCCCAGTTAATAGTCCCTGCTTCTGAAATAAAACAATTTAGACTGCCATACTGCATTCAACCACTGGGTGTCATTGAAGACCACGGATCACAGACATGGGACAAGGCTGAGCAGTAACAAAATACCTACTTGAAAATCATCTTCTGCAGCTGTCTTTGTTTTAATGAGAAGTATCTTTCATTAAAAGTACGTCGGCTAGATGTGCTGCCCTTTGTATCTTAGGAATACAAACGAAGAAGAACCTTAATGCCAGGCACTATATACAGAAAGGCTTACTTGTGCCGAGGTGTCAGTGGAAATGTGATAATTGGCCCTGGCGAAGTGGCAGACAATACCCCTGGGATTCTTGATCAATATCTCATGATCTCACACGCTCGCTGTGGGTGTTGGTCAAGGACTTCTAATGTTTCCCCATGTCCTTTCACATGCGAGGAATAAAGGAAGAAAAAGATTTTGCATTTCTACAGCTCCACTCTTCTCAGCCCTCTGCAGTCCAGCAATTTGTATGTGTGGAAACAGGTAACTAACTGCCACTTGATGGTTTACAAAAAAAAGGCACAAAGTGCTGGAGTAACTCAGCGGCTCAGACAGCATCCCTGGAGAACATGGACAGGTCAGCATAGCAAATGTAAAAGCCAACTTGCACATACTGAGCTCTTACAAACAGCAGTGATACGATCATCAAATTATCTGTTTCCATGCCTTTGGTTCATGACTAATCGTGAATTAAACACCAGCTGGCAATTCTTCTGCTGTAAGAACATGCAGGGAACATAAAATAATACAGCATAGGGGCAGGCCCTATGGCCCATAATGTCCACGCTGAACATGATATCTAGTTAAACTAATCTGCTCTGCCAACATGTGATCCAGTTCCTGCACATCCATGTGCCTATCTAAAAGCATTCTTCTAGGTAAATTCATAGGACCTTATACATCGATTTGAGACAGGACACAGGATATCTGAGAGTCTGGAAGATGCAGATCATTTGGTATTTGAGGTAAAATGATTGATTTTAGGGAAGAGAAAAAGTGAGAAAATTGTGAGTGGCAGACACAAAGTGCTGGAATAACTCGGCGGGTCAGACAGCATCTCTGGAGAACATGGATAGGTGACATTTCAGGGTGGGGACCCTTCTTCAGACTGATTGTTGTAGGGGGACCGCGGAAAAAAAAAACTGGAAGCAACAGGACAAATCACGGCCGGCAACAGATGACCTCAGGTGAGGTGGTTCCCTGATAGGCAGTTTTTGTCCAACAATCTGTCTATCAGGGACACCCCCATCACCTGAGGTCATCTGTTGTGGGCTGTGATTCATCTTGGCTCTTTTCACATCTTCTTTTTCTCCACGCTCCCCCTACTACAATCAGTCTGAGGAAGGGTGCCAACCAGAAACGTCAGTTGTACAGGGCCCTAGTGAGACCGCACCTGGAGTACTGTGTGCAGTTTTGGTCTCCAAATTTGAGGAAGGATATTCTTGCTATTGAGGGCGTGCAGCGTAGGTTTACTAGGTTAATTCCCGGAATGGCGGGACTATCATATGTTGAAAGACTGGAGCGACTAGGCTTGTATACACTGGAATTTAGAAGGATGAGAGGAGATCTTATCGAAACGTATAAGATTATTAAGGGGTTGGACACGTTAGAGGCAGGAAACATGTTCCCAATGTTGGGGGAGTCCAGAACAAGGGGCCACAGTTTAAGAATAAGGGGTAGGTCATTTAGAACTGAGATGAGGAAAAACTTTTTCAGTCAGAGAGTTGTGAATCTGAGGAATTCTCTGCCTCAGAAGGCAGTGGAGGCCAATTCTCTGAATGCATTCAAGAGAGAGCTGGATAGAGCTCTTAAGGATAGCGAAGTCAGGGGGTATGGGGAGAAGGCAGGAACGGGGTACTGATTGAAAATGATCAGCTATGATCACAATGAATGGCGGTGCTGGCTCGAAGGGCCGAATGGCCTCCTCCTGCACCTATTGTCTATTGTCACCCATGCATTTGCTCCAGAGATGCTGCCTGGCCTGCTGAGTTACTCCAGCACTTTGTGCCTATCATTGTTATAAAACAGCATCTGCAGTTCCTTTTTATTAGGAAATTGTGAGGGATGTGTTTGGCTACGTGGAGCATCTACTGGGCTGTCAGAAGCCCTGAAAGTTTTTCTACACAGAATGATAAAAGCTCAGTGAAGGTTGGATTCTTGGATTTGCATGGAAGGTCGCGATTGTGGCGCGCTGTGGTGTGGAAATGCTTTGCAGAGAGCTGGTATCTTGCCATTGGGAGTAAGAGGAATAGAAACACCTCTCTGTCCTGGCACACTTACACAGAGGGCCAGGGCACGGTTCCATGGAGTGATCTCGGAACTCTCTGCCAGGAACAATGGGTTGTTTGGTATCCAAAGTATGGAAAAGGAAGGATAAAAGTAACACTTCTTAAATGGTTGGAAAAATCGGCAAGACAAATCTGGAAATTAATTCGAAATTAATATACAGAGTGCATCTCTGCTTTGGTGATGATCAGAACTATCTTTTTTCTTTACTGTTTATGCATGAACTTCGTGTAAGAAGGAACTGCAGATGCTGGTTTAAACCAAAGATAGACACAAAAAGCTGGAGTAACTCAGCAGGACAGGCAGCATCTCTGGAGAGAAGGAATGGGTGACGTTTCGGGTTCTTCAGACTGGTCTAAAGAAGGGTCTTGACCGCAACGTCACCCAATCCTTCTCTCCAGAGATGCTGCCTGTCCCGCTGAGTTACTCCAGCTTTTTGTGTCTATGCATGAACTTCGTTTGGATAGACCGACATCTTATATTATAAAGAAGCAAAGAACTGCAGATGCTGGTTTATACCAAAGACAGACACAAAGTGCTGGAGTAACTCAGTGGGTCGGGCAGCATCTCTGGAGCAAAAAGGATGGGTTTTAAAAGTAGATGGCCATCTACGGGAATCCAAGAGGAGGAGAAATGTAGGAGACGGGAGAAGGGGTGATCATTGTGCAGTGAGGATTCCTTCCAGGGATGCTGCCTGACCCATTGAGTTACTCCAGCACTTTGTATCTATCTCATAATATAAGATTCTCCACTATTAAAAAAAATTTGAGATAGACGTTATGGACCATCTTCTTGATGGGAAAAAGAAAAAAAAATCCTACATATATGGTCCATGTGTGAGAGTCATCTGAAAGCATTGTTCAGTGAATATCAAGGGAATCATATGAATTATCCAAATGTTATGAAGTCGATTGAGAGAAGCTGTTTGCTGGTTAAGGGATGTTTGATAAGTGGAAAGCTTTTAAACACGAGATAAAAGGTGAGCTAAGGGCCAGGATTTTCCTGGTAGCGTGATGGGCAACGCAGGCAGGAGAAGGGAACCCTGGATGACAAGAGATATGACGGCTCTGGTCAAGAAAAAGAAGGAAGCTTATATAGACACAAGATACTGCGGGGGACGGGCAGCATCTCTGGAGAGAAGGAATGGGTGGCGTTTTGGGTCGAGACCCTTCTTCAGGCCGATGTCAGGGGAGTGGGCGGGACAGAGATAGAATGTAGTCGGATACAGTAAGACTGGCGGGAGAACTGGGAAGGGGGAGTGGACGGAGAGAGAGGAAATGCAAGGGCTGTTAGAAGTCAGAGACGTCAGTGCTGAGTTACTCCAGCATTTTGTGTCTACCTTCGATTTAAACCAGCATCCTCAGTTCTTTCCTACACAAGGAAGGATATATTAGGTACAGGAAGCTGGGATGAAGTAAACCCCCCACTGAGGAGTATAGGGGTGAAGGGGAAAGTGGGAAATCAGGGCAAGAAGGGGACATAAGATTGCTTTGGCAGACAAGGTAAAGGAGAATCCAAACAGATTCTAAAGTCAAGAGTGAAGAGCGTTCAATTGTCACATGTACCGAAACGGAACAATGAAATTCTCACTTGCAACGTCATGATAGCTGTAAGCACAGTAAGCATCGTCTGTAAGCGCAGCACTCAATAGATGACATCATTTACAAAAAGTTCAATTGATTAAAAAAACAAAATTAGTCCCTAGTGTGCAACCAAGCCAGTCCATTGTTGGAAGTTTAGTTGCCGTTTGTAGTGTTCAATAACCTGATATGTTGTTGGGAAGAAGCTGTTCCTGAACCTGCAGGTCATGGTAAATTAAGGGCAAAGGTGTAACTTTGGAGAGAAGAAGGCTTCATGAAAATCAACAAAGTAATCAAAACATGGCACCATGGAAGATGGGGAAAAGTCTTAAAAAATAAATGTTCTTGTCTGTAATTTACTGGGGAGAAAGGCGTGGGAACCAGAGAACTCGGATGATAATAATGATAATAGACAATAGACAATAGACAATAGGTGCAGGAGTAGGCCATTCAGCCCTTCGAGCCAGCACCGCCATTCAATGCGATCATGGCTGATCACTCTCAATCAGTACCCCGTTCCTGCCTTCTCCCCACACCCCCTCACTCCGCTATCCTTAAGAGCTCTATCCAGCTCTCTCTTGAAAGCATCCAACAAACTGGCCTCCACTGCCTTCTGAGGCAGAGAATTCCACACTCTCTGACTGAAAAAGTTCTTCCTCATCTCCGTTCTAAATGGCCTACCCCTTATTCTTAAACTGTGGCCCCTTGTTCTGGACTCCCCCAACATTGGGAACATGTTTCCTGCCTCTAATGTGTCCAATCCCCTAATTATCTTATATGTTTCAATAAGATCCCCCCTCATCCTTCTAAATTCCAGTGTATACAAGCCTAATTGCTCCAGCCTTTCAACATACGACAGTCCCGCCATTCCGGGAATTAACCTAGTGAATCTATGCTGCACGCCCTCAATAGCAAGAATATCCTTCCTCAAATTTGGAGACCTTAAAGATGTCTTAAAGAGAGTCCACAGTACAGATGATGAGGTGCTAGAGGTCTTACAAATGTAGATAAATGTAGATAAATCTCCATGACCTGATCAAGTGTATCCTAGGACTGTGAGAAGCTTGGGCAGAAATTGCAAGGCCTCTGTCAGATATATTTGTATCATCAATGGTTTGGAATGTTAGATAACATGGGCGAGCTAGCCAACTGAGTACAAAACTGGACTGAGGTTTGGAGGCAGGATGGTGGTGTTTATCAGACTGAAGGCCTGTAACAAGTGATGTGCCACAGGGATCGGTGTTAGGTCCACTGTTAACGATTTTGCTGATGACAATCAAATTGGTGAGATCATGGACAGTGAAGCAAGATTACAATGGGATCTTGATTGGCTGGGCCAACGGGCTGAGGAATGGCAGATGGAGTTTAATTCAGAAAAGTGTGAGGGCAAGACTTACACAGTAAATGATAGAGACCAGAGGAGTGTTTTAGAACAGAGGAACTCAGAGGTGCAGGTACAGGGGTCTACTACCGATTTTCTGGCAAGTCTCTGGAACCAAGGTTGTTGTAAAATTGGTGGTGGACCTACATAATTCCACAAATGTGCCGACACGGATAAAGAAGATGATGAAGAAGACGTTGGCACACTTGCCTTTACTTGTCAGCTATTAGTACAGGGGTTGGGATGTCATGTTACAGTTATCCAGGACATTGGTAATACCACACTTGGAGAACTGTGTACCCAACCACCGGGTGGCGCCAGCAATGGCTGCCTCGCCAACAGTCTGTCTGTCCTTTTCTTTTCTGTGTCTGTTTGGTATGTGTTAAATGTATGTTTTTTTGTGTTCTTTAGCTTGTTTTATGTGGGAGGGGGGGAGTTGGGGGAAACTTTTTGTAATCTCTTACCTCGGCAGAGATGGGATTTTTCTCTGTATCGTATCCCCGTCTGCACTGTGGCCTAACATCATGGAGTTGGCGGCCTTTGCTGGATATTGACCAGCAGCTCCATCGCGGGAGCCTGCGGACTTACCATCACGGAGTTCGCGATCCCTGTCGGGGGTCGTCTTTGGGGCTCCAACCTTGGGAGCCTACGGGACTTTAACATCGCGGAGCCCGCGGTCTCTGGTTAGAGACCAACATCGGGGATTCCAAGTCGCAGGAGTTTCGATCGCCCCGACGCGGGAGTTTCGATTGCCCCGACGCGGGAGTTTCGATCGCCCCGACGCGGGAGTTTCGATCGCCCCGACGCGGGAGTTTCGATCGCCCCGACGCGGGAGTTTCGATCACCCTGACGCGGGAGTTTCAATTGCCCCGATGCAGGGGCTTCGACTGCCGGCTGCAGGGGCTTTGATCGCCCCCTGTGGATGGTTCGACTGCCCCGACCACAGTAGAATAAAGAGGAAAGAGATTGGACCTTATTGCCTTCCATCACAGTGAGGAACGTGGGGAGTCCGCTGTGGTGGATGTTTATGTTGACTTTTATGTAGTTGTGTATCTTGTTGCTTTTTTTTTTAGTATGGCTGTATGGTAATTCAAATTTCACTGTACTTTAATGGGTACACGTGACAATAAACTGACCTTGAACCTTGAATTATGGTTGTCATGCTGTAGAAGAATGTTATTAAACTGGAAAGGATACAAAGGAGATTTACAAGGATGTTACGAGGTCTGGAGGGTTTGAGTTATAAGGAAAAGCTGGATAGGCTTGGTCGTTTTCCCACAGGCCGAGGGGTGACTTTATATAAAACCATGAAGGGCATATATAAGGTGAATATCCACAATCTTTTCCCTAGGATAGACCAGTCTAAAACTAGAGGTTTACAAGAGACATGAGGGGCAACCTTTACACACCGAGTGTTGTTCCTGTCTGGAATGGGCTGCCAGAGGAAGCGGTAGAGGCAGGTACATGGATAGGAAAGTCACATGTCACCTTGACTTAGAAATATATTGTTGTTCCTACATTGTTATTGGATCTAAATCCCCGAACTCACAACCCAATAATATCGTAAAAATGCCTTCGCCAAAAGGATTACTGCAATTCAAGAACTCATGGGAAATAAGGACAAACAACAAATACCAGTCCTGAAGAAGGGTTCCGACCTAAAACGCCACCTATTCCTTTTCTCCAGAGATGCTGCCGAACCAGCTGAGGTACTCCAGCATTTTGTGTCTGTCTTCAGTGTAAACCCGCATCTGCAGTTCCTTCCTACACTACAAATATTGGGCTTGCTGCGAAACTCTGTACAGAAAATTAAATCAAAACATTCGGACACTGAATCTTCAGTTACTTGAATAATGAGCAATTAATTATGTGCTTTCAAGTTTTATCCAGGCAAGGCAATGCCAAGTTCTAAAATATCCACTGCTGCAGTAAAACCATGATCAATGGGTACTGTTGCATTTATCACTCTATTAAATCAGCAGCTCAATGGGAATAACAAAAAATTGTTCAGGCTGATTACAATTGATGTTTGACTGTCCCTAATAAATTTAAGCCATTTGCTGATTTACTAAGTGATAGAATGTGTATCACAAATGTATAAGCCCTGAAGTTATCATTATTCCAAATGTACAATTATAAAAGGACTACGATGACTCAGGTTATTGACTTATTATTGCCCGCTCCACTTCTTGAGGTTTTAATTACTTTTTGGTTTATGTGGTTTTAATTGTGATGCAGATATAATCAGCCCAGTCTAGACTGTTTGCGTTCACTCTGCTCTGTAAACACTTTATTCCAGGTTTAAGTTATAAGCTGTGGATCCAGGTTGAATTTGTGGCGAAGCGAGACACAGAATGCTGGAGTAACCCAGCAGGACAGGCAGCACCTCTCAATAGAAGGAATGGGTGACGTTTCGGGTCGAGACCCTTCGTCAGACTGAATTTGTGGCTCTGCCTTAGCTGAGCCTCGTTGCTGTGATTCTGCTTGTGATAGGCCTTGAAGTTTTGCTGTGTCCTTTGGAACCCAGAGCATGCACAGTAAGCAAAGGTAAAGTAAACTTCTGCATCACACAAGCATCGCTCATCAGTTCATTATATATTTAACGTTTGCTCGTTGGGAACTTTAAGTTCATAAAGTTCCCAACGAGCAAACGTTAAACATATAATGAACTGATGAGCGACGTTTGTGTGATGCAGAAGCTCTTGTGTGAAAGTCACTCATGAATAGCAAGAGGAGAGAGGTCAAAGATGTCTGATCCACCTGGGCCAGTTATCTATAAAATGGGAGCTACTGACTGATGCTTGATACTGACAAATTACCCTTGGCAGCTGAGAGTGGGAACCGTGCAATGTAATGTAGAACACGACACATGTTGAATGATTGATCAGCGTGGCAAGGTTTCTAGAAGTTGGCAGTGCTATTGCCAAGACTGAGACTGTTCGACTTATTGGCTGGATTGCTTTGGCCAGTCCTGTGTTTGGCTAGCTGTGTGGGTGCTCTGGCACCAAGCTTGTACACATGTTCTTTATGCCTGAGGGTGTAGAGATGGAGGAGATTCCAATATGACGTTATCACAAGGTGAGATTGGAGATCAAAATCCCATACTTTGTGAGAAGGGAGCAAATGCCCAGGCCAGGAATGGGACCGATGATCAAATATGTCTCTGTGAGCGAGAGAATGATCCGGACGTCGAACTTTATGGAGAGTGAGGGCAGGAACCAGAGGTGACCAACCAGAATACAAGAAACCCTGGTGACATGATCATCAAGGTTAGATGATCGTTTAACAGTGGGAAACCCGAGGAGATAAAGATCTGCGAATTTACTAGCAAAAGGAAACTCCCTGCTAAATTGCGCGTTATACAACAAGGGAGAAAATAATTGCGAATTGGTCACCCTCTCTGGGATAACGAGCAAAGTATCATCTTGGAAGCTGCTGGCCTCCATGTGAATGCCAAGAGGACAAGTGTACCTCTGCCTCCACCCTGGAAAGTACGTAGAAAAGACCAGCGGGAGACTGAGAACTTCACGTAAGGTGTCCCTTGTTTATGCTCAGACGTAGTCAGTGCTGTTACCTGGAACCTACATGGAGCCATTCAAAGATGCTGCAGTTAATGACTGAATTGAGATTGCTGGAAGATAAATTGAGCTATGGGGTAACCTATGACTTGCTCATTAGCACCCCATGGTAATTATTCATAGTCTTCCTGTGCTTTCAACGCCACGCCAGGGGGTTGTATTCAAAAGGCATTTGCTGTCATTAACGTAGCTTCTGACTGGACCCTGTCATACCACCTGCTTCATATATAATCACTGTGTTCCAGAATTAGAGAAAAAATTCATAACTAACAGTAATTGTTCAAAAATTAGATATTGAGTTCTTTCCTGCACTCTCCATAAATTGTGTTACATGTCTGGCTATTGAACATCCCATTCATGCATAATACATTAAACAAAAGTTCCTGATTTTTTTTTAACATGAATATATATGGACTCTTACAATTATGGAGGGGATTTTGACACTTCTTTGATACGTAATGAGAATTGTACCTGTCCTGATTTTGCCTTGAAAATCTCCTTGATGGCAACGAAGGATTAAATTCGCATCTTCGTTTGGCTGCAAATTAGAATGCATTGAAGCACAAAGATATTCTCTCTCTTTGCAATGGCTGAATAGCTGAATAGGAACAAGAGCCAGGGGGCAGATAAACTTGGCTCACATTCAACTGGCTGCCGCCGCATCATTTTAGTCGAGTGTAATATGCTGCCGTGCCTCTTCTGTAGGTTCAAGGAGGTGTCAACAAAAATAAAGCATAGCTCCTAACCATGTTACAATGAAGCCTGAGACTTTTTTTTGTTTGCACAGATTTGAATGGTATTCAGGGATTCGCTCAGACGCTTCAGGAGATACTCTTCCCAAGCTTTATTATTATTCATTTTGATTACATACTTTTGAAATATATTTTCTTTGTCAAAATGGAGTTCTTGTTTTCCTCATTGATGCTGATTGGATGTTTCCTCTAGGCATAGAGTCTAGAAGGGGCACAGTCTCCAAACATTATTATTTTCTTTGCACAGCAAGTTTTAGGACTTTAGCATTCTCTGCGTCAGATTGCTGTGACTTCTGAACGGTCCTTCCATAAGCTAGGGTACTATCCGATTCACCTCTACCCCATTGTGGACATTGGACTTTGTCTGTGGAACTGATGTGCTACAGTGCTCTATAATGCTGGGAATTATATTCTGCACCCTGTATCTCCCCCTCTGCTCCACCTATTGTACTAAAGTTTGACTTGATTGTATTTGTGTGTGGTATACCTAATCTGTTTGGATAACATGCAAAACAAAGCTCTTCACTGTATTCTGATACAGGTGAGAAGGATAAAACTAAACCTAAACCTAAATCTAAAAATGATCAGTTATAGAATCACGGTATTTATTCACAAAATGCTGGAGTAACTCAGCAGGTCAGGCAGCATCTCAGGAGAGAAGGAATGGGTGACGTTTCGGGTCGAGACCCTTCTTCAGACTGAAGAAGGGTCTCGACCCAAAACGTCACCCATTCCTTCTCTCCTGAGATGCTGCCTGACCTGCTGAATTACTCCAGCATTTTGTGAATAAATACCTTCGATTTGTACCAGCATCTGCAGTTATTTTCTTACACTACCAGTTATAGAATCACAGCCATAGAGTTACTCAGCTCAGAAAACAGGCCCTTCATCCCAACTTGTCCATGCTGAACAACTTGTGCAATTCTGGGCTGACATTAGTAGATGTCTACAAACTAAGGGAACTAGAGGCCATGTGGATCAGGATATTGGTCCAGAGGCTGCTGCGTCTGTTAAAAGGGTACATGTTCGAACCAAACAATTGCAGGGCGTTGTCTGGCAGTTCACCATAATCATTGACTCGAATGGAAACTTTCCAATTTCCCAACTGAACATAAAGCAGAACCGCCAGGGGTAGTCAAATCTACCTCTCACCTCATTGTTTTCACTCCATTCAAATGTCTTAGTAGTATCACTCTATCACAATCCACCCAGCTCCGTTGCAGGCTGGCGTTGGTGTCATTTGTAGGAGCAGAGGCTCGGTGGCCGTATATGAATCAGACTGGAATGTGGCAGTCTGGTGTCACCAACCAGCCACTCGTCCTGAGAGTATTGACCACAGCATAGTGACCATCCTCCAGCCCAACCCCTTCTGTCTCCTTTTCACATCCAGCCTTTCTCCACTCATCTGCTAATCAACCCCCCTCACCTGTATCCACCTCTCATATAGGTAGACCAAAATGCTGGAGTAACTCAGCAGGACAGGCAGCATCTCAGGAGAGAAGGGATGGGTGACGTTTTGGGTCGAGACGTCGAGAAGGGTCTCGACCCGAAACGTCACCCATTCCTTCTCTCCAGAGATGCTGCCTGCCCCACTGATTTACTCCAGCATTTTGTGTCTACCTTCGATTTAAACCAGCATCTGCAGTACTTTCCTACACATTTTGTCCACCTCTCACATGCCTGGCTTTGTCCCACCCCCACCTCTCTTCCAGGATTCTCCCCCTTACTACAATCGGTCTGAAGAAAAGCCCATCCATGTGCTCCAGAGATGTTGCCTGACCCTTTGAGTTACTCCCGCCACTTTGTGTCTTTTGTTGTATATTGATGGTTGACTATGTGTTTGGCAGGAAATAGGTTGGCTGAGTTGCATTGACTTTGTGCGCCAAGCCCTTTAAAAGTGCAGACATGCCAAGCTGCAACGAGCCTGCCCTCTGAACAATGGACACAAGCAATTAGTAACGAGAAGCCTTTAGGACTATCTCTGGGCCTACATGTAAAGATATGGCAGATTGTTAGGAAAAAACTGCGTTGAACACACCCAGTGCACTGAGATGATAAGCTGTGAAGTATTCTTGACGTTATTGGGTAATTCATACAATATTAAAGATAGACACAAAGTCCTGGAATAGGCAGTAGGGCCAGTGGGTCAGGCAGCATCTTGGGAGGTAAAGCATCGGTGATATTTCGGGTCGGGACTTTTCTTCAGGTCCTTTTTCAGAGTCAAGTCTGAAGATGGGTCCCGACCCGAAACGTCACCTGTCCTTCTCCAGAGGTGCTGCCTGACCCGCTGGGTTACTCCAGCACGATCTTTGGTATAAACCAGCATCTGCAGTGCTCTGTTTCTTCATATAATATGGATCGCGGCCTATTGCTACTGCTCTCCTCTCCGAAGAGTCAAGCAGGACGGGTAACTCACATTTGGCCGCGCTCGGCGCTCCAATGGCCTTTCCTGAGTGCTTTGCTGGTTAATCCTGGTCTTTACTCCTGCCCGTGCATCAATTGTGCCATTCCTTGAGTTTTGGACCATTGTTTTTTTCTCTGCCTCATTCAGCCTTGCTTTGTGGCCAGTGAACAAGCGATCAGTCGGTGGAACTGGCTCCCTTCCCGGGGCCGATGGAAGCACTAAGTGTTGTTTCATTCAAATGCATATTAAAAATATTTCTCTCTGGACAAGAAAGATTCTGGGATGGGGTATTTGAGTAATATGAGACATAACATGTGGCAAGTGTGGCGTGTTGGCAGGAGCAAGCGGCTCTGGCTCTCTGCTTTCCAAATCCTGTCACCCCTGGGGTTTTCTCGTTTCATGTCTGGGTCCGATGTTCCATAATTGATAGGGATTGATTGCTGTGATTAGTCGTCAGCTTTATTAATATTTTAATATGAGACGAACAGCATGGTTGAAGCAGATTTGGATGGACCTTTGTCTTCTCGCGTTTTTTTCCCAGCATGTTTGCATTAGGTTCTGCAGCCTCTTCCAGCCTTTTGAAAGCTAAATACGCTCTCTTAGCCTCTGCTTTAAGGGCGGTTCTCTTCAAGATGAGGTCACAGAGCTTTAGGAATCGCTAATACACTTGGGTTTTCTGCCTCCCACTTAGGCAGGTGCACAGCAACAATCCCAACTACAGACAATCATGAGGAATGAATATTCAGAAAGTCCAGTTAAAATTCACTGTTGTATGGAACTGATTTAAAATTCAGAAATTCAATTGTGAAGTGTGGAAATGTAATTATTTTTTCCCCCACAAAAAGTAAAGCATGGCACTGTGCATTGCATTACAGTGCAAGTACTGTAATACTTGCATTACACTATTACATTCTATGCCTTTATATGTGTCATAGCTCCGGTAATAAAAGCATACATTTGTTTCTCTTTGTATCGGGTCATTGGGTTAAAATCAACTGTCAGCTGCATGCTTCACTGAGGTGATAGTCCTGCTGAGGGGAAGAAAATTACCGCTAGAATTCTCCAGAGGATGGTCAGGATGGGGAAATTAAAGATACCTGAATCCTTATTTTAATGATAAAGGCAGGTATTCCCTGGGGAAGGGGGAAATGAGGTATGTGTGAAACCCTAAACACATCATCAGCAAGAGGTCAGCGTGTATTACTCCAGGGGTTCTGCTCAGTCTGATTGAAGGTCTTCCCAATCTATCACGTAGGGATGTTTATGCAAAATTGCCTATGGATCCCCTGAGATGGTTAGGTGGTGCTCCATCTACATTTCATGCTGCCCTGGGAAAGCAACCAACACAATCAATGACCACCCTGGTCATTTCTTCTTCTCCTGCTCGCGTCAAGCAGAAGATACAGAGGTTTGAAAGCGTGCACCACCAAACTCAGGAGTAACTTCTTCCCCGCTGTTATAAGGCTTCTGAATGGCCTTTCCATAAGTTAGGATACCATCTGATTCACCTCTACCCCATTCCTTCTCTCCCGAGATGCTGCCTGACCTGCTGAGTTACTCCAGCATTTTGTGAATAAATACCTTCGATTTGTACCAGTATCTGCAGTTATTTTCTTATACCTCTACCCCATTGTGGGCATTGGACCTTGACACGCTTGAAACCTTGAATTACTGAGCCCCAGGACTTGTGCCAGGACTTCTGATGACTATCTTTGTGGAGGGATTCATGGCTGGGAAGGAGGCGATGTTCACCCAGATCTGCAGGAGCTTCTCTGAGATCACAATCCTGCAGATTAGGAGGGAGATAGATGCGGAAAGGATGTTTCCAATAATGGGAGCGTCTAGAATTAGAGGGCACAGCCTCAGAATAGAAGGGCGTACCTTCAGCATGGAAATAGAGGAATTTCTTAAGCCACAGGGTGGCGTGCTACCCAGCAGGGGGCAGCCGAGAACGTTGGGGGGGTGACGCGGTAGGGGGTGGGGGCTGGGAGAGAAGGGGGACCGGCGGGGGGCGGGGCGGAGGGGGGGGGGGGATGGGGGCGTTCTACTGTCACGTGCGGCGGCAGGCAAAAGATAGGACTGCTCGGTAAACTTTTGTAACTTTGTCAATGCCAGAAACCTGGTGACATTTGTGCACTGCCTCGGTGAGGTCTGTTGGACGATGTTACCAGGTTGGATGCAAAACAGAGCATTTCACTGCACCTAGGTACATGTGACAATAAAGTATCATTGAATCTGTGGAATTCAATGCCACGGACTGCTGTGGTGGCTCAGTAATTTTGGGGGATTTTTAAAGCAGAGATTGAGAGATTCTTGATTAGTAAATGCCAAAGGTTATGTGGAAAAGGCAGGAGAATGGGGTCGAGAAGGAAAGATGGATCAGCCATGATTGAATGGCGGAGTAGGCTTGAAGGGCAGAATGGCCTCATTCTGCTGCTATGTCTTATTGTCTTACAAAGGCTCGCCGCCAGCAACATGGACCCCATGGGCCAGGCTTCAGAGTGGGAATGATTCAGTAACCTCACAAGGCTCAGCAAGGTTGCCAACAGCTCCTTATCTTTCCATCTCTCACACACCAGTTGTAGCTCAGTAGGAAGCAACCTTGCCTCTGATTCAGAAGGTCAGGCCCCATTGCAGAGACACAAGTCCAAAGATCAAGGCTGTCACTCTGGTGCCAGACTAGAAACACCATGTTGGATTAACTCTTAACCCAAGGCCTTGCCTGCATTCATAGGTGCAAACTGAAATGGTGAATGAAACAAACAGTAGCCCAGTTTGGAAGCCTGAGAACGGAGGGGAAGAAGCTTTACCTGAGTCTGGTGGTGCACGCTCTCTAGCTTCTGTACCTTCTGCTGGACGGGAGCAGGGAGAAGAAGGAATGATTGGGCTGGGACTACTCTTTGAATAAACTGGCTGCTTTTCCACGGCAGTTTGATATGAGGATGGAGTTAATGGTGGGAACGGTGGTCTGTGTGACGGACTGGGCTACGTCTACAATTCTTTGCAATTTCTTACGGTCATGGGCAAACCAAGCCATGAAGCAACCCGATTTATTCACAAAATGCTGGAGTAACTCAGCAGGTCAGGCAGCATCTCGGGAGAGAAGGAATGGGTGACGTTTCGGGTCGAGACCCTTCTTCAGACTGAAGCAACCCGACAGCATGCTTTCTATTGTGCATCTTCCAAAGTGCTTTAAAGCTCATGCATATAACATATAACATATATAACATATAACAACTACAGCATGGAAACAGGCCTGACCGGCCCTACCAGTCCACGCCGACCATTCTCCCTGACCTAGTCTCATCTACCTGCACTCAGACCATAACCCTCCAATCCCCTCCTATCCATATACCTATCCAATTTACTCTTAAATAATAAAATCGAGCCAGCCTCCACCACTTCCACCGGAAGCCCATTCCATACAGCCACAACCCTCTGAGTAAAGAAGTTCCCCCTCATGTTACCCCTAAACCTTTGTCCCTCAATTCTGAAGCTATGTCCCCTTGTTGGAATCTTCCCCACTCTCAAAGGGAAAAGCCTACCCACGTCAACTCTGTCCGTCCCTCTCAAAATTTTAAAAACCTCTATCAAGTCCCCCCTCAACCTTCTACGCTCCAAAGAATAAAGACCCAACCTATTCAACCTCTCTCTGTAGCCTAAGTGCTGAAACCCAGGCAACATTCTAGTAAATCTCCTCTGTACCCTCTCCATTTTGTCGACATCCTTCCTATAATTTGGCGACTAGAACTGCACACCATACTCCAGATTCGGCCTCACCAATGCCCTGTACAATTTCAACATTACATCCCAACTTCTATACTCGATGCTCTGATTTATAAAGGCAAGCATACCAAACGCCTTCTTCACCACCCTATCCACATGAGATTCCACCTTCAGGGAACAATGCACAGTTATTCCCAGATCCCTCTGTTCCACTGCATTCCTCAATTCCCTACCATTTACCCTGTACATCCTATTTTGATTTGTCCTACCAAAATGCAGCACCTCACACTTATCAGCATTAAACTCCATCTGCCATCTTTCAGCCCACCCTTCCAAAAGGCCCAAGTCTCTCTGTAGACTTTGAAAATCTACCTCACTATCAACTACTCCACCTATCTTAGTATCATCTGCATATTTACTAATCCAATTTGCCACACCATCATCCAGATCATTAATGTAAATGACAAACAACAGTGGACCCAACACAGATCCTTGGGGCACTCCACTAGACACTGGCCTCCAACCTGACATACAATTGTCAACCATTACCCTCTGGTATCTCCCATTCAGCCATTGTTGAATCCATCTTGCAACCTCACTATTAATACCCACTCTTCGGAAGTGTGATTGATCACTGCTGTATTGTTAGGAACTCTTTTTTAATTGCTAAAAGCACTGTGGGTTGGCTGTCAAGCGACAATTGACTGGAAGGCAATTGTTTTATTGGAAATTAAATTCACCAGCTTTTTGCAATAAGTACGTCAGATTCTCGGGTAGGTATCTTAGCAGCCTCCGCGTCTGTATACTCGGTACATCTTTCACAAAGAAGCTGATTGAAAGTTTTTAATATTTAATACAGGATTACCAATGAAATATATGGCAAGAACTGTTATGTTTTTGGCCTTAATAGGCATTTTCAAGGCAAGAACCACTGAGCAATAAGCTGCCCTTGTGTGTTTTGCTGTAAGGTTTTGTGGTGACCTTCTTCTCCCTCCTGCTTTCACTGCTTGTCCTTCTTTCATCGACGACAGCTGCAATTATTTTGCTTGTGGTACATTCAGGCTTCTCTCAAGGAGAAGGAACTGTGCATTCGCTTACACAGTTTCCATGTAAGCCACACAGCGACGGCACAGTGGCGGCGGTAGTTGAGTTGCTGCCTCACGGCGCCAGAGACCTGGGTTCGATGCTGACTGTACGGGTGCTGTCTGTACGGAGTTTGTACGTTCTCCCCATGACCATGTGGGTTTTCTCCAGGTGCTCCGGTTTCCTCCCACATTCCAAAGACATGCAGGGTTATAGGTTAATTGGCTTCTGTAAATTGTCCCTAGCCTGTAGGATGGAACTAGTTTGTGGGAATCGTTGGTCGGTGTGGACTTGGTGGGCTGAAGGGCCTGTTTCCACACTGCATCTCTAAATTAAACTTAGCTAAGTACCCTCTTAATAGAAGAGATGCAGCTTGGACTTGAACATTTGGCTGTCCAACATAATTAGTTTAGTTTTGGTTTAGAGATACAGCATGGAAACAGGCCCTTTGGCCCGCTGAGTCCACACCGACCATTGATCATCCGTACACTATTCTATGTTATCCCACGAACTAACCTACACACGAGCGGCATTTTTACCGAAGCCATTCAACCTCCAAACCTGCACGTCTTTGGGATGTTGGAAGAAACGGAGCACTCGGAGATAACCCACATGGTTACAGAAAGAACTACAAACTCCACACAGAGACAGCATCATGGTCAGGATCAAACCCGGGTCTCTTGCGTTGTGAGGCAGCAATTCTACCACTGCATTACCCTATTATGCGTAATAATTATTCAGCCTTTCCTTTGATTCTATCTGCATCACACAAACATGGCACGGGTGTGAAGGGTTGCCTTGAACCATCTGAGAAGCAAGCAACTCATTCCAACGAAACTAGCTGGCTACATTGAAGAAAGTACTCTCTGGAGTATGCGGTTAGATTGGAGAGATAGATCAGCCATGATTCTTGTTCTTGCGTATGGCGTGCACAGCCTAAAGTAGACATCCAGGCGAGGGCAGCAGCAGTTGCTGGGTGGAAGGCCTTGATGCCACCAGGGAAAAGCCTCAGTGAGTAGTCATTCACGAGGTGTGGGATGGTTGGGTCTGGATATCCGCAGTCTGTCTGTCATCCCCAACTTGTGCAGGCGATGGGCTGTTCTTGCATGGAGGGTGCGGATCCTGTTCAGGGTTAGCCATTGCTTGCAATGGAGGTCAAATCCCGGTGGATTCACTGTGGGGTCTGTGATCACCTCTCCGTTGTTGGTATAAGAAAATAACTGCAGATGCTGGTACAAATCAAAGGTATTTATTCACAAAATGCTGGAGTAACTCAGCAGGTCAGGCAGCATCTCCGTTGTTGGTGTTGGCATCTTTCCAGGCTCCGCGCCACTCAGTCTTGGGGTCAAAATCTTCCAGGGATTTGGCTGAAGACCAGATTGAGAAAAGCCATGATTGAATGACAGAGTAGACTTGAGGGGCCGAACGGCCTAATTCTACTCCTATTCCTTATGACCTTATGAAGTACCAGCCTGAATATACATTCCTTTGGTACTGTGCTTGGAGATTAGTGGACTTGGTAGCCTTTTCTATTCCCTACTGTATCCAGCATATGTTCTAGTGCACATGCACAATCAATGGCACCCTTGAAGTGAAAGATATCAATCACAGTGGCAAACTCTCAAGGATTTTCTTCCCGCTTGCTGAAAGACTTTATGGGGAATGGACTGGTTAATCTGGTTGATCAGGCATTGGTGTTCTGACTAATACAGTTGTGTGCAGCAGATACATTGGTCATGTTGATGTGCAAGATAAGATTATTTACACAGCGAGAGCTGGATGTCTTTGAAACGCCTCCCTATCTTCCTGATTGCTTCTGTTTCTACTCCTCACAGCAGTGAATCCCAGATCGTTGCAACACAGCGTAAAACACACTTTTCCTTATGTCCGTCCATCAAATCTAATAGACTTTTTTTGAAGAGGTAACCAAGAGGATTGACGAGGGAAGGGCAAGTGAACAATGTGTATATGGCCTTCTGAAAAGCCTTTGACAAGATCCACATGTTAGGGTAGTTTGGAAGGTTAGATCACATGGATCCCAGGTGAGCTAACCAATAGGATTGAAAAGGAATAGGTGACGTTTAGGGTCGAGACCCTTCTTCAGACGGTCTGCAGAAGGGTGTCAACCCGAAACATCACCTATTCTTTTTCTCCAAAGATGCTGCCTGACTCGATGAGTCATTCCATCATTGTGTGCCTCTCTTCGGTGTAATCCAGTTCCTTCTTACACAATAGGATTCAAACCTGGCTTGGAGGAAGGAGTCAAAGGATAGTCGCGGAGGGTTGTTTTTCTGATTGGAGGCCGGTGACGTGCCGCAGGATTCACTGTTGTTAGTTAACATTTTGGTAAATATGTAGATGACACCAACATTTGTGGTGTAGTGGACACTGAGGAAGGATATCAAAGTTTACCACAGGATCCAGATCAGTTGGGACAGTGGGCCAAGAAATGGCAAATGGAATTTAACTCTGACAAAATCGAGATGTTGCTCGTTAATATGTCAAACCACGGCACGGCACTTTGTTTTTAGAGATACAGCGTGGAAACAGACCCACTGAGTCCGCGCCGGCCAGCAATCACCCCGTACACTAGCACTATCCTACACACTAGGGACAATTTACAATTTTACCGAAGCCAATTAACGTACAAACCTGTGGGATGTGGGAGGGAACCAGAGCACCCGGAGAAAACCCATGGGGTCACAGGGAGAACATACAAACTCCGTACCGACAGCGTCTGTGGTAAGGATCGAACCCGGGTCTCTGGCCCTGTGAAGCATCAACTCTACCACTGTACCATTGTGCCGTCCTGACACGAACAGTAAATCATAGAACCCTTGAGAGTGAAGCCGATCTGGAAGCACAGACGCATGTTCCCTGAAAGTGGTGAGTGAAGGGTGATGAAGAAGCCTTTTGGCATACTTTCCTTCGATGGGAAGGGTATTGAATACAAAAGTTGGGACATCATGATGCAGCTGTACATGTCATTGGTGAGACTAGACTCAGAGTACTGTGCAGTACCGGTCACCCAGCTGTCAGAAGAATGTCTTCAAGTTGGAAAGGGTGCAGCAGAGATTCACCAGGATGTTGCTTCGACGAGCCGGCTTGAATTATAGGGAGAAGCCGGATATCATATCATATCATATCATCATATCATACCATATATATACAGCCGGAAACAGGCCTTTTCGGCCCATCAAGTCCGTGCCGCCCAGCGATCCCCGTACATTAACACTATCCTACACCCACTAGGGACAATTTTTTTACATTTACCCAGCCAATTAACCTATACGTCTTTGGGAGGGACATTTATCTTTGGGGCATAGGAGGCTATAGGGGACCTTAATGAGGTGTACAAGTTCAAGATGGGTGTGGATAAACTGAATGCTCACAGTCTTTAGAGGGCATAAGGTGAGAGGGAAAGGAATTAAAAAGAACATTGAGGTGGCACAGTGGCGCAAAGGTGGAGTTGTCGCCTTACAACACCAGAGACCCGGGTTAAATCCCGACTACGGGTTCTGTCTGTATGGAGTTTGTACGTTCTCCCTGTGACTGAGTGGGTGATCACTGGTCGGCGCGGATGGGAGAGGGTGCTGCACCAATGCAGGAGAGGTTTGGGGCAAACGGTTCCATTTGGTCTAGTTTTGACTTAAAAAGGCATTTAAAAGACTGACTTTTTTTCAAGTTTTAAACCCTTACTCATTGGTCCTTGAGCGATCTGCTAATGGAAACAGATTCCCCTTCGAAAGCAGTCTTAATCTTGTACGTGTCTATCAAATTTCTCAACCCTTTTTAATGCTCCACAGCATCAGAAAATAACAGAACAGACACAGAGCAAAAGGAAGACAGTTTATTCTAATGCTTTGTTACAACAGTCAACCTAGTCACACTCCATGCACTCTTCTCACACCTCTGTAGTCCCTTCCCTTTTGAATATTTATTGCCTGGAATGGAGGTTGTTACCTATAAGGAGACAAAAAATGCAGGAAGGAACTGCAGATGCTGGTATATACCGAAAATAGACACAAAATGCTGGAGCAACTCAGCGGGTCAGGCAGCATCTCTGGAGAAAAGAAATAGGTGACGTTTCGGGTTGGAACTCTTCCTCAATACCCGTAAGGAGTGGTTGGACAAAGTTGGATTATTTTCTCTGGAACTTTGGAGGTTGTGGGGAGAGCTGATAGAAGAATATCAATTTATGTGAGGCACAGACAAGGGAGACAGTCAGAAGCTTTTTCCCAGAGTGGAAATGTCAAAGACTAGTGGGCATAGCTTTAAGGTAAGAGGGGCAATGTTTAAAGGAGATGTGGGGGCAAGTATTTTGACACAGTGGGTAGCGGGTACCTGGAACCTGCTGCCAGGGGTGATGGTGGACACAGATATGAAAATGGCATTTAAGGGGATATGGATCACAGTTTAATTTTACTTGGCGTCATGTTCGGCACGGGCACAGTGGGCCAAAATGACTGTTGCTGTGTTGGACTGTTCTGTGCTCTAAATATCAAGTTACCTTATCTAGACAATAGACAATAGACAATAGGTGCAGGAGTAGGCCATTCAGCCCTTCGAGCCAGCACCACCATTCAATGCGATCATGGCTGATCACTCTCAATCAGTAACCCGTTCCTGCCTTCTCCCCATACCCAATATTTGCTGCTATTGAATGGGTATAACAACTAACATGGATCATGCGTTTCAGACACTAAACCCGCACTGTGCAGAAAGTTGTCCTGAGGACACATTTGGTTCTTTTGTCAACCATCTCTCTTGGTTTTTGTTCCTTTTGCTAATGAGCACAGTTTTTCACTCCAGGCCGTCCCCGTGTAACAAGCAGGTTCCGTTTCTACGGATGTCCGTAAGAAGATATTTGTCTGCAGGTCTGAAAGTACACAAAACTGGGAAAGTCGGAAGGTGCACAAAATTCAGAATAACGGAAAGTATACAAAATTCACCCGACTTGGTCAGCAGATTGTGACAAATGGCGTCAGAACACATAAGAAACAAAATAAAGAATAATGACTAAAAGTGGATAGAGAGAGGAAACTAGTTATCAATAGTCAAGTTTATTTGTCACATACACATAAATGTGCAGTGAAATGAAAGATTACCCACAGTCCAACAATAAGAGCAATAAAAATAAGCAATAACACACACAATCATAAACCAACACCAAACAAAAAGAAACATCCATCACAGTGAGTCTCCTCCAGTCACCAGCTCACTGTGATGGAAGGTCAGAATGTATTTTTCTCTTCCCCTGCCGTCTTCTCCCGCGGTCAGGCTGTTGAATTTGCCACGTTCCAGGCCGTGTCGGATGGTGGAAGGTCCACAGCGGGCCGACCCAAGCCCCACAACCCGGGGCGGGCGAAGACGCCGCCGCTGCCGCTGCACGTTGGGGCGGTCGTGGCTCCCGACATTGAAGCCCCCGCCGGGCGGAGAAAATCCCGCGGCCTATTCCAGGCCGCGCCGGACGGTGAAAGGTCCGCGGTGGGCCGACCCAAGCCCCGCGATTCGGGGCGGGCGAAGACGCTGCCGCTGCTGGAGCTCCCGATGTCAGCCCCCACCCAGGGGGCTGCGAGCTTCCGACGTCCACACGGCCGGAGCCTCCACAGGTGAGTCCCAGGTGGAGGCCGCCAGCTCCAGGTGCATGGCCGATGGTAGGCCGCAGCGGGAACGGAGACACGACCCAGAAAAAAAAGGTCGCGTCTCCGTTCGGAAGAGACAATTTGACATTTACAGTTCCCGTTCCCTCCCTCCCCCCATAGTATACAACCCCAAAAAACGTCATCACATTTACACTACAATCAAGACAAAAAACAACATAAAAATACAAAGATAGACGGACTGCAGGTAAGCCGCAGCTGCTAGGGCAGCGCAGGCCGTTTGTAGTAACGAACATAGGCACACATGCCAGAATTTGAATTTAATGTTACGGGAGCTCATTTGTACATAGAGGTGTCCCTCTGTTGGGCATTCATAACCCCCAAGGCAGGCCTTTGTTTGCTCGGTCTATGCTCTTTAAGATTGTAAATGCTTCTATGAAATTCTCAAACCAAGCGGGGGCAGGTGGGACTAGTATAGGTGGGGCATGTTGGTCGGCGTGGGCAAGTTAGGCCGAAGGGCCTGTTACCACGCTGTCGGACTCTATGACTCTATGGCGGACAACAGAGGTTTGGGGTTAACGAATGCTTTTCAGACTGAGGATAGTAGAGGATGCTGTCCCAAATAATTTCTTGCTGGGACCACTGTTTATATTTTTATATATGGTGGTCCCAGCAGTGATCCATTTGGGACACCTCTCTCTCCTATCCTCCAGACTGAAAATCATCTTTTCACCACGACCCTCTGCTGTCTGCCTTTAAGCCAATTTTCCTTCCAAGCTACTACCAACTTTTAATTCTATGGGCCTCAATTTTGTTAATTGTTTCTGCATTGAAAAAGTTATAATAGCAGTGTAGAAACCCAGAGCAAAAAGGACAGATTTTTAACCTGAGGGCAATGAAAAAAATATCAGAAAGAAACAACTTCCAAGCTGGCAGCGATCCTCCACTACTAATTCAACCACCTCTTTCCTTCCTCTCCATTAGTTGATAAGGGCTCATTGGCCCACTGGTATTTGGAGCTGTGCATTGGAATAAACTGAGGAGCTAATTCATCAGTGATTATAACATGGATAATTGACTGCCAGGGTAATTACTGTTAGAGGGAGGCACTTAATTATTGATGCTTTGATTTATCATTTTGAATCTTTTCAAATATTCTAATTTAACAATACTTCCTTGAGGCACAGCACAGCATCCATTTTGTACTGAAATGGTGGTACAGATTCACTGGATTAATGCCAGCTCCAGATCCCTTTGGAGCATATCCATTTCCTTATTCTCTGATGGCAGGATTGTACTCTTCAGCTACCTCCCCGACCGTCTGCAATTGCTTGCTTTGGTTTAAAAAGGGATAGCACAATATGTGTTTACTTTGGTTAATATCTCATAGTCATAAAGTCATACAGCGTGGAAACAGGCCCTTCAATCCAACTTGCCCACGTCGACCAACATGTCCCATCAACACCAGCCCCACCTACCTGCATTTGCCCCATATCCCTCGAAACCTATCCTATCCATGTACCTGTCTAAATCTCTTAAATGCTTTGATGGTGCCTGCCTCAACCACCCTCTGTCAGCTCATTCCATATACCCACCACCCTTTGTGAAAAAGAATGATAGGTTCATATTAAATCTTTTCCCCATCACCTTAAACCTATGTCCTCTGGTTCTTGATTCCCCTACTCTGGGCTAGAGACTCTGTGCATTTACCCGATCTATTCCTCTCACAACTTTGTACAACTCTATAAGATCACCATAAGATCTCAGCTCCACTACATTGAGCCCTTTGACGTTCAGTTTAGTTTAGTTTAGTTTAGTTTAGTTTAGTTTAGTTTAGTTTAGTTTAGAGATGTAGCATGGACACAGGCCCATTGGCCCACTGAGTGTGCGCCGACCATCTATCCCCGCACATTAACACTATCCTACACACACTAGGGGCAATTTACACTGAAACCAAGCCAATTAATCTATAAACCTGTACATCTTTGGAGTGTGGAAGGAAACCGAAGATCTCGGATAAAACTCACGCCGATCACGGGGAGAACGTACAAACGTCGTACAGACAAGCACCCATAGTCAGGATCGAACCTGGGTCTCTGGCGCTGTAAGGCAAAAGTTTAGTTTAGTCCATTGTCACTTGTGTGAAAAGCTTTTTTGTTGTGCGCTAACCAGAGACTCTGCATGATTACAATCGAGCCGTCCACATTGTGATGGTTAAGCTCAGTGATTCGTGCTTTTATCTCCAGTTCTGTCTGGATTCGTACCCAGCTCCTGGGCTTGGGCTCCACCTTGGCTGCCACTTACTGAAAAAGACGCTGAATTATAGAGATGGTGCAGTCAGAAATGAAGTTAAATCGAGCCCACTTCTATACTCCTTGTGCACCCACGACTGTGCAGCCATGTTCAAATCCAATTCAATTTACAAATTCGCAAATGTCCAGCCGTGTACAAATTCAAATAATGACGAGACAGAGTACAGGAAGGAAATTGAGAACCTTGGGTCCTGGTGTCCAGACGACAACCTTTGTCTCAATGTCAACAAGACAAAGGAGATAGTGATCGATTTCAGGAAGCGAAGCAGTACATATATCCCAGTTTGCATTGACGGCGCCGAAGTAGAGATGGTTGAAAGTTTCAAATTCTTAGGAGTAATTATCACAACAACTTGTCCTGGACCACCCATATTGAAGCAATGGCCAATAAAGCACACCAATGCTTAGAAGGCTTATGAGGTTCGGCATGTCCCCGACTACTTTTACCAACTTCTACAGATGCGCCGTAGAAAGCATTTTATCGGGATGCATCACAGCATGGTTTGGGAACAGCTCCATCCAAGACCGCAAGAAATTGCAGAGAATTGTGGACACACCCCAGCCCGTCACACAAACACAACCTCCCTTCCATTTACTCCCTTTACACCTCACGCTGCCTCGGCAAGGCCAGTAGCATAATCAAGGATGAGTCACACCCCGGCCACTCCCTCTTCTCCCCTCTCCCATCGGGCAAAAGGTATAGAAGTGTGAAAACGCACACCTCCAGATTCAGGGACAGTTTCTTCCCAGCTGTTATCCCAGGCAACTGAACCATCCTACCAATAATTAGAGAGCAGTCCTGAGCTATTATCTACATCATTGGAGACCCTCGGACTGTCTTTGATCGGACTTTACTGGACTTTATCTTGCACTAAGCGTTATTCATGTTATTCCCCTTTTTATCATGTATCTGTACACTGTGGATGGTTCAATTGTGATCATGTATTGTCTTTCTGCTGACTGGTTAGCACGCATCATAAGCTTTTCACTGTACCTCGGTACATGTGACAATAAACTAAACTAAACTATCAATTTGCATGGATGGCAAAGAAACTGTGACATTATTTGAAGAGTAGGGTGATTTCTAGCCAACTTTTTTACCTCGAAAAACACCAATTTGCTTCATTATTTTTTGATCTACTGTTCGGTCATTCTGTACGTATACTGGCTTTTGAGTTCCTTGGATAAATACATCTCCAACATGAGCCATTGACTCTGAAGTACAGAATGTCCTGGGAACACAGATGACACTTTAAAACATTTTCGCTTTGCTTAGACCTGAACTATAACTGGGTCACCACGTTAAGCAAGTCTACTTCACTGTTTTAACTTGCAGTATCAGGGCATATGACAAAGCACAAAGGAGATTTTCCATGATGATATGAAGGGTTGTGTGTGTGTGTGAGAGAGAGAAAAGGAGGGTGGGGAGGGGGTAGTGAGAGGGCAAGGGAGGGTGGGAAAGAGGAGGAGGAGGGAGTGAGAGGGGAAGGGAGAGGGAAGGGGTAATGAGAGAGGGAGGGAGAGAGAGTTTAGAAGGGGGTAGTGAGAGGGGGAGAGAGAGGGAGGACAGGGAGGAGAGGAGAATGAGGGAGAGGGAGATGGGGTACGAAGATAGGAAGGAGGGAGAGTGGGAATGTAGAAGGGAGTGAGTAGGGGAGGGAGAGAGAGGGGGTAGGACAGAGAGGGGGAGAGAGGAGAGTGAGGAAGAAGTGGATAGTGAGAGGGGGAGGGAAGGAGGGAGGGAGAGAGGTGTAGAAGGGGGCAGTGAGAAGGGAAGACAGGGTGGGAGGAGGAGGGAGAGAGAGGAGAGCAAGTTAGAGGGAAGGGGGTGGGAGGGAGAGAGAGGGTTGCATTTCCCCCAATTTAATCATTAGATCGTCCCCATTCACAGAAGCAGCTTGGATCAAAAAGGCCAGAGGACATCTCACTCTAAGTGTTGTACTAGTGCCAGTATGAAACTGGTCACTAAAGAGAGAGGCTCCTTTGAGGAAGGCAGGTCGTCACGATACCCATGCTTTGGGGTTGTGATGGGCCACATGGCAGAGAGCTATTTCATCGGTGTACTTGTCCACACGCTTCACCTTTTGTGTATTCAGGGTAAACGCATTGCCGGCGCATCTACTCAGCTCACTATTTGCCTCAGAGGGAATCCCGAGCAAAGGTTTGATTTGAGGGCCTCAGGCACTGATGCTAATTGCTGTCCGGTGTCAAGTCCAAACATGTACGACTGTGAAACTCCACGTTGGAAATGTCAGTGGCAGGAGCCTCATTTACTGCCTTGACGCATGTATGAACAAGCTGGATGAGAGAGAATGGTATGGAAGGGCATGGTAATAGTAGAGAGAAGACTCCTTTGAAACATAAACAAGTGCATATTCCATTTAGGTTTGGTTTAGTTTAGTTTAGTTTCGAGATACAGTGCGGAATCAGGCCCTTCGGCCCACTGAATCCACACCCACCAGCGATCACCCTGTACACTAGCACTAGCGTATACATTAGGGTCAATTTACAATTTTTACTAATGCCGATTAACCTACAAACCTGTCCGCCTTTGGAGTGTGGGAGGAAATCGAAACACCCGGGGGAAAACCCACGCGGTCACTGGGAGAAGGTACAACTCTGTACAGACAGCGCCCGCAGTCAGTGTAAGAAAATAACTGCGGATGCTGGTACAAAGATAGAGCTCTTAAGGATAGCGGAGTGAGGGGGTATGGGGAGAAGGCAGGAACGGGGTACTGATTGAGAGTGATCAGCCATGATCGCATTGAATGGCGGTGCTGGCTCGAAGGGCTGAATGGCCTACTCCTGCACCTATTGTCTATTGTCTATTGTCTAAATCGAAGGTATTTATTTCACAAAATGCTGGGGCAACTCAGCAGGTCAGACAGCATCTCAGGAGAGAAAGAAGGGGTGACGTTTCGGGTCGAGACCCCCAGGATCAAACCTGGGTCTCCGGTGCTGCACCACCGTTTATGTGCTGTAAATTCTAAGCAGTTCCAATCATGTTAATGAAAAGAGTTGACACAATGAATAGATAATAAGACAAACACAGGTAACAGGCAGAAGTCTAAATCTCTTGTAACATCAATGCAAGTGCTCGCATGGCTGTCCGTGGATTAAACTTGGACAAGTATCAGAATGGTCAAGCGGTCTTGTCATTTCATGAGGAAACACATCTCTAAGCCGTCTCCCATCTAACCATGACTGTGAGCAGAGTGGGCAGTTGCTGCACTGAGAGCCAGGGCCAGAGTTTGCTGCAGGCTCTCTTAATATGGGAAAGCTGCATATCCCCGGTCTGTCCCTCAGCAAGTAAGCCTGCCATTACAGTCTAATTGTTCGCCTGACCTGTAAAAAATCACTTTTCATCTGAGTGCTCTTGGATAATAGCAACCATACTCTGTTCACCCTGTGGTGCCGTAGAGATCAGACCTGACCTTCACACACTTAGTTCAATTGTTCCTTCTGCATATTCCATTTCTCTCTCCCCTCTCTCACACTCCTGCTGTCCCTGTCTCTCCCTCCTCTCTTACTAGCCTCTCTCTCTCTCCTCTCTCTCTCCCTCTCTCCTATCTCAATCTCCTTCCTCTTCTCTCCGACTCTTCCCCTCTCTCACTTTCACATTCTCACTCCTCCTTCTCTCTCTCACACTCTCCCTTCTCTCTCTCTCTCCCCTCTTTCCCTCCTCTCTTTCCCTCCTCTCTCCCTATCTCTCTCTCTCTCTCTCTCTCTCTCTCTCTCTCTCTCTCTCTCTCTCTCTCTCTCTCTCTCTCTCTCTCTCTCTCTCTCTCTCTCTCTCTCTCTCTCTCTCTCTCCCTCCCTCTCTCTCTCCCTCTCTCCTATCTCTCCAATCTCCCTCTTCTCTCCGACTCTTCCCCTCTCTCACTTTCACTCTCTCACTCCTCTCCTTCTCTCTCTCACACTCACTCTCCCTTCCCTCTCTCTCCCCTCTTTCCCTCCTCTCTCTCTCTCTCTCTCTCTCTCTCTCTCTCTCTCTCTCTCTCTCTCTCTCTCTCTCTCTCTCTCTCTCTCTCTCTCTCTCTCTCTCTCTCTCTCTCTCTCTCTCTCTCTCTCTCTCTCTCTCTCTCTCTCTCTCTCTCTCTCTCTCTCTCTCTCTCTCTCTCTCTCTCTCTCTCTCTCTCTCTCTCTCATATTCACACACACACACTCCTCTCTCTCTCTCTCTCTCTCTCTCTCTCTCATATTCACACACACACACTCAGCCCTTTTCTGAGGAGAAGGCAATCAGTTTCCAGCGATCTCACTCTGCACCATGACACCACCACCCCCCTCCTCTCCATATCCGTCTGCCTCTCACTTGCTCAACACGCGCGGCGGCACTGATGGAGAATTTCACACTGGAAATTAACAGCAAATGCTCCCGTCATGCAAGGATCACTTGTGCCTTGAAACCCTTATTACTATTGTGTTGGTCCCGTTTCACCGGCGTGCTCTTAGACCCCCTGCAATTGTTCAGATTGCACCATCCCATTGCTGCCTCTGCAGTTATCCTGCTGAAATGTGAGTCGATGCAGTCACACAGCTTGAGAGAGAAACTGTCACAATCTACACAAACCTGTGATTAAGTTATCTTTTACAGAATATCTGCTCCTTCTCCCAATCCTGTTACGCCGTAAAAAGTACGTCAAGATACTGGTATTGGATATAAGCTAGGGTATATTGTGCTGTTAAGTTTTCGTTTGGTTTAGTTTGGTTTTAGTTTAGAGACACAGCATGGACACAGGCTCTTCGGCCCACCGAGTCCACACCGATCACCCGTAGACTAGTTCTATGCAACACACGAGGAACAATTTACAGAAACCAATCCACCTACAAACTCGCACGTCTTTGGAATGCGGGAGGAAACCGAAGCACCTGGAGAAAACCCACACAGTCGCAGAGAGAACGTGCAAACTCCACACTGACAACACCCCTTAGTCAGAATCAAACCCGGGTCTCTGGCGCTGTAAGGCAGCAACTCTCCTGCAGCGCCTCTGTGCTGGCCTAGTCTTTAGAATTTTAGTTGAACTTGGGAAGATATAGGAGAAATGGTGTTTCTCAAAGTAAAATCTTATCTTTGCAAAATTGTGGTAGGCAGTTCATTGTTTACATTGAATATAGACACAAATGTTGGAGTAACTCAGCGGATCAGGCAGCATCTCTGGAGAAAGGGAATAGATAACGTTTCGGGTCGAGACCCTTCTTCAGAATGAGAGGATGGGGAGGGGGAATGAAAAGGTATGAAAAGATACAAAGAAGAAATGAATGAAAGGTATGAAAAGAACAATGATGGTAGACACAAAATGCTGGAGTAAATCAGCGGGTCAGGCAGCATCTCAGGAGAGAAGGAATGGGCGACGTTTCGGGTCGAGACCCTTCTTCAGACAGATGTCAGGAGAGGGCAGGACAAAGACAAGATGTTGTAGCAGACAGGAAGGCAGTGGGAGAACTGGGAAGGGGGAGGGGAGAGAGAGGGACAGTGGAACTGTCTGAAGTTGGAGAAGTCAATGTTCATACCGCTCGGGTGTAAACTGCCCAAGCGAAATATGAGATGCTGTTCCTCCAAAAAGAACAACGATGATCAAGGAAATGTGGAGCCCACAATGGTCCATTGTTGGCTGTGGAAAAGGTGATAATGAGTGGATGGCAGAGTAACTAAGCAGGACGGTAGTGTAACTAGTAGGACGACTAGGGTGGGGAAGGGTCAGAGAGAGAGGGAATGCAAGGGTTAATTTTTTGCCGGTGCTGCTTTTTCCAGTATTAGAACATAGACCAGTGCAGTACAGGAACAGTCCCCTTGGCCCACAATGTCCGTGTCGAACATGATGCCAAATTGAATCAATCTCCTCAGCTTGCCCGTCAGCTATCCCTCCTCTCCCTGCATATCCATGTGCCAGTCCGAAAGCCTCTTAAGTACCACTATTGTATCTGCCTCCACCACCACCCAACATTGGCAGCTAGAGCGCAAGTGCAGGAGACCTCTGCGATAAGGCCATTCGGGAAATTCCCCCTGACAGAATTCATGGCAGTACCCAAAAATTTAAGATTGGGAATAAAATATACTCTGACGAAATTCATGTGAAGGAAAGCAAATAAACAAACACAAAATCTATTTGTTTCAACTCAGTTTCTTGTTGCGGCTTTGTTTTTACGGAAAATCACAATGCAGATTGTTTACTAAGGAATGCAACCCCTGCCCCCCTCCCCCCATGATTCCCCCCCAACCCCCAAAAAATGGGTCACCTGTAACATCAACAGTTAGACCCAGAGTTTGCAGTCAGCAGCAAGTCAATGTCACTTCCCGCTGGCGGGGGAGAGAGTCCCCATGGAGATGTGGCAACTTCCACGTCGTGAACCATCCTTGGTGCAAAGCCTGACCAGTCTGAAGGAGGGTCCCGACACGAAACGTCACCCATCCTTTTTCTCCAGAGATGCTGCCTGACCCGCTGAGTTACTCCAGCACTTTGTGTCCATCACCTGACTCTCTTGTCCTTGCACTTGGAAAGCAGAATTGAACATGCCAACACCACGATACTTAGCAATTCCAGACCAAGAATCATTGCCTCCTGCTGTGTTTTCTGTTGAAAGATCAGTGAGGATAGAAACAGCACAACCTTTTTGATATGAAGGTTTTAATTCTGAGTGCAAATTGGTTTTCTATTTAACGTTCTTTTATGCCTCTTAATAGATGTGAAATGAGAAAAGGTTGCCGTCAATATCATCACATTGCAATATAATGAGTTCAGTTCACATTAGGCTAATGAAAGAATAAGGCATTAATATTTACAGAAAGACATACCTTGTGCTTGGACAGGGGACAGAGAAGATTCACCAGACTAGTGGTGGGGTGAAAAGCCTGTTAAGTGCTGGTGAGGCCAGGAACAGAGAGATAGAGGGTATGAATTTATGGCTGAGGGACTGGTGTAGAGAGCAGGGATTTAGATTTCTGGACCACTGGGATCTCTTCTGGGCTAGGGGTGACTTGTACAAAAGGGACGGGTTGCATCTTAACAGCAGGGGGACAAACATTCTGGCAGGCAGGTTTGCTAGTGTGACACCTGTGGCTTTAAACTAAGTAGTGGGGGGGAGGGGTTAACAAATTGTGAATATGAAGATGAGGTAAAAGGGAATACAGGAGATATTGCAAAAGACTCTCGGAAGAATGGGAACAGAAGTTCTAGAGCGGAAAAGAAATTAAGGGCAGGGCCAATTGTGAACGATGTGAGAGGGGAGGTAAATACAGAAGTTAAAGTGTTGTACTTAAATGCGCGTAGTATAAAAAATAAAGTGGATGAGCTTGAGGCTCAGTTAGTCATGGGCAAGTATGATGTTGTAGGGATCACTGAGACATGGCTACAAGAGGACCAGGGCTGGGAACTGAATATTCAGGGGTACACAACGTATAGAAAAGACAGACAGGTGGGCAGAGGGGGTGGGGTTGCTCTGATGGTAAGGAATGATATTCATTCCCTTGCAAGGGGTGACATAGAATCAGGAGATGTTGAATCAGTATGGATAGAAATGAGAAATTGTAAGGGTAAAAAGACCCTAATGGGAGTTATCTATAGGCCCCCAAACAGTAGCCTCGACTTAGGGTGCAAGTTAAATCAGGAGATAAAATTGGCGTGTCAAAAATGTAATGCTACGGTGGTTATGGGAGATTTCAACATGCAGGTAGACTGGGAAAATCAGGTTGGAAATGGACCCCAGGAAAGAGAGTTTGTAGAGTGCCTTCGAGATGGATTCTTAGAACAGCTTGTACTGGAGCCTACCAGGGAGAAGGCAATTCTGGATTTAGTGTTGTGTAATGATCCTGATCTGATAAGGGGACTAGAGGTAAAAGAGCCATTAGGAGGCAGTGATCACAACATGATAAGTTTTACTCTGCAAATGGAAAGGCAGAAGGGAAAATCGGAAGTGTCGGTATTGCAGTATAGCAAAGGGGATTACAGAGGCATGAGGCGGGAGCTGGCCAAAATTGATTGGAAGGAGGCCCTAGCAGGGAAGACGGTAGAACAGCAATGGCAGGTATTCCTGGGAATAATGCAGAGGTTGCAGGATCAATTTATTCCAAAGAGGTGGAAAGACTCTAAGGGGAGTAAGAGACACCTGTGGCTGACAAGGGAAGTCAGGGACAGCATAAAAATTAAGGAGAGGAAGTATAACATAGCAAAGAAGAGTGGGAAGACAGAGGATTGGGACTCTTTTAAAGAGCAACAAAAGTTAACTAAAAAGGCAATACGAGGAGAAAAGATGAGGTACGAGGGTAAACTAGCCAATAATATAAAGGAGGATAGCAAAAGTTTTTTTAGGTACGTGAAGAGGAAAAAAATAGTCAAGGCAAATGTGGGTCCCTTGAAGACAGAAGCAGGGGAATTTATTATGGGGAACAAAGAAATGGCAGACGAGTTAAACCGTTACTTTGGATCTGTCTTCACTGAGGAAGATACACACAATCTCCCAAATGTTCTAGGGGCTGGAGAACCTAGGGTGATGGAGGAACTGAAGGAAATCCACATTAGGCAGGAAATGGTTTTGGGTAGACTGATGGGACTGAAGGCTGATAAATCCCCAGGGCCTGATGGTCTGCATCCCAGAGTACTTAAGGAGGTGGCTCTAGAAATAGTGGAAGCATTGGAGATCATTTTTCAATGTTCTATAGATTCAGGATCAGTTCCTGTGGATTGGAGAATAGCAAATGTTATCCCACTTTTTAAGAAAGGAGGGAGAGAGAAAACGGGTAATTATAGACCAGTTAGTCTGACATCAGTGGTGGGGAAAATGCTGGAGTCAATTATAAAAGACGAAATTGCTGAGCATTTGGATAGCAGTAACGGGATCGTTCCGAGTCAGCATGGATTTACGAAGGGGAAATCATGCTTGACAAATCTACTGGAATTTTTTGAGGATGTAACTAGGAAAATTGACAAGGGAGAGTCAGTGGATGTGGTGTACCTCGACTTTCAGAAAGCCTTCGACAAGGTCCCACATAGGAGATTAGTGGGCAAAATTAGGGCACATGGTATTGGGGGTAGGGTACTGACATGGATAGAAAATTGGTTAACAGACAGAAAGCAAAGAGTGGGGATAAATGGGTCCCTTTCGGAATGGCAGGCAGTGACCAGTGGGGTACCGCAAGGTTCGGTGCTGGGACCCCAGCTATTTACGATATACATTAATGACTTAGACGAAGGGATTAAAAGTACCATTAGCAAATTTGCAGATGATACTAAGTTGGGGGGTAGTGTGAATTGTGAGGAAGATGCAATAAGGCTGCAGGGTGACCTGGACAGGTTGTGTGAGTGGGCGGATACATGGCAGATGCAGTTTAATGTAGATAAGTGTGAGGTTATTCACTTTGGAAGTAAGAATAGAAAGGCAGATTATTATCTGAATGGTGTCAAGTTAGGAGGAGGGGGGGTTCAACGAGATCTGGGTGTCCTAGTGCATCAGTCAATGAAAGGAAGCATGCAGGTTCAGCAGGCAGTGAAGAAAGCCAATGGAATGTTGGCCTTCGTAACAAGAGGAGTTGAGTATAGGAGCAAAGAGGTCCTTCTACAGTTGTACCGGGCCCTGGTGAGACCGCACCTGGAGTACTGTGTGCAGTTTTGGTCTCCAAATTTGAGGAAGGATATTCTTGCTATGGAGGGCGTGCAGCGTAGGTTCACTAGATTAATTCCCGGAATGGCGGGACTGTCGTATGTTGAAAGGCTGGAGCGATTGGGCTTGTATACACTGGAATTTAGAAGGATGAGGGGGGATCTTATTGAAACATATAAGATAATTAGGGGATTGGACACATTAGAGGCAGATAACATGTTCCCAATGTTGGGGGAGTCCAGAACAAGGGGCCACAGTTTGAGAATAAGGGGTAGGCCATTTAGAACGGAGATGAGGAAGAACTTTTTCAGTCAGAGGGTGGTGAAGGTGTGGAATTCTCTGCCTCAGAAGGCAGTGGAGGCCAGTTCGTTGGATGCTTTCAAGAGAGAGCTGGATAGAGCTCTTAAGGATAGCGGAGTGAGGGGGTATGGGGAGAAGGCAGGAACGGGGTACTGATTGATAGTGATCAGCCATGATCGCATTGAATGGCGGTGCTGGCTCGAAGGGCTGAATGGCCTACTCCTGCACCTATTGTCTATTGTCTATTGTCTATTGTCTAAGTGAGGAGAGATTGAATTTATTCTTGAGAGTTTCGAAGAATGGGTTGTGATCGCATTGAAGCTTACAGACAATAGACAATAGGTGCAGGAGTAGGCCATTTGGCCCTTCGAACCAGCACCGCCATTCAATGTGATCATGGCTGATCATTCTCAATCAGTACCCCGTTCCTGCTTTCTCCCCATACCCCCTGACTCCGCTATCCTTAAGAGCTCTATCTAGCTCTCTCTTGAATGTGTTCAGAGAATTGGCCTCCACTGCCCTCTGAGGCAGAGAATTCCACAGATTCACAACTCTCTGACTAAAAAAGTTTTTCCTCATCTCCGTTCTAAATGGCCTACCCCTTATTCTTAAACTGTGGCCCCTGGTTGTGGACTCCCCCAACATTGGGAACATGTTTCCTGCCTCTAACATGTCCAACCCCTTAATAATCTTATACGTTTCGATAAGATCCCCTCTCATCCTTCTAAACTTCAGAGTTCTTAGAGGACTCAAGCCTTGCAGAAATGGGAGGAAATTCCCCTCAGTTGAGGACTCTTAGAAAAAAAAAAGGTGTCAGCCATTTAGGATTGAACATGAGGATATAAGAATATAAGAAGAGGCAGAAGCAGGAATGGGCCATCCACTAATCATTAGGATCATGACATCACCTTCCTACATCCCAAAGCCTCTCTATTATCTTCAAATCACAAGTATGATCAGTTCATAAATGATAGGAGCAGAATTGGGCCATTCGGCCCATCAAGTCTACTCTGCCATTCAATCATGGCTGATCTATCTCTCCTAGCGCAGCGGTAGAGTTGCTGCTTTACAGCGAATGCAGCGCCGGAGACTCAGGTTCGATCCTGACTACAGGTACTGCACTGTAAGGAGTTTGTACGTTCTCCCCGTGACCTGCGTGGGTTTTCTCCGAGATCTTCGGTTTCCTCCCACACTCCAAAGACGTACAGGTATGTAGGTTAATTGGCGGGTAAAAAGGATTGTCCTTTAATTCTGAGGCGATGACCTCTAGTCCTCGACTTTCCCACTAGTGGAAACATCCTCTCCACATCCACTCTATCCAGGCCTTTCACTATTCTGTACATTTCAATGAGGTCCCCCCTCATCCTTCTAAAGTCCAGCGAGTACAGGCCCAGTGCCGACAAACGCTCATCATATGTTAACCCACTCATTCCTGGGATCGTTCTCGTAAACCTCCGCTGGACCCTCTCTAGAGTCAGCACACCCTCCCTCAAAATTGCTCACGAAACTATGATGGAATAGTCTTCGGTTGACAGAATAAGTGCAGCTCCAATAACACTCAAGGAACTTATCACTTTTCAGGGCCAAGCAGCCTGGTTGACTGGTACCCTATCCACAACCCTAAGCATCAATTTCTTCCACAATAAGCACACTATCATCAGTCTGAAGAAGGGTCTCGACCCGAAACGTCACACATTCCTTCTCTCCAGAGATGCTGCCTGACCTGCTGAGTTACTCCAGCATTTGGTGAATAAATACCTTCTATTATTGTGGAAGTGAGCTTCTTGTGGACACTTGAAAATGCCATTGAAAATGCACTACATTTACTCACCCCGGCTATTCTGATAGAACTTTCCAAACTCCCAACATTTATATAGAATAACATGGAAGGCGAGTGCCTGCGATCACTGACATCATGGAAACTGTAGGTTTCCATCCTAATCCCTGATAGGAAATGTTTTCTGGTTCTTTCATCATGGCTGGATCTAAATCTTTGAAATCCCTCCCCAACAGCATTGTGGAAATACCTTCACCAGAAGGTCAACCTCTAAACCTTTCCTATCCATATGCGTGTCCAAGTATCCTTTAAATATTATAGACAATAGACAATAGACAATAGGTGCAGGAGTAGGCCATTCAGCCCTTCGAGCCAGCACCGCCATTCAATGCGATCATGGCTGATCACTCTCAATCAGTACCCCGTTCCTGCCTTCTCCCCATACCCCCTCACTCCGCTATCCTTAAGAGCTCTATCCAGCTCTCTCTTGAAAGCATCCAACGAACTGGCCTCCACTGCCTTCTGAGGCAGAGAATTCCACACCTTCACCACCCTCTGACTGAAAAAGTTCTTCCTCATCTCCGTTCTAAATGGCCTACCCCTTATTCTTAAACTGTGGCCCCTTGTTCTGGACTCCCCCAACATTGGGAACATGTTATCTGCCTCTAATGTGTCCAATCCCCTAATTATCTTATATGTTTCAATAAGATCCCCCCTCATCCTTCTAAATTCCAGTGTATACAAGCCCAATCGCTCCAGCCTTTCAACATACGACAGTCCCGCCATTCCGGGAATTAACCTAGTGAACCTACGCTGTTATTGTATCTGCCTCAACTACCTCCTCGGGCAGCTCATTCCACCTACCCACCACCCTCTGTGTGTAAACGTGGCCCCTCAGCTTCCTATTAGATTTTTCTCCTCTCACTTTAGTTTATTGTCACTTGTACCGAGATACAGTGAAAAGCTTTTTGTTGCGTGCTAACCAGTCAGCAGAAAGACAATACACGATTACAATCGGTCCATTTACAGTGTATAGATAAATTATAAGGGAATAACCTCATCACCTTAAACCAATGTTCTCTGGTTCAGGATTCCCCGATCCTGGACAAAAGACTCTGCATTCACCTTGTCAATTCCCCTCATGTTCCACGTTCTATGTTTGTCACGGTGAATATTGTCTCCTATGGGACAGTCAAGGCCAAGTCAGCTTTACCTTAGCTCACACCATATTGCAAATGGTGGTCAACTTAGGACTTAAACTTCATCCCATGAGTGGGTGAAATTGTAGGAGATGACAAGGTCGGAGACAGGTTTCACAGCAAAATAGCGTCTAAAATTGTGTTGGTTTTATTCTCTGGAAATATTTTTGATTGTGATAGTGCCGTGGATTGGAGGAGTCTGCTGAGAATGGAGGACACAGGAGATTAGTTTGTGCCAAGTCTAACCTCATATGTTATGCAACTCTTTCAGCTTTCCTTTCTTTCTTTCAAATGCAGAGAATATAACCAAGGCCAAATCCAAACTCCTGTGACCTCATTTTTGGCATCACCCTCTTTAAGAGTCCAACGTGTGTAGGAAGGAAGTGCAGATGCTGGTTTAAATGGAAGATGGACACTGGAAATAGGAAATGGAGAAAAAGAATAGGTGATGTTTCGGGTCAGAACTTTTCTTCAGTCTGAAGAAGGGTTCCGACCCGAAACGTCACCTATTCCTTTTCCACTGAGTTACTCCAGCATTTTGTGTCTGTCTTTAGAGTCCAACAGCGTAATCTGCAGAGAGGATTAATTGAGAGCAATTAAGGGTATATTGCCAATGAGGTGTTCAATGAAATATTATCTCATTAGCAAGAAATGATAGTTTTCTGTCTGAACATTACTATTCCAAAAACTCTGGGGTTAACACAGGTTAACTCATAGCTACCCAGCTGAAATGTAATAGCCTGGTCGCTATGAGTAACATTAATATTAACATTATGGAAAATTTATTTCAGGTACCCCGTGGGGGCCCGAGAAACCCAAAAGGTGATGGTCCCCATTACCATTAAAATAAGGACATTAAAAATGTCTTCACTGTATTAGCACAGATAACCCAAAGTTAATATCCTGGCAGTGACAGAATTGCTTCTTCCCCAGTTTGGTGCCCTGGGTGGCTGGAGAGATGTGTCGAAATGATGTAATTCTAATTGGGGAGCAATGAAGTGGAAAGGAAAGTGAGAGACAGAATTGAAGTGGCTGAGAACAAACCAGAGAGAATTGTCCTTGTACTGAGTGGAGCGAGATGTTCAGACGGCACCTTGAACAGTGTGTGCAGTTCTAGCTGTGAGAATGGAAGGGGCACATTTATAAAGCAACAAGGAACTGCAAAGATGCCTGGCGATCGTGGAGAGAAAACCAACGAGGAGCAATGGCATCCAGGCCACAAGGGAGAGAAGTTGTTCATATTCCAGTAACAGGATAACCAGTGAGGAGACTGGCTTTCAAATTGTAACATAAGCTGCTTAAAAGCAAATCCAGTCAAACAAAATATTTGTAAATGGATTTTCAGTATACACAGTCTCGGAAGCCCCTAGATGTGAAATCAATTAATGTTTCAAATGGGAGATGAAGTCGTACTGCAGTACAAAATATATGATAAGGGACTGACTAAGTTGACAGGACTGGCAGAGCAAATGATACATAGAAAAAGAATGGTGCATCGTAGACACCTTCATGTTAGAAGACTGACTCTGAGGAACGACTGTACAGGCATGGATTGTACACGCTCTATCAGAGTGAGAGTTTGAGTTATTTACAATTGCAAATGTGGTAGCAAAGAAAAGTCTACAAAATTGTTTCAAGCCAGACCGCAATGATGCATCAATGCAGCACAAATACAAACTAGCATAAAGAAAACTGCTGGGAAGTAGTTATTTGGCTAATGTTTTGCGGGAGAGAATTAGTGACAAATAGTAATTGTAGAGGTGTACAAAGTCATGAGATGAATAGATCGGGTAGACGCACAGATTCTTTTGCCCAGAATAGGGGAATCGAGAACCAGAGGACATAGGTTTAGTGTGAGGGGGGGGGCAAGATTTAATCGGAACCCAAAGGGTAACTTTTTAATTCAAAGGGTGGGGGTGTATGGAGCGAGCTGCCAGGAGGTGGTGGCAGTTGAGGCTGGGACTATCCCAACGTTTAAGAAACATTTGGACAGGTACATGGATAGGACAGGCTAAGAGGGATAAGGAGCAAATGCAGGCAAGAGGGATGTATAGATGGGACATGTTGACCAATGTGGGGTGAAGGGCCTGTTTCCATGCTGTGAGACTCGATGACTCTTATGTTTATGACTCTAGACAATTCTTTGAGATTGAACAGTATCAGAGCAACAACATTAAGGCAAGAGTCAAGAGTGTTTAATTGTCATATGTACCGACCACGGAAAATTGACATTCTTACTTGCTACAGTTTTACAGGCCCATTAACGCAATAACACACAAATAAATATTCAATGTTAATTTAGAATTTAAACGGATGAGAGGAGATCTTATTGAAACATATAAGATTATTAAGGGTTTGGACACGCTAGAGGCAGGAAACATGTTCCCGATGTTTGGGGAGTCCCGAACCAGGGGCCACAGTTTAAGAATAAGGGGTAGGCCATTTAGAACGGAGATGAGGAAAAGCTTTTTCACTCAGAGAGTTGTGAGCCTGTGGAACTCTCTGCCTCAGAAGGCAGTGGAGGCCAATTCTCTGGATGCTTTCAAGAGAGAGTTAGATGGAGCTCTTAATGATAACGGAGTCAAGGGATATGGGGAGAAGGCAGGAACGGGGAACTGATTGCGCATGATCAGCCATGATCACGGTGAATGGCGGTGCTGGTCCAAAGGGCCGAATGGCCTACTCCTGCACCTATTGTCTATTGTCTATAATAAAGTAATAATCAGTAACACTAAGTAACCCGACCATAACAATGCAAAACCGAAGTCCATAATGCAACCAAAACACAGTCCATCATGGGCTATGATTGCTGAGGTGGTGGTTGGTGTCATGCAGTGTTCACGAGCCTGATAGCTGTTGGGCAGAACCTGGTGGCCATGGTTTTCAGGCTCCTGTATCTGGTTCCCAATGCTAGCAGTGATAGGAGAACGAGGCCAGGGTGGTGTGGATCTTTGAAGATATTATCTGCCTTTTTGAGGAGCACCTCCTGTGGATCCCTTCGATGGTGGGGGGAGGTCAGATGCTCCAGGCAATGTCCACCACTTCTTGCACGAAGGGATTAAAAAGTACCATTAGCAAATTTGCAGATGATACTAAGCTGGGGGGTAGTGTGAATTGTGAGGAAGATGCAATAAGGCTGCAGGGTGACTTGGACAGGTTGTGTGAGTGGGCGGATACATGGCAGATGCAGTTTAATGTAGATAAGTGTGAGGTTATTCACTTTGGAAGTAAGAATAGAAAGGCAGATTATTATCTGAATGGTGTCAAGTTAGGAGGAGGGGGAGTTCAACGAGATCTGGGTGTCCTAGTGCATCAGTCAATGAAAGGAAGCATGCAGGTACAGCAGGCAGTGAAGAAAGCCAATGGAATGTTGGCCTTCGTAACAAGAGGAGTTGAGTATAGGAGCAAAGAGGTCCTTCTGCAGTTGTACCGGGCCCTGGTGAGACCGCACCTGGAGTACTGTGTGCAGTTTTGGTCTCCAAATTTGAGGAAGGATATTCTTGCTATGGAGGGCGTGCAGCGTAGGTTCACTAGGTTAATTCCCGGAATGGCGGGACTGTCGTATGTTGAAAGGCTGGAGCGATTGGGCTTGTATACACTGGAATTTAGAAGGATGAGGGGGGATCTTATTGAAACATATAAAATAATTAGGGGATTGGACACATTAGAGGCAGGAAACATGTTCCCAATGTTGGGGGAGTCCAGAACAAGGGGCCACAGTTTAAGAATAAGGGGTAGGCCATTTAGAACGGAGATGAGGAAGAACTTTTTCAGTCAGAGAGTGGTGAAGGTGTGGAATTCTCTGCCTCAGAAGGCAGTGGAGGCCAGTTCGTTGGATGCTTTCAAGAGAGAGCTGGATAGAGCTCTTAAGGATAGCGGAGTGAGGGGGTATGGGGAGAAGGCAGGAACGGGGTACTGATTGAGAGTGATCAGCCATGATCGCATTGAATGGCGGTGCTGGCTCGAAGGGCTGAATGGCCTACTCCTGCACCTATTGTCTATTGTCTATTGTCTATTGGCATTTGAGTTACTGAACCATGCTATGATGCAACCAGTCGATATGCTCTCCACCGTGCACCTGTAGAATCTTGATCAAGTATTTGGTGACCTACTGAATCTCCTCTATCTTGTCACGGGCAGCCAAGTGGCTCAACGGAAGAGTTGCTGCCTTACAGCGCCAGAGGCCTGGATTCAATCTCGACTACGGGTGCTGCCTGTATGGAGTTCGTACGTTCTCCCTGTGACCCCGTGGGTCTTCTCCGGGTGCTCCGGTTTCCCCCCACACTCCAAAGATGTGCAGGTCTGTAGGTTCATTGGCTTCTCTAAATTGTAAATTGTTCATACTGTGTAGGATAGTGCTGGTGTACCGCTGGTCAGCGCGGACTCGGTGGGCCAAAGGGTCTGCTTTCATGCTGTTTCTCTAAAGTCTAAAGTCTAAAAGGAAGTAGAACCGTTGATGAGACTGGACACCCTGGTAAACCCTCGAACAGAGTGAGTGAAATAAACTGCATTTACTTAACGAACAATAGGTTGCTGAAATATTTCTCCATGATCCAGCCTGAAATAGCTTTAGCACTTCCAGTGGACACAGAGAGCTGCAGATGCTGGTTTAGAAAAAAAAGGCACAAAGTGCCTGATCCACTGAGTTACTCCAGCACTTTTTGTCTTCATTTTTAGCACTACCAGGTTTGTCCTTCTTTTCAGCAGTAACATTTCTTTCAGTGCCTGTTGCTCATGTCAAATGACCTTCAGACCGGGGGATTGGGCTGACGTTGGGTTGCCCTACCCTGAATTGGATCAGGCAGATTCTTGTCAACTGGTGAACAGAACGGACCAAATTAAGTTCCTTGCCAGTTCTTCAGTGATGGTGAGTGTTTTTGGTGTAAGCAGTGCAGTGGGATACAAAATTCACATCATGACTTTCCTCGAGGGCTTCCGGGGCTGGAGAGAACCTCCAGCAGCAGTTTGAACAGCATTTGATCTTTAGAATTTCTACTTCCACAGCATGCAAACAAGCCCTTCGGCCCACTGTGTCCGTGCTGACCAGCGATCTCCACGTAAACACCAATACTTTCTCACACAATACAATATATCTTTATTGTTATTGTACAGGGGTACAACGAGATTGGGAATGCGCCTCCCATACGATGCAATAAATTAATTAGCTAGTCAGTATTAATTTAAAAGTATTAATTTAAACAACCCAATGAAACAAATTGGAACAGTTTTAAAACAGAATAAAGTGCAAGTAGATCTGTGCCGTTTCACTGTGCGATGTGACCATCCGGCTCAGCAGGACCGGTTCATAGCAGCTATGGCCCTGGGGATGAAGCTGGGGATGAGTCTGGAGGTGCGGGCGTAGAAGGCCTTGTATCGTCTACCCGATGGTAGAAGTCCGAACAGACTGTTGCAGGGGTGTGAAGAGTCTTTGTGGATGCTGGTGGCTTTTCTGAGGCATCGTGTGTTGTAGATGCCCTCCAAGGCTGGTAGCTGTGTTCCGATGGTCCTCTGAGCTCTATGGACTACCCGCTGAATGGTAGTCCACTACACTCGGGGCAGTTTACAATTTTAACTAAGCCAATTAACTTACAAGCCTGCGAGTATTTAGATTGTGGGAGGAAACCGGAGCACCCGGAGAAAATACACGCGGCCACGGAGAGAAGGTACAAACCCTGTACGGACAGCACCCGTAGTCAGGATCGAACCCCAGGTTTCTGCTGCTGAAAGGCAACTCAACCGCTCCGCCACTGTGCCGCCCAATAGTGAAGTGTTTTAGCTGTAAGCAGTGTAGTGGGATACAAATCCACATAATGACTTTCCTTGAGGGTTTCCAAGGCTGGAAGGAACCTTCTAGCAGCACTTTGAACAGAACTGGTTAAAGAAATTGATCTGCTGAGTGCGGCAGGGGTTTGTGAAATATAATCCAAAGGATGGAAACCTCTTGGCAAGAGAGAGACTGAGTGCAGCTGCACTATCACGGAATGTACAATGTTTTTGTTCTCTTGGCTATCACTGTTAATGTACTATGGCATAATTCCTTCCCACAAATATAAAATGAGGAGCAGGAACATGCTGTATAGTCGTTTGAGTCCCCTTCACCTTTTGTCGTGGCTTTTGAGATCGTGGCTGTTTCGTTGTATCGAGTCGACTTTCCTCTCTGATCACTGGATCCCAAAGACTAATCAGTCTCAGCCTTGAATGAATGAATGGAACAAATGAGCATCTTCAAGCCTCTGAGAATTCAACCTCTCGTCACAGGGCGGCGCAGTGGGGCAACGGTAGAGTTGCTGCCTTATAGCGCTAGAAACCCGGGTTCAATCCCGGCCACGGGTGCTGTCTGTACGGAGTTTGTCTGATCTCCCCATGATCGCATGTGTAGGAGCCATTTATGCTTAATTCAGTTATTGTCATTGTGTTATGGCTATGTTTTAATATTTCTAGTTTATGTCTTTTTTGCCTGCTTGTGTGTGTGACTTAATGCGTAATTGGGAGTGTCTAGATGGGAGGAGGCTAGCGTGTCAACAGAGGTTGTGGGTCAGTTTAGGCTCGGAGGATGGGGAGCATACAGTTCTTTACCACACGCGCTCGTACCATACGCTTGTATCATGTATATTTGTAAGAACCATACGGTAATAACTGCAAGAATTCTAGATATTGTCTGAAGAAGAAACAGTTGATAAAGTACAGAAACTGATGAATTACTATGATTTGTGCTACTTTAATAAAACCAATTAATGAAGAAAAGGAGTTTGGAAGATTCGTTCTGCCATATCAGGGTGCGACGTGTGCGTAAGCTATAACTACATTTCATCCCCGAGAAGTAATGGCTATCGAAGTGGGATTTCGAGATGGTATAGAAACTGCCATTACAGCATGGGTTTTCTCCGGGTGCTCCGGTTACCTCCCGCAATCCAAAGACGTACAGGTTTGTAGATTAATTGGCTTCGGTAAAAAAAATGGTAAATCGTCCCTAGTGTGTAGGATCATGTGTAGATCGTTGGTTGGTGTGGACTCGATGCACCGAAAGGCCTGTATCTCTATATCTCTAAAGTCACCTTGCAGTAGGAAGGCCCATTAAAAGACGTGGGTCTCGGATTGAAAAGTGAAATTGAGGTGCGCCTCGGTGCGCTATAATGCTGAGAACTATATTCTGCACTCTGTATCTTCCCCTTTGCTCTACCTATTATACGTGAGCTTGAGCTGATTCTATCCATGTCCGGTATATCGGATCTGTTTGGGTGGCATGTAGAACAGAGGCCTTTATTGTAGCCTGCAACGCGTGACAATAAGAAACCTAAACCTAAAAGATCAACCGGATCTTACAGCTGGCGGAGTGGACTGGAGGGGATCCGTAGGTTAACACAGACTCCCGGTGAGCCGCGGCCACATCCCAACGGCAGGTCTGGCTCGCCCTCCGCGGAGCTGGGAACCCTCCCGGAGATCGAAGTTGCCGAGAGAGGATGGAGGAATATGGCGGCGGACGCTGGACAAAGGGCCCGCTAAGCAGAACCGGGGGTCTTATCTTCTGCACCCTCAAGGACGCTGGACAAAGGGCCCGGTAATCAGAACCGGAGGGTCTTATCTTCTGCACCCTCAAGGTCGGCAGCGGCAGGTGCCCCCGGGGAACGAAGGGCTAAAGAAGGCCGTGCAAGGAGTGGGACGACGGTTCATGGGACAACCGGAATGGAGGTGGTGGACTGTGAAATGGCCCTAAAATGGTGACTCTTGCATATGGACACAGTGGGTTGTTCTGTACATTCTGTACTGACTGGGGGGCTGTGTTGATGTATGGTATGAGCCGTATTCAGAAAAAGTATTTCACTCTACCTTGGTACACATGGAAATAAAGACACCATTGGAGCATTATTTTTTATCCTCGATTGTAACGATTTTCAGGTTTGAAAAGAGGAAGCTGATATTGCTTTTCAAATAGAATAGCTCAATTAATGTTTCATTAATGTGTTGCTTGCTTTTATGATTTACTGTGCTCTTTGAAAAGAAGAAAGCTGCTATTTGTCATATCAGCTGAAGCTATTTAAAGAAATCTACTTATGTTTCTTTTCAAAATAGATGATGTGTAAAATGCATATTTAGACTCCCTTCTTTCACTCACTGCAGTATTAATCTACAATTGAGATAAGGAGAGACTACCTCAGAAATCCCAGTAACTAAATCAAAACCTATTTCAATCAAAACAACTATTTGTTGTTCCTTTGTATAAGAATAGAAGTAGAGATAATCCAGGAAATCATAGGGAAGCTATTGGAGAGGATTCTTCAGGAGAGAATTTACTCCCATTTGGAAGAGAATGGGATATTTAGGGACAGTCAGCGTGGCTTTGGACACGGCAGGTTGTGTTTTATTAACGATCGAGTTTTTTGAGGAGCTGATAAAGCTGATGAAGGTGAAGGTAGGCAGCGGACGCTGTCTACATGGATTTTAGTAAAGCATTTGAAAAAGTCGCTCATGATAGGATGATCCAGAAGATTCAGATGCGTGGGATCCATGATTTTGTCGCTTGGATTTAGAACTGGCTTCCTCATAGAAGACAGAGGGTTGTGGGAAAAGAGGGTTATTCTGGCTTGGGGGGTCTGTAACCAGTGGAGTTCCGCAGGGATCTGTGCTGGGACCTGCTGTATGAAGAAAGGTCCTGACCCGAAACATCACCTATCCTTTCTCTCCAGAGATGCTGCCTGATCCACTGGGTTACTCCAGCACTTTGTGTCTGCTGTTTGTGATATATATATATAAATGACTTGGATGTAATTGTGGACAGGTTGGTCAGTAAGTTTGCAGATGATACCAGGATTGTTGGGGTCACGAGCTGTGAGGAAGGCTGCCAAAGTATACAGCAGGATATAGATCAGCTACAGAAATGGGCGGAAAATGGGAAATACGGTTTAGTCCGAGTAAGTATGAGGTGTTGCACTTTGGAAGGTCAAATAGAAGAGGAAAATATATAATCAAATATATAATCATATATAATATATACGACACTTAACAGCAGTGATGTACAGAGAAATCATAGGGTCCAAGTCCATAGCTTTATAAAACCTTGGTTGGGCCAAATTTGGAGCATTGTGTGCAGGTCTGATTGCCCCATTACACGAAGGATGTGGAGACTTAGGAGAGGGTTACGAGAGCTTTATCAGAATGCTACCTGGATTAGAGAAAATTAGCTATAAGAAGTCGAACAAACTTAGATTGTTTTCTCTGGAGCATCAGAGGTTCAGAGAGACCTAATCAAAGTACAGCAAATTATGGGAATATAAATTGGATAAATAGTCAGAACTTTTGTCCTGGGGTAGAAATGTTAAAGACTGGAAGTCATGGCTTTAAGATCAGAGGAGGAGAGATTAAAGGAGATGTGCAGGGGAAACTATTTACACAGAGAGTGATGGGTGCTCACAACGAGTTGCAGGACTGATGGCGAAAGCAGATACAATAGTGGCATTTAAGAAACTCCATTATGACTGCATCCGTGGTCAGGATCAAACCCAGGTCTCTGGTCCTATAAAGCAGCGACTCTACCATTGTACCATGGTTCCGCAGGTGCTTTCTTAAACTGCAGGAAATTAAAAAACTAAATCTGAGCATTTATTTGAAGAAGGGTCCTGACCCGAAACATTCTCTCCGGAGATGCTGCCTGACCCGCTGAGTTACTCCAGCTATTTGTGCAGTTCCTTTTTAGTACATTCTGAGAATGTACGAGGTGTGTATTCATTCACAAAATGCTGGAGTAACTCAGTAGGTCAGACAGCATCTCAGGAGAGAAGGAATGGGTGACGTTTCGGGTCGAGACCCTTCTTCAGACCCTGCTGCCTGACCTGCTGAGGTACTCCAGCATTTTGTGAATAAATATCTTCGATTTGTACCAGCATCTGCAGTTATTTTCTTATATGTACTAGGTATGTAATCTGGGTTTTTGGTTATTCATTACTTTCCTTAAAACTGGTATTGATAGTCCAAAACCATTCTGTTTCGCTAAAGACAGAAGAAAGAGATAGTTAAAAATATGTTTGGGACAGGTTATAAATTCTGCTCCAACAGGCCCAACGAGGGAATATTAAGGCTTTGATCTATTACATTTAACCTTGGCATCTCCCATGTAAGATCTGTGACACCGAGTTAATTCTCTATCATGGGGCTAATGATATCATCAGATAATGACTTTTGAGTTGTAACTAGCGCCTGGTCTAAACCTATTCATGTTTTGTTGGCAATCTGATTTGGTTTGGCAAAAGCCTACGTAGCTGGAAAGTCAATAGCAGGAGCTCAGAGATGGCGTCTTAACATTTCAAGAGTCAAAATCGGCATATAGAGATTGAGAGAGGTAGAGAGAGACATTGGCATTTAAAGGGCTTTTGGATAGGCACATGGACATGCAGGGATTGGTGGGAATGGGTTCTGTGCTGATAGAGATGGTCTTGGCATCATATTCAGCACAGACATTGTGGACTGAAGGGCCTTTTCTTATGCTGTACTGTTCTATATACTTTAAGAGTGTTTAGTTTAGTTTAGTTTAGAAATACAGCGCAGAAACAGGCCCTTTGGCCCACCCAGTCTGCGCCGACCAGCGATCCCCGCACACTAACACTATCCTACACATACTAGGGACAATTTACAATTTACCAAGCCAATTGGCCTATAAACCTGTATGTTTTTTTGATGAGGGAGGAAACCAGAGCTCCCGGAGAAAACCTACGCAGGTCACGGGGAGAATGTACAAACTCCGTACAGACAGCACCCATAGTCAGGATCAAACTTGGGAGTCTATTACTGCAGAGACATGCAGGTTTGCAGGTTAATTGGCTTCAGTGAAATTGTAAAATTGTCCCTAGTGTGTACGATAGTGCTAATGTACAGGGTGATCGCTGGTCGGCGCAGACTCGATGGGCCGAAGGGCCTGCTACCACTCTGTATCTCTAAAGTCTAAAGTCTAAACTTATGAAAAATGATTACTAAAATGAGCTGTCTGGACTCTTTCTTCACTCAGGGGGCAAACCTGTGTACATATCTGATGATGTGGTGGAGCTTCAGTGCATTTTCACGAACCCATCGAAGAAGTATGACTTTGTCTGGAAGTTGGTGGCCACAGATCAGGTGAGTTTGTGCAATCAGCACAGCTATTTCACCAGTGCTGACTTTACAACCAACTGTTGGACTGTTTGACGGGATGTTTGATGGTTGCTGCCATTTTGTGAGATATCGTGTTTGTTTTAGCCAGAAACTTTGATTCTAGCTCACATGGATCTCAGTCTCTCCTCTCACTGCCCACTGAACTGCTGTGCAGTGCTAGGATGCCAATCATCGTTTCATGTTTTTTGAGTATTTTCATTGTGTAAAGTACATCTCTAAAGTACACCGTAGGAAGTCCAGTGGAGTGGATATGGGGGGGAAGAGTGGGGAGTGGGATTAGTGGGGAACGAAAGCTGAACTGCGGTACACAGAACAAATGTATGTAAAAGAGGAAATTTCAGCAGAAATTTATGAATACAAAGTACATACTCGACTTACGCAAATGGCAAACAATAAAGATGTGACTTTATATGATTGAACATCAACCCTGGTTGTACTTTGAAGAAGTAACATGCACTGTGGCTAAAAGGGAACCAATGGACTTACTAAGTACAGGTCACCACCGATTACCAGCACCTTTGGTTCTAGAGCCTTGCTGGATTATCCATTTTGCCAGACCCATAGAGGTCACGGCCTCTGAGAGGAATCGAACGGCACTGGAAAGGTCCGCCGGGGAGCCGAGATACCAATCCGCAATGTCAGTCGTGGAAGTTGGCTGTGGGAACGGATCCGCCGGCTCCGGCCGGGCTAGAGTTCCAGAGTGCCGGCCGCAGGGGGCAACTTCGACCCGCCGATTGGAAGTAAGGCCGCAGAAGTCCTGATGGAGTCGAGATCAACTGCCTCGCCCGGCCTAGGCGCCACATTCGAGGGGGACCTCCGGGGGAGTGAGGGGGGGGGGGGACTCTCAAGTGCACTCATGTAATTTTGTCTGGATTAAAGAAGATGGCGGACCATCAATTGCCGGAATATCGGTGGTGGACCTGTTATTGATTAGGTGCTGCACATTAGGTTAATGTGAAAGATAAAACCTAATGGTGTGGGAGGTTAACAGTAGATTGGCTGGCTTACAGGACACAAAGTGGTTGCACAAAGGTTTTTTCCTGGTTGGCAAGATGTACTGAATGGAGTGCCCACAGAGATCAGCGTTGGGATCTCAACATTTTACAGTTTGTTTATCTGACACAGGTGAAGCCAGCAAAAGTAAGGGTGCTAAATGTACTGATGACCCAAAGGTAGGTAGGAAAGTGTGTTGTGAAGAGGACATAAGGAGGTAAGAAAGGAATATCAATTAAATGACTGAATGAGCAAAACTCTGGCAAATGGAATATACGGTGGGAAATGTGAAATTGTCCATATCTTTCAAAGTAATAGGTTAGCATATTATTTAAACGATGAGGAAACGCAGAGGGATCTGCATGTGCTGGTGTACTACTTGTAAAGGCATCTAGGCAGATACAGCAAGTATCTAGGAAAGCTAACAGAATGTTGTCATTGGGGGACATGGATAGGTGACGTTTCATGATGAGTTATTTCTTCAGTCTGAAGAAGGTTCCGATCCAAAACATCATCTATCCAGGTCCTCCAAAGATGTTGCCTGACTCACTGTGTTACTCCAGCACGTTGTGTTCTACGCAAGACTCCAAAATACCACAGTTCCTAGTGCCTCCAGATGTTATCATTCATTGCTGGAAGAATTAAGTACAAAAGCAGGGCCTTAATGAGACTGTCCATGGAGTACTGGGGTCTACTTAATTAAGGATTAGCTCAGAGAAAGCAGAGAAAGTTTACTCAATTAATGCATAATATGGTTGGGGGAGAGCAAGTTAGGCTTGTATCCACTGATATTAAAAAGAGACGGGGCTTGATTGAAACATTTAAGTTTCTGAGGACTCTTGACAAGATGAATGCGAAGAGAATATTTCCTCTTGAGAGAGCAAATATTGAACTAGATTGTGTGTATTTGAAATTCTCTTCCTCAAAGGTCAAAGCAAACAGGGTCTTTGAATATTTTAAAGGCAGGGATAGAAAGATATTTGATAAATAAATGAGTGAAAGGTTAATGTGGGTCAATAAGTTATGATGCGAGCAGCCATTTTTCTGCAGATTGTACTGAACCACTTTATGAAGTCATTCCTTGTAGTGCAAGCTGTATGTGGAGGCTGCAAAGAGCAACCCATTTTAATTGCTGCTCCTATTTCTAAGCAAGCTTTACAAAGAGAAGTAGGGTTGGAGACCATACCATCCTTAATCTTCAAGCCTAGACATGGCTGGATTTGGGCTGCACAGTGGCGTAGCTGGTGGAGCTGTTTCCTCAGAGCGCCAGGCACTGCATAAAAATAAATTAAAATGCAGATGATGAAGATATATGGTCTTCGACTCAAAACATTAACTCGGTTTCTCTTTCCACACATGCTATTAAGCTTGAGTGTGCCCTGCATTTTCAGTTATTGTACTGCTATTCGCCACCAGATTCAATCTTTTGAAAGAAATACTTTCATCATTGTGCTGGTAAAATCACTAGCAAGGTGCAATATCCAGTACAGCGAGAAACATAAGCAGAAAAATAAAATAAAGATTTAAATGGACAAAATAAAATGGAGAGTGCCAGAGTGACGCAGCGGGTAGAGTTGTTGCCTCGCAGCACCAGAGAATTGGGATCATTCCTACCTCTGGTGCTGTCTGTGTGGAGTTTGCACATTCTCCCTGTGACCACATGGGATTTCTCTGGGTTGCTCTGGGGTTTTTTTTGTTGTGTTTTTTGTTTTTAGATTTAGAGATACAGCGCGGAAACAGGCCCTTCGGCCCACCGGGTCCGCGCCGCCCAACGATCCCTGCACATTAACACTATCCTACACACACTAGGGACAATTTTTACATTTGCCCAGCCAATTAACCTACATACCTGCACGTCTTTGGAGCGTGGGAGGAAACCGAAGATCTCGGAGAAAACCCACGCAGGTCACGGGGAGAACGGACAAACTCCGTACAGAGGGCGCCCGTAGTCAGGATCGAACCTGAGTCTCCGGCGCTGCATTCGCTGTAAGGCAGCAACTCTACCGCTGCGCCACCACAATTCCCTGCCCACAATTCTTCCCACAACCCGCAAGACGTGCAGGTTTGTAGGTTAATTGGCCTCTTTAAATTGCCCCTAGTGTGTTGGGAGTGGATGCGAAAGTGGGATAACAAAGAACTAGTGTGAACGGGTGATCGGCGGTCAGTGTGGACTCAGTGAGCCGAAGAGCTTGCTTCCATGTGGTATCTTTCACTCGATCAATTCAATCAATATGCCTTTCCCAGTAGATGGAAGTAGGCTGGGTGAGGTCAGGAACCTGCCCAGTGGAGGATTAGCCTGCAGCTCACCATGGCTGGAGATTTGTCAACCATGAGCTTTACATGTGCAGTACAGTTACTGAGGATTGGCCCTTGCAGCACGCTGCAGGTGGAGCCCGAGTGGCTCCAATCTCCAGAAACGTGTGGATTGTACGATCCTTGGGGCACTATCTTAGTGGAACATTTCTAGCTCAGGGGACGTCGATGTAGACGGTACTTCCCTCATACGTGTTCACAGCATCCCAGTCACAGACTGACCTGGGCATGTCTGAGTGGCATTATTACTGACCTGCCAATCGGAGGCCAGAGTGAGCCACTAAGCAGCAGCAGAAGATGGAATTGCCATTGTGGAGGCCAAGTCAATGGAGGTTTTTAAGGTGAAGATTGACAGATTCTTGATTAGTAAAGGTGCCAGGGGCTATGGAGCGAAGGCAGGAGAATGAGGTTGAGAGGGAGAGATAGATCAGCATGATTGAATGGCGGAGTAGACCTGATGGGCTGAATGGCATAATTCTGCTCCTAGAACATAGGTACCTATGAACTTATGAAGAAGGTATGATGCATGCTGCTGTCTCCCTCAGACCATTAGAATAGGGATGAGAAGGGATTACTGAGGGTGGTGAATCTGTGGAATTAATTGCTACAGACGGCCATGGAGGCCAAGACATTGGGTATTTTTAAAGAGGAGATTGATAGGTTCTTCATTAGTTAGGGTGCCAAAGGTTATGGGCAGAGGTTACTGGCAGAGATGGATCTGGTAAACGCGCAGAGACATTTTGCCCAGAGTATGGAAATCAAGAACCAGAGGACATAGGTTTAACATGAGGGGGAAGAGAATTAATGGGAACCTGAGGGATAAGCTTTTTATACAAGGGTGGTGGGTATCATATCATATCATATCATATATATACAGCCGGAAACAGGCCTTTTCGGCCCTCCAAGTCCGTGCCGCCCAGTGATCCCCGTACATTAACACTATCCTACACCCACTAGGGACAATTTATTTTTTACATTTACCCAGCCAATTAACCTACATACCTGTACGTCTTTGGAGTGTGGGAGGAAACCGAAGATCTCGGAGTAAACCCACGCAGGTCACGGGGAGAACGTACAAACTCCTTACAGTGCAGCACCCGTAGTCAGGATCGAACCTGAGTCTCCGGCGCTGCATTCGCTGTAAAGCAGCAACTCTACCGCTGCGCTACCGTGCCGCCGGTAGGGTTGCCAACTGTCCCGCATTAGCCGGGACATCCCGTGTTTTGGGCTAAATTGGTTTGTCCTGTAGGGGACCGCCCTTGTCCCATATTAGGCCCGGGGGGGGGGGGGGGGGGCGTAGGCCCCCGGATGCTGTAGGCCCGGATGCTGTAGGCCCGGATGCTGTAGGCCCCGACGCTGTAGGTCCCGACAGTTTAGGTCCCGACACTCCACAAAATGTTTCCGACATTTTAGCTCCAGACAGTCTAAGCCCGAGGGCTCGGGCGCCGCCTAACGGAGGTTGCGTGGCAACCCGCTTCCCGGCCCGGGCGGCCGCCATTGGTGGAGCGGGACCACGTGGCCGCTGGCTGGGTGAGGTCACGTGGGGCGCGGGGCGGTGACATTACCTTGTCCTGTATTTGGGAGTGAGGAAGTTGGCAACCCTAGTGGTGGGTGTATGGAACGAGCTGCTGGAGGAGGTAGTTGAGTCAGATACTATCACAATGTTTAAGAAACATTTAGCAGGTACATGGATAGTGTAGGTTTAGAGGGATATGGACCAAAAGCAGGCAGGTGGGACTAGTTTAGATGGGGCATGTTGGGCTGGTTGGGCTGAAGGGCCTGTTTCTGCGGTGTATGAACTATATGACTAAGTCGGATCAATGGGATTGAGAGGGAGAAATAGATCAGCCATGATCACATGGTGGAGTAGACTTGATGGGCTGAATGGCCTAATTCTGCTCCTATGTCTTATGGACTCATGATATTATGGCCACTACCAACAGTCCTTTGCCGGTCCACTCAAGGGGCAGTGCATCGGATGGGAAGGCAGCCTCTGAGAGAGGTTCATCTGGACTTCCGGCAGTGCTGTGGGGAAGCCATCCCATGTATACCCCCGGTGGCTGGAACATGATGAGATGGCTTTCCTTATTGAGGGCACGCAGCCAGCCGAATCCCTTCTGTACTCTGTTCCTGTGACCACCCCTGACAATCGTGATAGATGAGGTGGAACCGAATAACGCAGAACCTGCATTGCAGCTGTCTTTGTGCACACAATCGTGGCTCTTCCCAAGGTTCTTCAGTTAGTTGACAGGAATTGGAGCTGTGCGAAAGCTAAGAGCCAAAGTGTGCTGTGTGATGGGCATTATGACAGATGCCTGGGATGCGATTTGCATCATCTGTTGTTGGTGGTGGCAAGTCAGTTGAATATTCATAGAGTGAACATTTTCTTCTGAGTCATGCTGGATCTGGCATTGTGCGGAGAAACATGTCAGACCGCATAGGGCACAATCTAAAGCTTGCCACTCGAAAAGCCACACAGCCCTCTCATGCTGTTCACAGTTGTCTACTGGGAAGGAAATGAAATGGGTTGCCGGACACAATGTCTTGGTCACTTACTTTTGCTCTTTGATGCACTGCAGGTTGGTATACCCTGTTGCTATTTCCCAGATACATGAATTTTAGTTTAGTTTAGTTTAGAGATACAGCGCGGTAACAGGCCCTTCGGCCGACCGAGTCCGCGCCGACCAGCGATCCTTGTACACTGACGCTATACTATACACTAGGGAGAATTGCCAATTCTTACCGAGACCAATTATCCTACAAACCTGTACGCCTTTAGAGTGTGGGAGGAAACCGGAGCACCCGGAGAAAACCCACATGATCACGGGGAGAATGTACAAATTCCGTACAGACAGCGCCCGTAGTCAGGATCGAACCCGGGTATCTGGCGCTGTAAGGCGGCAACTCGTCCACTGCGCTGTGTCGAGAGTAGTCCTGACCCTGACAAACCTGTGACTGCAGAAGAGTTTAGATGCAGATTGCTTTGTAACATGACTTATATTGTGGATGCCTCAACCTTCAGCTTCTTTGACCCTAATGCACCCAGGTTCTTGGCATTGTCCTCCTATGTCTCCAAAAACATGAGGAACGAATGATTCTTTGAGAAGTTTCTTTGCTGTAATTGCCCAGAAAATGTGGACATTTTCCAATCATTTGCACAAAACAATTACAAATCATGAGAAAAAAAAAGATTTAGGAGTGTCCTTAGATTGCTTTCTCAGTTCTTCATCTCGGACTATATCCATCCACTCGGGAAAACTGTACAAAATTCATATAAATCCATTTTAAATGAAAACCCAAATGTTGCTGGAAATACTGCAGCTACACTAGCAACTTCTACCCAGAACACAAATAAGTATTCTTCAATTTAATTTTAAAATTAAAAACATAAAACCTGTCATTTCTTTAAATGTTGCAGTGAAATTTGCCTGCATAGTTACTGTAGTAGAGAATGTAAAAGACCAATCAAATGTTTCAGCTAATTTGTCCACAGCTATTTTCTCTGACATACTTATTAACCCATTTTGTGAATAAATACCTTCGATTTGTACCAGCATCTGCAGTTATTTTCTTATACTTATTAACCACAAAATTCATTTGGTTGCATGTTATGAAGAGGAAGGCAGAAAAACGTTTTGAAACTAATTAATTTACAGGATGGATTGAACCAGAGGCGGTGAGACACAATCATTACTCTTCAATCCTTTTGTCCCACACTTTCTGTTTTAATCTCTGGCCTGGGTCCAAACATCTAGCTATCAAAACCCGACCTTGCCTGTGTTCATCTATTTCCTCTCTCCCAGCTTTCTTCCCCCCCTCCACCTGTCTGAAGAAGAACCTCTATCCGAAATGTCCCCTATCCACGTTCTCCAGAGATGCTGCTGAGTTACTCTTGCACTCTGTGTCCTTTCTTTTTATCAGAATGATGCTTGGATGAGCGGGTATTAGCTACTGGGAGAGGTTGGACAGATGCGTTGTTTTCTCTGGAACGGCAGAGCTTGTGAGAAGACCTGATGGAAGCATGTAAAGTAAGGAGAGGCATAGATAGGGTAGACACTCAGAATCTTCTTCCCAGGATGGAAAAATCAAATACTAGAGGCCTCAATTTTAAGGTGAGAGGGGCAATGTTTAAAGGAGATGTGTGGGGCAAGGTTTTTACACAGAGTGTGGTGAGGACCTTGACATACTGCCTAGGACTCCACAAGACTTTTGTATAGGCATATGGATATGCAGAGAATGGTAGGATATGGGTTATGTGCAGGTAGATAAGTAATGGTCTTGGCATCATGTTCAACACGGACATTGTGGACCGAAGGGCCTGTTCTGGTACTCTGCTGTTCTATATTCTATGTTAATCACCTCAGCTGTAGTTGGAAGGCAGGAGAAACTGGTGGTGTTGATGGGCAAGTGAGAGAGCATAGGGAAATAAGCAGAGAAGTGGAAATTGATGGGATTGCTTTGAAAACTGATTATAGATGTGATGGGCACAATGGCCTCCTCTTTTGTCGTAGAGTCATAGAGTCATACAGCGTGGAAACAGGGCCATTGGCCGAACTAGCCCACACCGGCTAACATGTCCCATCTACACTAGTCCCACCTGCCTGCGTTTGGCCCATATCCCGCTAAACTTCACACAGAGAGTGGTGAGTCTGTGGAATTCTCTGCCGCAGAAGGTAGTTGAGGCCAGTTAATTGGCTATATTTAAGAGGGAGTTAGATGTGGCCCTTATGGCTAAAGGGATCAGGGGGTATGGAGAGAAGGCAGGTACAGATTACTGAGCTGGATGATCAGCCATGATCATATTGAATGGCGGTGCAGGCTCGAAGGGCCGAATGGCCTACTCCTGCACCTATTTTCTATGTTTCTATGTTTCTAAACCTATCCTATCCGTATACCTGTCTAAATGTTTCTTAAATGTTGCAATTGTACCTGCAAGTACCTACAAGGTAGTACATGTGAAAAATAAATGTATGAATTTGAACTCAGTGGTGAGACTATGTGCATTGTTTGTTGAATAACCTATGCAGTGTTTCTCAATTTTGCTCCAAAGGCCAATTTGTCTTTTGGTTTTATGAGTCCAGGTACCTGTCCCCGAGGATTAAGTAGCACAAGTTCCAAGTAGAAGAGGATTTATTTGCAGAAAGGACAATCAATTTGCCATGAGTAGCTTGGCAGACCAAACCCCTGCAACTGAGGCACCAAGAACTTACCGAATAGTGAAAGGCCTGGATAGAGTGGATGCGGAGAGGATGCGGAGAGGATGCTTCCACTAGTGGGAGAGTCTAGGACCAGAGGCCATAGCCTCAGAATAAAAGGATGTCCCTTTTAGAAAGGAGGTGAGGAGGAATTTCTTTAGTCAGAAGGTAGTTAATCTGTGGAGGCCAAGTCAGTGGATATTTTTAAGGTAGAGATAGACAAATTCTTGATTAGAACGGGTGCCAAGGGTTATGGGGAGAAGTCAGGAAAATGGGATTAGGAGGCAGAGATCAGCCACGATTGAATGGCGGAGTAGACTTGATGGGCCGAATGGCCTAATTCTACTCCTATAACTTGTGAACGTGAATTAATTGCCATAGAAGGTTGTGGAGGCCAAGTCAATGGATCTTTTTGTGGAGATTGATAGGTTCTTGATTGGTAAGGGTGTCAGGCGTTCTGGCAGAGGAATGGGGTTGGGAGGGAAAGATAGATCAGCCATGATTGAATGGCGGAGTAGATTTATGGACCTAATGGCCTAATTCTGCTCCTTGCAACTTATCAACTTATGAACGTAAGATGAATAGTTTGAGAAGGCAAAGACCTTATGACTTTCTGCTCATCCATTATTGGATGACAGAACAGACAGTCAAACACTTTTAAGATAATGGAGAAGTCTGGGCAGTTGTTGCCTTTCGGTAAATTAACATTGTGTTTTAGTCAATAGTCAATAGTCAAGTTTATTTGTCACATACACATAAATGTGCAGTGAAATGAAAGATTACCCACAGTCCAACAATAAGAGCAATAAAAATGAGCAATAACACACACAATCATAAACCAACACCAAACAAAAAGAAACATCCATCACAGTGAGTCTCCTCCAGTCACCTCCTCACTGTGATGGAAGGCCAGAATGTCTTTTCTCTTCCCCTGCCGTCTTCTCTCATGGTCAGGCTGTTGAATTTGCCACGTTCCAGGCAGCGTCGGACGGTGAAAGCTTAGATTATGTTATTGGGAGACGGACGAGAGAAACAGATTTGGGGAGCAAGGATAGATCCTTGGAGGAAACCAAGTAACATGGTGGTAATGCAAGATCCATTGCTGGTGGCTCCCTGGTTATACCAGATTGGAAAGAGCATTGCTTGCTGAGGCCAGATCCAGATTACTGGACAACACAAGAACTGTATATTAAGACATGCAGAAACAATGAACAGCAGATGCTGCTAATACACAAAAGGACACAAAGTGCTGGAGTAACTCAGCAGGGAACATCTCTGAAGGCAGCATCTCTGTAGAACATGGATAGGTGACATTTCGGGTCCTGCCTGTCTGACCTTCGAATCGGAAGAAGGGCTTCGACCCTAAAAGTCACCTATCCATGTTCTCCAGATATGTTGCCTGACCTGCTGAATGACTCCAGCACTTTGGGTCATTGTGAAACGCATGTGTTTTTGGCACGCGAATCCATATTCAGCATTTTTTAATGCTTCGATTTTGATTTCAAGGGCGGCACAGTGGCACAGTGGTAGAGTTGCTGCCTTGCAGCGCCAGAGACCCGGGTTCAATCCTGACCACGGATGCTGTCTGTAGAGACTTTGCACCCATTCCTTGTGACCTAGTGGGTTTCCTCCGGGTGCTCCGGTTTCCTCCCTTATTCCAAAGACATGCAAGTTTGTAGTTTAATTGGCATCCGGAATTTGGCCCTCGCGTGTATGATAGATCTAGTGTACAGACTCGGTGGGCTGAAGGGCCTGTTTCTGTGCTGTATCTCCACACTAAATGAAACTAAACTTTCTAGCCTTATCACTGTACTGAAATGGTTCCAATGGTCTCCAATAATTAGTGCAGAGATTGTGAAGGATGGTAATGTGGACAACCATGTCAAAGGAAGAGGATTAATTTGCAATGTTTATTGTCAGGTGCTAACCATTAGTGAAAGTGAAGGTGGTTGGACATATGAGAGTGAAACCTAAGAAGAAGGGTTCAAGGATAATGAAGATGGATTTAGCTGGGCAAACATAAATGCATTTCTCAATATACAGTTTTTGTGTTCGGTTTAATAATTATCTTTGTTTTTAAAAAAATTATTTGGTTTTTATAAGTCTTTTTAACACAAAAGTTGCGAGAGATGTTTTTAATAAGTTTATTTGTTTTTTATGAGGCTTCCAACACAGAGATTATGAGGGATGATTTTAAGAATTCACGATCACAATGGATGAATTTCATTCACTAGAAGCTTACCCTGACTGAAACATCTTGCATCGCTGATGGGCACTTACTCAAGGCAATGTTGATGCCCAAATTAGGTTGAGGTTGGAAGGTGGTTCAACAAGAGTAGCTGTGTAGCTCAGTTCCCAGGAGTAACTAACCTTCCTGTTGCCTTGTTGCTGCTGTGCACTGCATTGGTCTCAGCTGTACGGTTTTTGGTTAAGTAATCTTTTTAATTTTAAAAACCACATCTACGTTTTGAATTTCTTCCCCTGCCCCTTGCAACCTTGCAACTCCTGAACTTTGTGAAACTACTCCAGACAAATAATCGGATGTTCTCCACCCGTTGTAACTAAGCCTTCTACTTCCAAAGCCATAAACTCTGGAATAGCTTCCCTAAACATCGTTGTCTCGCTACCCTTATTTCCTTCTTTAAAGGACACCTTAAAACATATCTTTTTCGTCCGAGGTTTTGATCAATTGTCCTAATATATCCTTATGCCACTTCATATGTCAGTGAAATGCCTTAGGATGTTTTATTATTTTATGTAAGTTAAATAAATACCAGTTGTTCTTATTATCGTTATATTGATAAGCAAGAAAACCAAGCCCTAATTATTGTTACTCGAGAAAGAAAAAATGTCTCATGGTTGTAATGCTCTATTTAAGTAATTTCAGTCGCTGTCTAGACTGCTGACGTGCAGATGTGAAAGTGCGCTAGAAATTCATTTGAATAAGGTAATTAATATTTAATCGGCACACTTTGATCTGCTGACTTTAACTACACTTAGAACTAGCCCTATCCGTCATTATGCATTAGCCTTGAATGCCAATGTATGTCTCAAATTTGCTAAAGCAAATCTAACAGGCATTGAAAGGTTATCAACATTCACGATGCTGGCTGTTGTTATGAGGTTAATAATGTGGAAGCAAGTATGGTACAAAAAAACGCATACCTATTGTGCTTATTTGGTGCAGCGTATTTATAACCATTCAAGACAAGACTGTAGTTATTTTCTTTTACAATCTGGGAGCTATTCCTTGCTAATGGAGATGGATTTTGGTATTTTACATTTCAATGTTTTACTTTGGGGTAGTCAACGAAGTTTTGTTTAGTCATTTTCAAACAGATTCTATTTCGCATTGCAGATAGTTTTCTTAAGATGAGATCCTATCTCTTGACTTCTTGTGTTGACTGAACATTCAATAGCTCAGTTTGCAAAATGTCAAGTACAGGCATTCGCCATTAAATAATTCACAAATCAACACGCAAAATACAGACACAGAGATACAGAATTATAATGTGCTCCCACAGAACTTATGTGAAAAAAAGTAAATAAATAAATAAACACAGGTTTTTTTTCCACTCACGTTTCTCAGTGACGTCCACTTGATCCGGCTTTTCGTTATGTAGAATTGTGAAACGGACCATTTTCTAGCAAGGCGACTTTCCTACATGGGTTGGGGGGGGGGGGGGGTAGGGGGAAGGGTGGTGATGGACATCTCCATTCCCTGTTGAGATTGACATTCCTGGCCGTTTAGTTACTGAGTATCAGATCTGAAGTTCGAAGAAGGGTCCCGAATCGAAACGTCACCTGTCCGTGTTCTCCAGGGATGCTACATGAACCGCTGAGTTGCTCCAGCACTTAGCATTTTTTTAAAATATCAGATCTGATGGTAAACATTCTTTTACTATTTGTAAAATAAAGCATCTTAATGATTACTATCTGGCTTTATGTCAATAAGTGATTCTCTGCCATTGGAAAAATTGGCGGTGCGTGCACAAAAGCAGATGTGAATATGATTTTCACTTAACATCACAAAGGACTCTGATTGTTCCTCCTCAAGGTGTGCAATTGTGCAATTAGATATTGAACAGGATAAGCATATTCATGAATGCTGCTACACTGTGCATGCAAATAACCTGCAGCTCTGAACCCAAGAGGAAGCTAAAAACCAGACGGAAAGTTCAAACAGATCTATTAATACAGTCTTCATTCTTTCCTTAGCAATGCACTTTATGTGTCAATACCCACAAGATGCAATAAAACACTGCATAAATGTCACTGTTCTACCAATGCCTCCGTGTGAATACAATTAGATTGGATCACAAAGTTCCTTCCATTGTGCATTCTTTATGTTTATGCATCATACAAATCTAAGCTGTGGACAAGGTGCCCTACATTATAAATAAACATTGAACGAAGATAGACACAAAATGCTGGAGTAACTCAGCGGGACAGGCAGCATCTCTGGAGAGAAGGAATGGGTGACGTTTCGGGTCGACACCCTTCTTCCTCGACCTGAAACGTCACCCATTCTTTCTCTCCAGAGATGCCGCCTGTCCCGCTAAGTTACACCAGCATTTTGTGTCGATCTTCGGTTTAAACCAGCATCTGCAGTTCCTTCCTAAACATTGAACGTAGGGCTGAATCACCCATTCTCACCTTTCCTTCTCTGGAATAGTACTGATTTTGTCTGTGACGTGCAAAGGGTAATATAAACACTTCTTGGCACCTTTCCAATTCAAGCAGCTTGCTTCTTTATAAATCTTTCTTCCTGGGAGTTGGCAGGGATGAGGATGCTAAGAAAGAATCCAACTCATCTTTGGCAAGGTTGCTCTGACAAATATTGTCTGCATAGAATGTAGCAATTGCATAATGATTTCTGCTGCCAGATTCCCTGAGTTTTGCTTGTTTGAACAGTTTGCAGGATTAGATTATTAGATTCCTACTGCATTTTATTCACATCAAGATTCTGTATTGACAAATGAAACATGTTTTCAGATTTCATCAATGAAGGATTCCCTGCATTCGATTTGTATAAATGCAGAGTAAACTGCTTGGGATCTGTTTATTTACCTTCTAAACCGCTTACCTCAGAAGGTAGATACAAAATGCTGGAGTAACTCAGCGGGTCAGGCAGCATCTCAGGAGAGAAGGAATGTGTGATGTTTCGGGTCGAGACCCTTCTTCAGACTGATGTCAGGGGAGGGGGCGGGACAAAGGTAGGATGTAGATGGAGACAGGAAGACGAGTAGGAGAACTGGGAAGGGGGAGGGGATAGAGAGGGGGAGCAGGGACTACCTGAAGTGGGAGAAGTCAATGTTAAAACCGCTGGGGTGTAAACTGCCCAAGTGAAAGATGAGGTGCTGTTCCTCCAATTTGCGCTGGGCCTCACTCTGACAATGGAGGAGGCCCAGGACAGAAAGGTTTTTTCCTACACCCCTTACCTCAGAAGACCAGTTCTTAATGCAGCAGTGGTAATTCCATTTCTTTTACCACTCAGTAGTATAACTGACATGAGTAAATTTGAAAGAATAAGTGCAATTTAATTTGTCCTATCCTGTGCATTTAGCCTCATTAAGAAGTGGATTAACATTGGTGTGTTGGGTTGATAAAGCGGAAACTTTAGTTTAGTTTACTTTAGAGATACAGCACGGAAACAGGACTTTCGACCTATCGAGTCCGCACCGACAAGCGATCCCCACACATTAACACTATCCTACACTAGGGACAATTTTTACATTTATACCAACAAACCTATACGCAACTCTACTGCTGCGCCATCGTCGGAGTCATACAGCACAGAAACACGCCCTTCGGCCCAACTCGACCATGCCTCTTCTAAGCTAATCCAACTTGCCTATATTTCTCCCATATTCCTCGAAACCTTTCCTTTTCCTGAACTGTCCTTTCTCAGAGTAGTGAAAGGTCATTCAATCGACTGCAGTTCTGGTGTAATGTCAGTAGAGTTCCTGCTTTACAGGATACTAAAGAATCAGATGGACCTTTATGACAGTCCAGAACCTTACACCACCATACTTTCAGATTTATTTTGCGAAATCCCCCGGTGAATTTACATCTCCGGGTCATCTAAATCTCCGGATTATATGTCCACATTGCCATGAAACCCAAGTCCTACTGCTTCCTGCATCAGCATTTCCAATCAACTGTCCCGTCTGCAGACACAATTTTGTACTTTACACTTGATTATTGAATAGCCAGGGAAAAATGAAATTAGTTCAAAATGGTTTGAGATAACTTCACACTGGCATTTAGCCAGGAATACGGATGTCACATTTTCATGCTGGCTAACATCAATAGAATACATAATGAAAAAAAGTCCTATGATGATCTTACAGATAATTAATGAGTCAATTGATATTTAAATATGGTCGGGATGATATATACACATGGTCGGGATGATATCTCAACGACTTCGAAAAAGTACAAAATCTAAAAATTGATAACATACGCGGAGAAAGGGAAGTGGACTAGAGGCCTAAAAGTGTTATAGTTTAGAGCTACAACATAGAAACAGGCTCTTCGGCTCACCGAGTCCATGTTGACCAGCGATCATCCGTACACCAATTCGATCCTACACACACTAGGGGCAATTTACAGAAGCCAATTAACCTACAAATCTGTATGTCTTTGGAGTATGGGAGGAAACCGGAGCACCCGGAGAAAACCCACGCGTCAAAGGGAGAATGTACAAACTCCCTACAGACAGCACCCATAGTCAATATCAAACCTGGGTCTCTGGCGCTGTAAGACAGCAACTCTACTGCTGGGTCAATGTGCTGCCCAAAAGAAGAATTGTAAAGAACTGTAAGGAAGGGAAGTGTTTTCGGGAAGGTTTTGAAAAACAGAGATCAAGCATGAAGGGAAGTGAATAGGGAGTTTCAAAGGAAGTGGTGAACATGTAGCCACTGAGGAGGAAGTTAATGGAGCTGGGGTGGGATATTGTAAATCTTACATTCTTTTGTCTAGTTCTCACCCTCTGACTGCTCCCATTCAATCTTTGACAAGATAACCCTCTTTATAACTTATCCTCATTGTACCCTATCAGAGGCATCACCCCTCCCCATAGTTTAACACACTTCCCTGGGCTCCTTCCCAGTTCTGATGAATGGTCTTTGAACCAAAATATTAACTGTTTCTATTCCACTGATGCATCCTGACCTGCAGAGTTTTTCCAGCATTTTCCGATTTTATATTATATATCGGGGACAAAGGAAGATGCATGATTTTAGTGGAGTGGAAAGATATTGAGGGATGTCAGGCAGGAAAAGCTCAATACATTACAGGACAAGGAAAGCAATTTTGCACATCTTAATTTAGTCAACCTTAAAGAATTGTTCATTTCCCTCATCTTGTTTGTTTCTGAAATGATTACCTACAAGCTCCTGCTCTGTCAATCACATCAGTTCCTTGTTTCTACCTCTTCAGTTAATTGAGCATGGGAATTGATTAGAAAATCTGCCCTGAAATTTCAGCCAAGAATGGGAATAGTAGAGGAGATCTACTTATGGTCCTTCAAGTTGTAACTATAGCTGTGCTTTTTGACAATAAGGTGAAGTTGATTTTAGTTTATTATTATTGTCATGTGCTGAGGTACAGTGAAAGGTTTCTGCCTGCGTGCTATCCAGTCTACGAAAAGACTGTACACGAATACAATCAAGCCGTCCACAGTGCGCAGATAAAGGATAAAGAGTACAACAGTTAGTGCATAGATATAACATTGAAGTCTGACAACAATTTTTTTAAGATAGTTCAAGGGTCTCCAAAGATTTGTTAAGAATATGGTCAACAAAGTCTCCACAACAAAGGGCGGCATGGTGGCGCAGCGGTAGAGTCGCTGCCTTACAGTGCTTACAGGCTTACAGAGACCCGGAGTCGATCCTGGCCACGGGTGCTTGTCTGTACAAAGTTTGTACGTTCTCCCCTTGACCTGCATGGTATTTCTCCAGGATCTCCGGTTTCCTCCCGCATTCCAAAGGTTTGTAGGTTATTGGCTTGGTATAAATGTAAATCGTCTCTAGTGTGTGTAGAATAGTGTAAGTGTGTGGGGATCGCTGGTCAGCGTGGACTCGGTGGGTCGAGGGGCCTGTTTCCGCTTGTATCTCTAAAAAAATAACTGAGTTCACAGACTATTTGGAATGGCCACTGACAGCAGGTCATTCTAATAATCCCCAATCCTGAATTCCACAGATTTCCAAGAATTCCACAGATTCATCACCCTCCGACTAAAGAAATTGCTCCTAATCTCCTTCCTAAAGGAACGTCCTTAAAATTCTGAGCCTATGACCTCTGGTACTACACTCCAGCGGTCTAGGTTTAAGCTCAGGGGTGACCGCGCTTTTGCGGTTGCAGCTCCTAGACTGTGGAACAGCATCCCACTCCCCATCAGAACTGACATCGACTCCTTTAAGTCCAGGCTCAAAACCTACTTCTATTCCCTAGCGTTTGAGGCCCTCTGAGGGGGGCGCTGTAAACTGTTTATGTATATGTTGTTAGGTTTGAGTGCTATTGTATGTTCTTTTTTAGTACCTGCACTGATGTACAGCATTTTGGACAACGTGGGTTGTGTTTAAATGTGCTATACAAATAAAATTGACTTGACTCCCGACACTAGTGGAAACATCCTCTCCACATCCACTCTATCCAAGCCTTTCATTATTCGGCAAGTTTCAATGAGGTCCCTCCTCAGACTTCTAAACTCCAGCGAGTGGAGGCCCAGTGCTGCCAAACACTCATCATCCTCGTGTTCTTCTGTCAAATGCACTAAAAACATTGATGCACATAAAATGTGTGTTCTGGTGTTTGAATTTCAAGGCTTGTGGATTTTAATAGGTGGAAACTCAGTTAAGCTTTACATTTAAGTTCCCAAAACATATTTCTGATTCAGAGCAGTGCTGTTTAATGCCAAGTAACAACATTCACTTCAATGCAGTGACCTTTGCAGTCATTGTTGGTTTTAGTGTTACCACTGTGCTGTTGATCTTCCCAGAGAATGAAGGGGAACTGTGTTTGTTGCCAAGATAATTATGCACCGTTAAATATTTAATGTTTAATGGATTTTGAAATGGTTTGGATATTGAAACACTCCAGAGTCCTGCAATATGCAAAACGAAGCAATCAGCAGAGAAATGTCAGCAGTCAAAACAATTAATCTTATCACAGCTGATAGAGGCTGCAAGGCTCCGTTGAGAACCCCCTTTCATTGATTTGCACTGGACAATTCACAACTCATATGCAGCATTAAGGGAATTTCAAAACTGTAAAGCAATTTTAAAAACAAACAACCTGGAGAAAGCTGTCAGCAGGTGAACTGAGACAGGTAGATATGATGTGCCAGGTAGATTACTCGCACAATTTATGATAGTTGATAGAAAAAGCACAACTCTGCATTGTGAGGCTGGGAAAGCACATCTCAGACCCACTGACCCTCAGCATAGGAGCACCGCAAGGCTGTGTACTCTCCCCGCTCCTTTACTCTCTCTACACCAACGACTGCACCTCCACAGACTCCTCTGTCAAGCGCCTCAAGTTTGCGGGTGACACAACCCTGATTGGACTGATCCAGGATGGGGAAGAATCTGCCTACAGACAGGAAGTGACACAGCTGGCGTCCTGGTGCCTTCGCAACAAAATGGAGCTCAATGCTCTTAAGACAATGGAATTGGTTTTAGACTTTAGGAGAGCTCCCCTTTCCCTCCCCCCACTCACCATCAACAACACCACAGTCACATCTGTGGCGTCATTTAAGTTCCTTGGAACCATCATCTCCAGGGACCTTAAAAGGGGGGCCACCATCGACTCCACAGTCAAAAAGGCCTAACAGAAGATGTACTTCCTGCGGCTGCTGAGAAAACACAATCTGCCACAGGCAATGATGGTCCAGTTTTATACTGCCATCATAGAGTCTATCCGCACCTTCTCCATCATGGTCTAGGTTTGGTTCAGCCACCAAGCATGACATCCAGAGGCTGCAGCGCATCGTTCGATCAGCCGAGAAGGTTGTTGGCTGCAACCTTCCCCCATTGACGAACTGTACACTGCAAGGGCCAGGAAGCGAGCGGGCAAGATCATCTCTGACTCCTCTCACCCTGGCCACAAACTCTTTGAAGCAATTCCCTCTGGAAGGCGACTCCGGACTGTCATAGCAACCACAGCCAGACATAAAAACAGCATTTTTCCACGAGCAGTACCTCTACTCAACAACCAAAAGTCTGCAGCCTCCTTTTGCTCTGGTGTTTTATTTCATTCTTCACATGTTTAAATTATAATGTTTTATTCTTAATTGTTTACTGTTTGAGGTGTTGTTACTTTAGAGCAAAGCACCAAAGCAAATCCTTTGTATGTATACATACTTGGCTAATAAAATTTATTCAATTCAATTCAATTCAATTCAAAGTTAAATACATCATCCTGAAAGAAAGGACCTGGTTATTTACTCTCATTACATGGAAAACGCACGTAAAGCTATATTTATGCCCATCAAAGATGCTCTGATATTTATGTAGACTGTCAAGAATCAGTCAATTTAACCAGAGCTGATAGGCAAAACAGGTTGCTCTATCTGAATGACAATGATTGGTTCATATACAGAAACAAAGAACTGCAGATGCTGGTTTAGAATGAGGATGGATCCCAACCCGAAATATCATCTGTCCATTCCCTCCGCAGATGCTGGCAGAATTACCAACAAAGAGTTCAATAGACAATAGGAGGAGGCCATTCGACCCTTCGAGCCAGCACTGCCATTCAATGTGATCATGGCTGATCATTCTCAATCAGTACCCCGTTCCTGCCTTCTCCCCATACCCCCTGACTCTGCTATCCTTAAGAGCTCTATCTAGCTCTCTCTTGAATGCATTCAGAGAATTGGCCTCCACTGCAGAGAATTCCACAGATTCACAACTCTCTGACTGAAAAAGTTTTTCCTCATCTCAGTTCTAAATGGCCTACCCCTTATTCTTAAACTGTGGCCCCTTGTTCTGGACTCCCCCAACATTAGGAACATATTTCCTGCCTCTAACACGTCCAACCCCTTAATAATCTTATACGTTTCGATAAGATCCCCTCTCATCCTTCTAAATTCCACTGTATACAAGCCTAGTCACTCCAGTCTTTCAATATACGACAGTCCCGCCATTCCGGGAATTAACCTAGTAAACCTACGCTGCACGCCCTCAATAGCATGTGTAAAAATCCTGTGTAGGAAGGAACTGCAGAAGCTGATTTAAACCAAAGAAAGACACAAAACGCTGGAGTAACTCAGCAGGGCAGGCAGCATCTCTGGAGAGAAGGAATGGATGACGTTTCAGGTCGAGACCCTTCTTCAGACTCCCACGATCCTCCAACATGTGTAGTGTTTTGCTCAAGATTCCAGCGTCTGCAGCTTCTTACGTCTCCACAACCATCAGGTAGTTATTAGCTTAGTGCCTTTGAGATCAGACTAAATAGATTTCATTCTCATCTCAGTTCTGATCCAGTTTTAGGTAGGTTGGAGGAAAAGTTCATCAAAGAGCTTCTGAAAACTGACAGAGGTCTCATCAAACTGCCCACAGGCCATTTAGGAATGAGATGAGGAAAAACCTTTTCACCCAGAAAGTTGTGAATCTGAGGAATTCTCTGCCACAGAAGGCAGTGGAGGCCAATTCACTGGATGTTTTCAAGACAGAGTTAGATATACCTCTTAGGGCTAACAGAATCAAGCGATATGGGGAAAAAACAGGAACGGGGTACTGATTCCGGATGATCAGCCATGATCATATTGAATGGAGGTAGGTGCTGGCTCGAAGGGCCGAATGGCCTACTCCTGCACCTATTTTCTGTGTTTCTATATTCTGTGGTGCTGCTGCAAGTAAGAATTTTATTATTCTATCTGGAACATATGACAATAAAACACCCTTGACCCTTGACTTAACAATGGGAACTGTCAATCAGCTTTGTAATTTTTGAAGATAGATACAAAAAGCTGGAGTAACTCAGCGGGACAGGCAGCATCTCTGGAGAGAAGGAATGGGTGATGTTTCGGGTCGAGACCCTTCTTCAGGTTGAAGGTCTTCAACCTTTTTGAAGGTTGCTTCCAATCTGGAGGATTGATCGTCCCTTGTGGACGAAGTTTGCTGCTGTGTGATATGTGCACGTCATTGGTTCTTTCCAAGTCGTAGAGTCGTAGAGTCATACTGCATGGAAACAGGTACTTTGGCCCAACATGCCCATGCCCCATCTGCACTAATCCCACCTTCCAATATTTGGCCCATATCCCTCTAAATCCTTTCTATCCTTCCCTTCAAGTAATTTAGTAATTCAGTTTTTGTACCTTTATTCTCTTGCAATATGTAGCTGATTGACCATCTGGCCAATGCAACATAAATGTTTATATCCTGGCCATCACCATCTTTCTATCTGGCACTACATGGTACATGGATAAGACAGGTTTGGTGGGATATGGACCAAGCGCAGGCAGGTGGGACTAGTAGCCGGGACATGTTGGCTGGTAAGGGCAAGTTGGGCCGAAGGGTCTGTTTCCACACTGTATCACTCTATGACTCTAATATGCCAAGTTGTAGACAGCCTCTACATGCTCATCCTAAAATGTGTGTGCCCTGTTGATTATTCATGCAGAATACTAAGCCCCCGCGCTCCAGGCTGGATTTAGCAGGTCTGAAGACTGCACCCTTGGACCCAGAGCAGGAACTCTAATCAAAGGCACAAACTAATTCCTAGCTGCTGGCATACATCAAATTACTTCTCTACATCGGCGAGAACAAGCGCAGGCTCGGCAATCGTTTCGTTGAACACCTCCGCTCAATCTGTCTTAACTTACCTGATCTCCCGGTTGCTCAGCACTTCAACTTCTCCTCCCATTCCCAATCTGGATTATATGCTGTATGCGATGGCCGATGGGGTGGAAGGTGAGAACAAGGGGGACTCCCGGTGGCTCAGCACTTTAACTCCCCCTCCCATTCCCAATCTGACCTTTCTGTCCTGGGCTGCTTCCATTGTCAGGGTGAGGCCCAGCGCAAATTGGAGGAACAGCACCTCATATTTCACTTGGGAGGTTTACACCCAGCGGTATGAATGGCGGGCTGGCTCGAAGGGCTGAATGGCCTCCTCCTGCACCTAATGTCTATTGTCTATTGCCTATGAACATTGACTTCTCTAACTTCAAATAGCCCTTGCTTTCCCTCTCTATCCCCTCCCCTTCCCAGTTCTCCCACCAGTGTTACTGTCTCCGACTACATTCTTTGTCCCGCCCACTCCCCTGACATCAGTCTGAAGAAGGGCCTTGACCCGAAACGCCACCCATTCCTTCTCTCCATAGATGCTGCCTGTCCCGCTGAATTACTCCAGCATTTTGTGTCTACCTTCGATTTAAACCAGCATCTGCAGTTCTTTCTTACAAATTAATAAGATGATGGTATGTAGGTGATTGAGGGAAGCAACAGAAGCCTTGTTGGAGAAGGGCAGGGTGATCGTTACCTTCTGCAGTTGGGGCAGGTACTGTAAAAGCATTTCCAAGACACTTGGACAGGTACATGGATAGGACGGTACATTTGGACAGATACATGGATGGGAAAGGTTTAGAAGGATAAGGGCCAAAAATGGACAAACGGGAATAGCTTAGTTGGACATTTTGGTCGGCATTGACAAGTTGGGCAAAGGTCCTGTTTCTGTGCTGTATGCTGTATGACACTATGACTTTAAGACTCTATCCCAAGAGGGCACAAAGTATCTTCTGGATGTGGTGGGGCAGGGCACAGATGGCACCAATGTGGCTGTCTGCACATTGCACTCTCACCGCCACATATTCTTCTTTTTACCGTTATACTCTGAAACTGTGCTTGTTTAACAACCTGAAGGTCTGCCTCTCCTGACATATATAGTTTTGTTAAGTGAGACGCGAATGCAGGATACTCTGTGCTGAAGGGAAACAAGCAGGTTCCAGGTTCACTTGCGGAGTGCATTTACATTGCAAAGTATATGTGTATATTTGTATAAATTTGTGTATATGTGTAATGGTGACAGTGGAGAAAATGAACAAGACCCAGTGCAGAATAATGTCAAGCGGGATGATTAGGGAGTATGACTACTGCATCAGCTCTCTGCATGTTTTGATGTTTTCCTCAAAAAGAAAAGGCATTTATGATTTGTGATCCTTTCTTTAGCTTGTCTCTGTACCAGTAATATCCAACAATCTTGCTGCCAGCAACAAGCACTACCTGCCAAAAACTCATATTGAAAAATTGAGTGCATGCTGTGCAAAATTTTCAGAAATGCACTCGCTGCAGGCAAGGTTTCCTGCCAGAACTGAATTATGATTCCCCCTGTGAAAGTTGAAACGTGTTCTTGAAATGTGAGCCGAATGCACGGTAGCACATCCATGCCAGACCTCCAGGCCAGTGTTATATTCCACTGATTGAATGGTTCAACCCCTTGGAAGATACAAGGACTCCAAGGCTAACCTGCGTGTTCCTGAAGTATGCATTGCAGAGGCTGTGAGGTTGTGGTACGGTACTTGCCATGAATGAACAATAGACGGGAAATACATCAAAAGGCAAAACACGAGTCTTTTGCCGTTAGCATTGGCTACTATTCCAAAGTCCAACCTTGCAGTTTCATGTTGGAGCCGGTTGAATCTAGGATCATAGTCTCAGAATTAAAGGACATTCCTTTCGGAAGTAGATAAGGAGCGATTTCTTTAGTCAGAGGATGGTGAATCTGTGTAATTCACTGCCACAGAAGTCAATGAATATTTTTAAGGCAGAGATTGATAGATTCTTGATTATTACAGGTGTCAGGGGTTAGGGGGAGAAGGCAGGAGAATTGGGTTAGGAGGGAGAGATAGATCAGACCATATTGAATGGCGAAGTAGACTTGATGGGTCGAATGGCCTAATTCTGCCCCTATCACTTATAGACAATAGATAATAGACAATAGGTGCAGGAGTAGGCCATTCTGCCTTTCGAGCCTGCACCGCCATTCAATGTGATCATGGCTAATCATTCTCAATCAGTACCCCGTACCTGCCTTCTCCCCATACCCTCTGATTCCGCTATCCTTAAGAGCTCTATTTAACTCTCTCTTGAATGCATTCAGAGAATTGGTCTCCACTGCCTTCTGAGGATCTACGAATAGGATCAGGGCGAGGCTACTTGGCTTCTCAAGACTGCCCACCATTCTATATGATCATGGCTATTCTGTGCTGGACTTACCTAGACTACACTTCTTCCCACCTGCTTCCTGTAGAGACTCTATCTCCTACTCCCAATTCCTCTATATGCTGCGTCTGCACCCAAGATGAGGTGTTCCATACCAGGACATCTCGTGAACGGGACTTCCCCACTTCCATCAGAGATGAGACTAGGGTCTCCTCGATATCCCGCAGCTCCGCTCTTGTTCCCCCTTCCCCCAGTCGCAAAGGGACAGAGTCCCCCTTGTCCTCCCCTTCCACCCCATCAGCTGTCACATACAGCACATAATCCTCTGGCATTTTCACCACCTCCAACGGGATCTCACCACTAGCTTCCCACATCTTCCCATCTCCACCCCTTTCCGCTTTCCGCAGAGACCGTTTCCTCTGCAACTCCCTGATTAACTTGTCCCTTCCCACCCAAACTACCCCCTCCCCAGGTACTTTCCCCAGCAACCGCAGGAGATGCAACACCTGTGCCTCTACCTCCCCCCTTGACTCCGTCCAATGACCCTGATAGTCTTTTCAGGTGAGGCAGAGGTTCACTTGCACCTCCTCCAACCTCATCTACTGTATCCGTTGCTCCAGGTGTGGACTCCTGTATGTCGGCGAGACCAAGCGCAGGCTCGGCGATCGTTTCACTGAACATCTCCGCTCAGTCCGCCTTAACCTACCTGATCTCCCAGTTGCTCAACACTTTAACTCCCCCTCCCATTCCCACACTGACCTTTTCTGTACTTGGCCTCCTCCATTGTCAGAAGGCGGCCCAGCGCAAATTGGAGGAACATCACCTCATATTCCGCTTGGGCAGCTTACACCCCAGCGGTATGAATATTGACTTCTCTAACTTCAAGTAACCCTTGCCTTCCCTCTCTCTCCATCCCTCCCCCTTCCCAGTTCTCCGATTAGTCTGACTGTCCTCATTTATATTTTACCTCTGTTGCTTTGTTGTTACCTTCTCTTAGCTAACAATGATCTTTTCCACATTTTCATTGATCTCCATCCCCTTTGTCTCGTTTTCACACCTTACACTTCTGTATCTCTGTAGCTCCCTTTCTCCTGACTCAGTCTGAAAGGTCTCGACCCAAAACATCCTATCCAGAGATGCTGCCTGTCCCACTGAGTGACTCCAGCATTTTGTGTCTATCTTTGATTTAAACCAGATTCTGCAGTTCCTTCCTACAACATTATACCTCCTTTTCTGTTCCAGTTCCTCATAGCCCTTTTTTCCTCCAACTACTATTATATTATCATCGTCAAACTTAGAAGCCTGGCATTTTATTGTCTCCTACAGGTCATTAATGAAAATGTTGAGGGCAAAGAATACATAATACAAGTTTAATTCATGTACATCATTGCCTGTATCACATAATAAATGTAGAGCACACATATGCAGTGTCAATCCATGTGCCAGCACTATTGCTGCTTTTAGAGTCTTTGAGTCATCGAGTTGCACAGTGCAGAAACAGCGCTAAAAACCCAGGTTCGATCCTGACTACGGGTGCATGTCTGTACGGAGTTTGTATGTTCTCCACATGACCTGCGTGGGTTTTCTCCAATGTCTTCGGTTTCCTCCCACACTCCAAAGACGTACAGGTTTGTAGGTTAATCGGGTTGGTGTAGATTAAAAATTGTCCCTAATGTGTGTAGGGTAGTGTTAATGTGCGGGGATCGCTGGTCGGTGTGGACTCGCTGGGCCGAAGGGCGTTTCCACACTGTATCTCCAAACTAAACAAAAAACTAAATTTGGATGAGAACATACATGTCAAGTCAAGTCAATTTTATTTGTATAGCACATTTAAAAACAACCCACGTTGACCAAAGTGCTGCACATCTGATTAGGAAAAAAAAAGAAACATACAGTGGCAGGCAACCAAACACAACGGCGCGGCCATCTTGAACAAAATGTTTAACTAAAGCAGAATGGTGTCCTGCGGCCGCGCCGCACCGGGCGATGGAAGGCCCCGCGGCCGAGCCGCGCCGGGTGATGGAAGGCCCCGCGGAAGAGACCTAAAAAAAAGAAGAAAGATTTCCCCACCCCCCCCACCCCCATGGCATGATTAGCTAGTTTGCAGATGACAGAAAAGTGTGTAGCATTGTAGATATGAAGATGGTTGTCAAACATTGCAGCAGGATTTTAATTGGTTGGGCAGGTGGGCTGAGGAACGGTTGATGGAATTTAATACTGAGAAATGTGAGGCGTTGCATTTTGGGAGGTCTAACTTGGGCAGGACATACACGTTGAATGGTAGGGCTCTGGGGAGTGTTGTAGAGCAGAGTGCAGGTGCATGGAAAGTAGCATCACAGGGATGCAGGATGGTCAAAAAGGCTTTCGGCACATTGGCCTTCATCAATCAGGGTATTGAGTACAGATGTTGGGAGGTTATGTTGTGGTTATATAAGACGTGGTGAGGCCACATTTAGAGTAATGTGTTCAGTTTTGGGTGCCATGTTATGGGAAATATGATGTCAAGCTGGAAAGGGTGCAGAGAAGATTTACGAGGATGTTGCCAGAACTTGAGAACCTAAGCAATAGGGAGAGGTTGTTGAGCAGGCTAGGGCTTTATTCCATGGAGCACAGGAGGAAGAGGGGTGTTCTTATAGAGGTGTACAAAATCATGAGATTAGATCAATGGATTGGGTATAAGCAAAGAATATCTTGCCCAGAGAAGGGGAATCGAGAACCAGAGGACGTGAGTTTAAGGTGAGTGGGAAAAGATTTAATAGGATCCTGAGGGGTAATTTTTTACACAAAGAATGGTGGGTGTATGGAACGACATGCCCAAGGAAGTTGTTGAGCCAGGTACTATCGCAACGTTTAGGAAACATTTGGACAGATGCATGGATAGGACAGGTTTAGCAGGCAGGTGGGACTAGTGTAGTTGCTCCAATGTCTTTATCTACGTGCCCAGGTATGGCCTACACATTCACTTGTCTGTGTAGAGTGGTGCAGCCAGGATTCTGACTTGGAAAATGGATTGCATTTTGCTGAAAATAACCTGTGCAATGCAATCCACTTTTGTTCTCAGAGAGAGTATTGTTATGCGTCCTCTCTGGCAAAATCACACCAATTAAAACGTTGGACCAGGGTCTTTCAGTCGTGGTCCTTGCTGGTTCTTCTGACCAGTTGTGGTGCCAGTTTCTGGCAACAGTTGAGCAGAGGGACCTATGAGTACAGGTGCATGGTTCCTTGAAGGCCTAGTAGCAGGTAGATAAAGTGGTCAAAAAGGCTTTTGGCACTTTGGCCTTCATCAGTCAGAGTATTGAATATAGAAGTTGGGAGATCATGTTGCAGTTGTATAAGACGTTGGTGAGACCGCATTTAAAATATTGTGTTCGGTTCTGGGCAACATGTTATAGGAAAGATATTGTCAAGCTTGAAAGGATTCAGAAAAGATTTACAAGGATGTCGCCAGGACTAGAGGATGTGAGCTATAGGGAGAGGTTGAGTAAATTGGGTCTCTATTCCATGGAGTGCAGGAGGATGAGGGGAGATCTTATAGAAGTATACAAAATGAGAGGAATAGATCGGGTAGATGCACAGTTTTTTGCCCAGACTAGGGGATTTGAGGACCAGAGGACATACTGTAGGTTCAAAGTGAAGGGGAAAAGATTTAATAGGAATCCTAGGGGTAACCTATTGACACAAAGGGTGGTGGGTGTATGGAACAAGCTGCCAAAGGAAGTAGTTGATGCTGGGACTATCTCAACCTTTAAGAAACAGTTAGACAGGTACATGGTTAGGACTGGTTTGTAGGGATATGGACCAAGCGCAGGCAATTGTGATTAGTGCAGCTGGGACATTGTTGGCCAGTGTGGGCAAGTTGGGCCGAAGGGCCTGTTTCCACATGGTATCACTCTATGACTCTATGTATCTCTAAAGTCTAAAGTAAAGTCGAAAGTAAAGTCTATCAGTCTCTCTCTAACACGGCGTTAGCAAATTCATTTTCTCGTTCCTTAAAGGGTTACAAACCAGGTCACGACATTCCGACTGTAGTCCCTTCATGGCTGAGGAGCGGAGAAGGAAATGCATCATTTAACTCCAACTCTATTTGGTTTGTGTTTCAGCACATCCTGCAGCTTGCATCTGATTTAAAAGTTCCATAAATAAATCCCCAGCTGCCTGCAGCAGGCTGGGATATGAAGCATAGTCAATCTTTCTGTATAAAGGCCATAAAAAAACCCTCTTCTGCACAGTAGTTGCCTGACTCCTTTAATGCAGGTTTATTCTGAGCTAAATCTGTTCTTGCTGCAGTGTCCACCCCCATAATGATTGATATCCAACTCCTTGGGGAGTACCACCTTCGCTTATTCTTCTTGAAGCTAGATCTAATACATTTACCTTCTCTCCTGAGTCAGAGCAAGGCTCCTTTTGTTCTTTGTAAAATATTTTTGCAGCGGGTCCTAGCCAAGCATTTCCATCTCTGTTTTCAGCCCCAGAGACTGGCTTCGATAGGCAACCGGCAATTAATGACCACTTGTGCCAGAACACATAGTGTGGCAGAGTTTTGAATCGTAGAGCATAAAACAGTACCACACAACACAGGAACAGGCCCTTCGGCCTACAATGTCTGTACCAACCATGACATCAAGCCGAACAAATCCAATCTGCATGCACACCGTCAATATTCTTGCATTCACTCCCTGTTCGTGTGCCTGCCTAAATGCCTCACATGCTCCACTATTGCATCAGTTTCCATCATCTCCCTAGCATTACATTCCAAGTACCCACCACTCTCTGCGTTAAAAAAAATTGCCTCTCTCACTCTAAAGTTCTGCCCTCTAGTTTAGATATTTTTATTCTGAGAAAATAAATCTCTGAATATCTACCGTATCTGTGCTTCGCACCATTCTATATACTTCCATCAGGATGCTCCAATTATAATTTGTTCTTAGTGTGTAGGATGGTGTTAGTGTACGAGGTGATCACTGGTCGACATGGACTTGGTGGGCCGAAAGGCCTGCTTCCACGCTGTATCTCCAAAGTAAAAAGTTAGTTTGTTGTAAAGTACATTGATGCAGTTTCAAACTTATTTTTGGTTAATTTTGTGGGGTTTTGTGAGCACCAAAGAGGTCCATTATAATTTCCAAGCCCGTCACACAAGAGCCTGCAAGATGCTGCCATCTGTAGAAAAAAAAGGACAATGAAAGATCTTGACCTGGAACGTCAACTGCCCATTCCCTTCAGGGATGTTATATAAGAAAATAACTGCGGATGCTGGTACAAATCGATTTATTCACAAAATGCTGGAGTAACTCAGCAGGTCAGGCAGCATCTCGGGAGAGAAGGAATGGGTGACGTTTCGGGTCGAGACCCTTCTTCAGACTGATGTCGGGGGTGGGACAAAGGAAGGATATAGGTGGAGACAGGAAGATAGAGGGAGATCTGGGAAGGAGGAGGGGAAGGGAGGGACAGAGGAGCTATCTGAAGTTGGAGAAGTCGATGTTCATACCACCGGGCCGCAAACTGCCCAGGCGAAATATGAGGTGCTGCTCCTCCAATTTCCGGCGGGCCTCACTATGGCACTGGAGGAGGCCCATGACAGAGAGGTCAGACTGGGAATGGGAGGGGGAGTTAAAGTGCTGGGCCACCGGGAGATCAGTTGCGTAACTCCCCCTCCCATTCCCAGTCTGACCTTTCTGTCATGGGCCTCCTCCAGTGCCATAGTGAGGCCCGCCGGAAATTGGAGGAGCAGCACCTCATATTTCGCCTGGGCAGTTTGCGGCCCGGTGGTATGAACGTCGACTTCTCCAACTTCAGATAGCTCCTCTGTCCCTCCCTTCCCCTCCTCCTTCCCAGATCTCCCTCTATCTTCCTGTCTCCACCTATATCCTTCCTTTGTCCCACCCCCGACATCAGTCTGAAGAAGGGTCTCGACCCGAAACGTCACCCATTCCTTCTCTCCCGAGATGCTGCCTGACCTGCTGAGTTACTCCAGCATTTTGTGAATAAATCCCTTCAGGGATGTTGCCTGACTCGCTGAGTTCCTCCAGCAGTTTTTTTTTGCTATTATGTCCAGGCACATCCTTTTACATTTTTGGCAATTCCTTTGAACGGGAATGCTCTTAATTCCAAGTTTGCCTCTGGCTTATGAATACCCCAACTGGAGACCTTCTTGGAATTTCGACTCATGGTTCCACTGACCTTGTCTGCAGAAATAACCACCGTCACAGCCCTCCATCCCCTCACAAGTCCATCAACTAACTTTGCCTCCTGTTCCAGAGACATCAATATTCTCAGTAAGTTGCTGCAAACCAGTGGGAAGATATGTTTAAAATCACCCTCATCCTAATCTTCCATGGTGGCTGGTGTGGTGTTTCTCACCATGAATCCCATCTCGCTCCCTCATCATTGATTAGTCTAGTTCAGGTTAGTTTGGAGATACAGTGTGAAAATAAGCCCTTCGGCCCACCGAGTCTACACTGACCAGCGATCACCCATACACTTGTTCTACGCCACACACTAGGGACAATTTACAGAACCCAATTAACCTATAAACCTGCACATCTTTGGGATGTGGGAGGAAACCGGAGCACCCGGGGAAAACCCACGAGGTCACAAGGAGAACGTACAAACTCCATACAGACAGCACCCGTAGTCAGAATCGAACCCGGGTCTCTGGCGCTGTAAGGCAGAAACTCTACCGCTGCGCCACTGTGCTGCACGTAATCTCATGATCGAAGACAAAATTGGGGATCAGACTATGTGAGAGGCGGGAGTTAAGCAGACAAAAAACACAGCATGAAATTTGGCAAAGTAGAGTAACCTCGTGTGGTCCCAGTTACCTGGAAGGTGTTGAATTCATAAGTCATAGGTGCAGAGGTAGGCCATTTGGCCCATCGAGTCTCCTCCGCCATTCAATCATAGCTGGTCTATCTTCCCCTCACAACCCTATTCTCCTGCCTTCTCCCCATAACCCTTGACCACCCTTACCAATCAAGTATCTGTTAATCTCCCCCTTAAAACTATCCAACGAACATTGTCAAAACCCGATCTTGTCAAAAGCCTTGCTTTTCTCCCTTTGTCAATCTTCTTTGTGAACAATTCCACAAACAAAATCAAATTCACGAGACATCATTTCGCTTACTAATCAAGTAAATGTCAATTTCTGCCTTAATGGCATCCAAAGACCTGGCCTCCGCCGCCGTCTGTGGCAATGAATTCCACAGATTCACCACCCCCTGGCTAAAGAAATTCCTCCCCATCTCCTTTGTAAAGGTACGTCCTTTAGAGAAAGAGGACAGACAGACGACAAAGATGAAGAGGGCTTCAGCAGCACAGTGTTCTGACAGGAGGTCCCCTCCCCCACCTCTGGATAGGCTGGTCTGCAGGAACAGAAGTAGTACAATTTGTCATCAGCTTGCCTTCCCTCCCCGCAGGATCTATCGCTGCTAATTATCTGGATGATTGAGATTCTTCCTCTCTGCAGCCGAAGACAGTCCACCTCAATTATCATAATGAGAAGCTTTGCTGATAGATAAACCTTTTGTTAAAAGAAATCTTTCCCGTTTCTCCCCCCCCCCCCCCCCCTCCCTCCCCCCGGTGAAGCAGTGTGATGAGCCTCATTAGAGGACAGGCACTGCTACCTCATTGCATTTGCATTATCCCGGAGCTGCCTTCTACTTCAGCCGGCTGAGTCTGGTGCAAACCTCACAAATTGGGCTGGTTATGTTGAACGGCATAATCACAACCAGTAGGCGAGCATACTTTCGAAACTCCCTGCCTACAGCGACTGTCAAATTCGCTTTAAAGGAGATAGATTAAAACCCTCAAACAAAGAAAATGGATTGTGCAGTGCCTGTCATTATTTCCGAGACTGAAGTCAGTTTCCAAAGCCTTATCCTTATATGTCCTTTCCCCGCACAAAGTAAGGGGCTGACAGGTTTGAAATATGGTTTGTATATAGCCAGCAGCTTCAGCATTTGCAATAAACATGGTAATGTTGATATTAAAATCCATGTTATTTTTCCGCACTCCATCCAACCCTTTTATGCATTCATCCCTGACATCAGGGCAGCATCTGACTAGGTATTGAACCAAGGAGGCCTGGTAAGACAGAAATCAATGGGCATTAAGGTGAAACCAGCCAGTAGTTGGGCGCACATCTCACGCAAAGGAGGCCAATGTAGAGCAATGACGTGATTAAGCGAGAGAGGGTTTCCAAGGATGTTGCCTAGATTGGAGGGCTTGAGGTTTTAGGAGAGATTGGATGGGCGAGGCATTTTTTTCCCTGGAGAGAAGGAGGCTGAGAGGTGACACAATGGAGGCCCCAACAATGGACCATTGTGGGCTCCACCTTTCCTTGATCACCTGTGCTGGATCTGGTTTGCTCTGATCTTTTTCATACCTCTGGTTTCCCTCTCCCCGACTCTGTCTGAAGAAGGGTCTCGATCCGAAATATCACCTATTCCTTTTCTCCATAGATGCTGCCTGATCTGCTGAGTTACTCCAGCATTTTGTGTCCATCTTCGGTGTAAACCAGCACCTGCAGTTCATTCCTATACATCAAATTATGAATGGTATAGACATGGTAGATAGCCAGAGCCTGTTTCTTATGTGCAGGAAAGAACTGCAGATGCTGGTTTAAATTGAAGGTAGACACAAAATGCTGGAGTAACTCAGCGAGACAGGCAGCATCTCTGGAGACAAGGAATGGGCCTCGACCCGATTCCTTCTCTCCAGAGATGCTGCCTGTTCCGCTGAGTTACTCCAGCATTTTGTGTCTGTTTCTTATGGCTGGGTGGCATAGGCTAAAGGTGAGAAAGAAAAGATTTAAAGGGGATCCGAGGAGTAAAAGTTTTGCACAGTGTAGTTGTTACTGTTCCTGTTTTCACCACCTCCTCTGGCAGCTCTTCTCTGGAATGAGAGGCATCTTGGCAAGTTTTTGAGTGAGCAAGATATAAAGGGATATAGAATTAGGTGTAGGTTTAGTTTATTTTATTGCCACGTGTACCAAGGTACTGAAATAGTTTTGTTTGCGGTGTTGTCTAATCAAATCAGATAATATTATATATAATCAAGCCAAACACAAGAATAAAAGGTAGAGCGAAAAGAAAGATACAGAGTGTAGATTATAGTTCTTAGCATTTTTCGTGTGACAGTGCCAGAGAAAATGTCCAATGTTTGCAATGAAGTAGGTAGGTTGAAGAATCAGGATTGCATCCTAGCTTATGGATGGACTGTTCAGAGGTCTGATAACTTAAGGGAAGAAGCTGTTCTTGAGGGTAGACACAAAATGCTGGAGTAACTCAGCGGGTCAGGCAGCATCTCAGGAGAGAAGGAATGGGTGACGTTTCAGATCGAGACCGTTCTTCAGAATGATGTCAGGGGAGGGGCTGGATAAAGATAGGATGCAGTCGGAGACAGGAAGACTAGTGGGAGCACTGGGAAGGGGGAGGCGATAGAGAGGGGAAGCAGGGACTACCTGAATTTAGAGAAGTCAATGTTCATACCGCTGGGATGTAAACTGCCCAAGCGAAATATGAGATGCTGTTCCTCCAATTTGCGCTGGGCCTCACTCTGACAATGGAGGAGGCCCAGGTCAGAAAGATCAGATTGGGAATGGGAGGGGGAATTGAAGTGCTGAGCCACCGGGAGATCAGGTTGAAGCTGTTCTTGAGTCTGGTGGTGCACACTTCGAAGCTTCTGTGATGCGCACTTTCAAGCTTCTGTATCTGTGCTCAGAAAGATCCTCCTCTCTCCCACCGCCCGCACTGAGTCGAGGGGGCATCCCAGGACAGAGCTGGCCTTCTTGATCAATTTATCAAGTCTCTTCCTGTCAGCAGTTGAGATGCTGCTGCTCCAGCAAACCACTCCATGGAAAAGGGATGGGAAATAAATGCTGGCCTTGCTGGCAATGCCCAGATCACAAAAAGATTATATATTTTTTCAAACACCTTAGAAAATCCCATAGGCAGGTAGGTGTAAATGTATAAATGTATAAAAAGGCATTTCACACCAACTCTAGATTCTAGTCCAGTTAATGCCGCACTTTGCATTGGTTTCTGCTCATTACTGTAACATAGCAACTCTTCATTAAATAACATTAAATCATTTTAGTTTAGTTTATTGTCACGTGAAACGAAGCACAGTGAAAAACTTTTGTTGCATGCTATCGAGTCAGTGTAAAGACAATATATGATTACAATCGAGCCATATACAGTATAGATGCTAAGGGAATAACGTTCAGTGCAAAGTAAAGCCAGCAAAGTCCGAACAAGGATAGTCCGTGGGTCACCAATGAAGTAGGTAGTATTTCAGGACTGCTCCCTGGTTGTGGTAGAATGATTTAATTGCCTGATATCAACTGAGAAGAAACTGACCCTGACCCTGGTCTTTTTCACACTTCTATACCTTTTGCCTGATGGGAGAGGGGAGAAGAGGGAGTGGCCAGGGTGTGACTCGTCCTTGATTATGCTGCTGGCCTTGCCGAGGCAGCGTGAGGTGTAAATGGAGTCAGTGGAGCCACCTCGCTGACAGTGGAGGAATTATACAGGTCAGTATTAACAACTGTGATGAGATTCATCTGAATTCATTGCATCTGAATTCATTGCATATTATACAATGGCGCAAAAATGGGAAATTATATTTTGACTTCAAGGACTGGATTGATTGACTGTTTTGAGCCACATTTTGGAAAGTTTAGTAAGTGTTCTGGACTAAAGTTCATTTAGGTTATGCTAACAACTCTCTACAAGTGTTTCCACTAGTGGGAGAGTCTTGGACCAGAGGCCATAGCCACTGAATAAAAGGATGTGCCATTAGAAAGGAGAGGAGGAGGAATTTCTTCAGTCAGAGGGTAGTGAATCTGTGGAATTCATTGCCACGGGCGGTTGTGGAGACCAAGTCAATGGATATTTGTAAGGTGGACATTGACAGATTCTTCATTAGTAAGGGTGTCAGGGGTTATGGGGAGAAGGCAGGAAAATGGGGATGAAAGGGAAAGGTAGATCAGCCATGATTGTATGGCAGAGTGGACTTGATGGGCCGAACGGCCTATTTCTGCGACCATAACATGAACTAATGAACAGTTTGTGGGCTTCGTTTTTCATTATTCTCCTGGATGGTCAGAGTTAATGCCCAGCTCTCCTGGATGTGCCTTACCTGAATTCCCATTCTCTAAAACATGCGGAGTTCCTCCCCAAGGAAGCACAATAGTACCTGGAAACTCAGTAAATTATCAGTTAGACTACACTGCTTTGCTGCTCTTGAAATGTGAACATAGCTTTATCGCTTCAGTGAGTTTCAGTAAAGGTTTCTGCGATCGCGATATCCACGCAGAGACAGTAAGATTTATTCTAAGAAGATAACTGCAGATGCTGGTACAAATCGAAGGTATTTATTCACAAAATGCTGGAGTAACTCAGCAGGTCAGGCAGCATCTCGGGAGAGCATCTCCCGAGATGCTGCCTGACCTGCTGAGTTACTCCAGCATTTTGTGAATAAATACATAAGATTTATTCTATTTTGCTGCCAAAAGTCCATAAGAGATCTGACTATAATCGGTTTCATCAACACAGTATGCTTGATGTTAAAAAAACCATTCATATTGTTCCATCACACATTGAACAGAACAGGAAATTTAACATTTCTATATAAGACTTCGCACCATTGGTTCCATCTACACTTCATGCTGTCTCGGAAAAGCAGACAACCTAATCAAAGACTTAACCCACCCCGGTCATTCCTTTTTCTCCCTGCTCCCATCTGGCAGAAGGTACAGAAGCTGAAAGCACAAACCACCAAGCTCAGGACCAGCTTCTTCCCCTCTGTCATCAGGCTTCTGAAAGGTCCTTCCATAAGCTAGGGTATTGTTTGATTAACCTCTATCCCATTGAGGACATTGGACTTTGTCTATAGTACTGAGGTACTACAGTGCCGAGTAGAGATACAGTGCAGAAACAGGCCCTGCGGCCCACCAAGTCTGTGCTGACCAGCGATACCCGCACTCTAATGCTATCCCTGCACACTGACACTAGGGACAATTTACAATTTTACCAAGTCAATTAATCTACAAACCTGTACGTCTTTGGAGTGTGGGAGGAAACTGGAGCACCCGGAGGAAACCCATGCAGGTCATGGGGAGAACGTACAAACTCTGTACAAACAGCACCTGGAGTCAGGATCGAACCCGGGTCTCTGGCGCTGTAAGGCAGCAACTCTACCGCTGCGCCACCATGCCACCTAATCTATTGTTAATTACAATCTATTGTCCTTAAGTTTGAACTGATTGTAGGGCATATCTGATCTGTTTGGGTAGCAGACAAAACAAAGGTTTCTCATTGTACAGGTGACAATAATAAACCCGAAGCTAAACCTAAACCTAAAACCTAAACCTATGTTTTCCAAAAAAAACATTGGATGGAGGTTTCTATTCTTTACCATATTATAATTATTTAAACCTTAACCTGAGCTGACTTTAAGCAGGGACAGCTCTTTGCAGATAACCAGGAGGATGCAAAGATAATGGTGTCTCACTATTGTGGCACATTCCAGCATCTAGTTAATTTCATTCCTGACAACCTCTCATGTGTCAGTAAATCACATTTATCCTTCATGTTCGAAATCCATTCTGCGCAATTTCAATTCCAGTGAACAAGTTCAGTGCAAGTGACAGTCAAATCACTCCTCACTTTCCAGAAGCTGCTTTTGATTAATGTTCCTTCAGATTTCTTTTATTATTGGCCTGTGTCAGGAAGTGGAATGGGAAGAAAGCTTCACAGCTGATGCACAATTTGATATAATTGTTCTTGGAAATGAATGCTGGGGATATGTGGTTTACCATGCACTTAGTGAAACTAATACTTGATGGGACCAATCGTGCTAGATTGATGCATCTCCTAGCGTTTGTCGCTAGTTATTTCCCCGCACAGTTCAATATTTTCTATGAGTTGCTGGCAGTGTGAGATCCTTGAGTTCTATTGAAGAGGTGACCAAGATGAAGGAGCTATCTGGAATCACGGTGAACAGCTGAGTCAGCAATTCACCCCCCTGAGCCCATCAGGCTGGAAACAATAGAAGAAGAGGAATACCTTCACATTCCCAAAGGGTGATTTCCTTCTATTCCTGACAATGTCGGTGGGCCACCAAGTGCTGAAGGTGAAGCTCAGAACAATCTAGCTGTTTAAAACTGGACATCCATGAGGCACAGTGTGGCTTCAGCAATGTTAGTATTGTACCTCACCACAACCCACCGTGTCTGAAGAAAGGTCTCGACCCGAAACGTCACCTGCTCCTTTTCCCCAGGGATGCTGCCGGACTTACCATCTGCGGAGCTGGCTGCCTTCGGAGGCTGTGGTGGCGCTGCGGGAGCGGCTGCGACTCGCCTTCGGAGGCTTCTTCGGCCGTGGGCCGCGTGGACGTCGGAAGCTCGCAGGCCCCTGGGTGGGGGCCGATATCGGGAGCTCCAGCAGCGGCAGCGTCTTCGCCCGCCCCGAATCGCAGTGCTTGGGTCAGCCCGCCGCGGACCTTTCACCGTCCGGCGCGGCCAGAAATAGGCCGCGGGTTTTTCTCTTCCCGGCGGGGCGGTCGTGGCTCCCAACATTGGCAGATGGTAAGTCCGGTCCGCGGGCTCTGCGAACCAGAGCCCAGGTGGTCCCAGGTGGAGGCCGCCAGCTCCAGGTGTTTGGCCGATGGTAGGCCGCAGCGGGAACAGAGACACGACCCAGAAAACAAAGGTTGGGTCTCCGTTCGGAAGAGACCATTTTTACAGTCCCCCCCCCCCCCCCCCCCACACATAGTACACAACCACAAAAACACTACATCACATCTAAACACTACAATTAAGACAAAAAACAACAAAAAACACAAAAGACAAACGGACTGCAGGCAAAGCCGCAACTGCTGGGACAGCGCAGGCGCACCCTTCTTCAGACTATGTACCTGCATCTCTGGGTATCTTTGTTCTACAATATTCCACACGGCCCGACTATTTACTGTATAAGTTCTGCCCTGGTTTGCCCTACCAAAATGCAACACCTTGCACGTATCTGAATTAAACTCAATCTGCCATTCCCTGTATCATTGGCCCAGTTGATCAAGATCCCATTGTAATCTTAGATAACCTTCTTCACTGTCCACCATACCAACAATTTTAGTGTCATCTTGCAAACTTACCATCCATGCCCCCTATTCATTACCTGTCAACGACACAGACTTACAGGCATTGGTTTTGTCTCATATATATATATACACTGAACTTTTTTTTTTCTCATTTATTATGTTGTTTACAGAGTACTATGTTTACATATTCTGTTGTGCTGCTGCAAGTAAGAATTTCATTGTTCTGTCTGGGACATATAACGATAAAATTGTCTCTCTCAATATACATATATATATATCGCCGACCAGCAGTCCCCGTACACAAGCCCTATCCTACACACACAAGGACAATTTAGATTTATACCAAGTGTAGATTAGTGTAATGGTGTCACTCATGTTACCTGTCGTGTTTTTGTAGTTATGCCCCATTAGCTTTTGAGTGACCACTGCTTGCGAGGTTCGGGTTAGTGTAAGTGGAACGTGCAGGCATGAGGTATTTGGAGTGTGGAAAGAAACCAAAGCTTCCCGGGAAAAAAACCCACGCAGGTCACGGGGAGACTCTGCAGACAGTATCCATAGTCAGGATTGAACCTGGGTATCTGCCGTTGTAAGGCAGCAACTCTACCGCTGTGCCACCATGCCGCCATATATATATACCCTACCTTCAAGCCAATTTTGTATCCAATTGGTTAGTTCCTGGATCCCACATGATCTAACCAGCCTACCATTTGGTATTTTGTCAAAGGCCGTGCTAAACTCCATGATCTATAATATCTACCACGCTCATCAATCTTCTTGGTCACCTCTTCAAAAAAACTCAAGGAAATCCGTGAGACGTCCTGAGTTCATCTGCCTTATCTGTCAGCTCCCTTGCATTGGAAGAAGTACATTTCAATCCTTCACTCTTCCACCGCTCCCTGCCATGCTCCAGCCTGTCCTGTCTACTGAACTTACTCCCTTTAACTTCTGTATTTGCCGCCAAATTGGAATGGTAAAGTGAAGAACATACCACGATAGGTTGTAGACACAAAATGCTGGAGTAACTCAGCAGGCCAGGCAGCATCCCTGTGGAAAAGGAGCAGGTGACGTTTCGGGTCGAGACCTCATCGTCATATCATATATATACAGCCGGAAACAGGCCTTTTCGGCCCACCAAGTCCGTGCCGCCCAGCGATCCCCGTACATTAACACCATCCTACACCCACTAGGGACAATTTTTACATTTACCCAGCCAATTAACCTACATACCGGTACGTCTTTCTTCAGACACGGTGGGTTGTGGTGAGGTACAATACTAACATTGCTAAAGCCACACTGTGCCTCATGGATGTCCAGTTTTAAACAGCTAGATTGTTCTGAGCTTCACCTTCAGCACTTGGTGGCCCACCGACATTGTCAGGAATAGAAGGAAATCACCCTTTGGGAATGGGAAGGTATTCCTCTTCTTCTATTGTTTCCAGCCTGATGGGCTCAGGGGGTGAATTGCTGACTCAGCCGTTCACCGTGATTCCAGGGAGCCACGACCGCCCCGACGTGCAGCGGCAGCGGCAGCGTCTTCGCCCGCCCCGGATCGCGGGGCTTGGGTCGGCCCACTGTGGACCTTTCACTGTCCGGCGCGGCCTGGAATGTGGCAACTTCAACAGCCTGACCGCGGGAGAAGACGGCAGGGGAAGATAAAAGACATTCTGGCCTTCCATCACCGTGAGGAGGTGACTGGAGGAGACTTACTGTGATGGATGTTTCTTTTTGTTTGGTGTTGGTTTATGATCGTGTGTGTTATTGCTTATTTTTATTGCTCTTATTGTTGGACTGTGGGTAATCTTTAATTTCACTGCACATTTACGTGTATGTGACAAATAAAATTGACTATTGACTATTGACCTTGAAATTTTGACACGCATACAAATTTTGGCCTCCTTCAGAGATCCCCAATGTCACAGGTTAGTCTTTTTAAATTCACATGATTTCAAGAAATGGTTGTTTGCACTTGGTAAAACAAAGGTAGGGAACTCTGACAATATCTAAAAGGCACTTGGACAGGTAAATGGATAGGAAAGGTTTAGGGGGATATGGGCCAAATGCTGGCAAATGGGACCAGCTTAAATGTGGCATCTTGGTCGGCATGGATGAGATGGGCGAAGAGCCTGTTTCCGTGCTACATAACCCAAAGACTTTGTTTAGTTAGTGTTTTGATAACTTCGAATCTGGAGCTATCTGTAGCTCTCGTCAAATTGATCCAGTAAGTTACAACACTGGCATTTACCCAAGTGTAAAATTGCACAAATAAATCTCCTCCACTAAAAGGACAATCCAGTCCAACGAGTTACCAAGTCATCAATTTGCGTACAATTATCAGCAAAATGATGGAAAGTCCAGTTAACTGTTCGATCAGAGGCATTTATTCACCGTTCACTGCTCACTTTGATGTTGCCAGGAGTATTCAGCAAGATACCTAATCACAGTCAAGGTCCAAATGTGTATAAAGAAGATGAAGTGAACACAAATGCTCTTGATATCAAGACGTTATTGGAATAAGCATAAGATTAAGGAGCCTCAGTCAAATTGAATTCAATGAAAATCAGGGAGGAAATACTCCTACAACTGAAGTCATACCAAGCACAAGGGTGGTAGCTGTTGGGGACAATAATCTCAAACCCAGGATTTCACTGGGAAGTGCATTGCTCATCAGCTTTGTTAATGACATTTCCTTCATCGGAAAGTGTGATGTTTGATGGACTGTGTGGGGTGGGAGGACCAGTTGCTCCTCTCGTGCAGCAGGTGGCGCTGCACAGGACAAATGGAGATGTTTTGTACATAGTTATCTTGGCTGTACACAGTGTGGAGTGTGCAGTCAGATTGTGGGGTTGGAGCCATTTTAGTTATCTTGCTGCCAGCATTGAGTTACTGTAATAAAGACTTCTGTTGTACCTTGAAGACTTGCAATGTTTCATACAGGCATACAGGCATAGAACCAGAACACAAAAGTGGTGTCAGAAGTGGGATCCGAACCCACACCTCCAAACCGAGTACTTCACTGCGGGTCTCGAATGTTGATCTACAGTTCCAGGTGGACACTGTTGCGGCTGTGTCGCTAGTGGGTCAGGACATCTGGGAGAGGATCGGATTGCCGAAACAGAAACCGGCCAACATCTGCCTTTTCGGGTACGGACGACAGGCCATTCCCACGAAAGGCAAATGCACTGTCGCCATTTCCTGTAATGGTATGACACAGATGTTGCCGCTGATCGTCATTGGCAAAGAAGGTACATCCTTGTGCGCCATCGACTGGATCCGTGCTTTCAAGCTTGACATGAACGCCTTGATCTACGATGGATCAACTAGGGCATTGTCAACTACCATGGACTGCAACATGGTCAGTAAGTGCCAGAACAACCTGCAGAAGGTTCATGATCAGTTTCCAGCCATTTTCGCACCTAGACTCAGGCATTGCACGAAGATGAAGGCACGGCTCATACTTGAAGTCGATGCCGGCCCTAATTTCCTAAAACCAAGACCAGTTCCGTTCAGTCGGATGGACGCTGTCGACAAGGAACTCTGCCGTCAGTCTGCAAAGGAGAACTTGGGTAATATGGCTGCCGAAACAACAGCAGTAACATCAGCAAGCAAGCAGCGACCGCCTCTGGAAGCGGGTATGGCTTCAGGAGATCTGTACGAGGTGGAGAAGATTGTCAACAAAAGGAAAAATAAAAAGGGGAAGTGGGAGTACCTTATACGATGGAAAGGCTATGGAGGTAATGAAGACACTTGGGAACCAGAGCATCATCTTCTTCACTGTGAAGAATTTATTGATGAGTTCAAAGGACTCAACGCTTCCAAAGAAAAGCAAACTAATAATACTCTTCAGAAGCAAAAGTGGGTTTCAATGGCTCGAGATGGAAAGCATACTCTGGGGGATAACAAGAAAATCGTAGCTACGAAAACAGTGCATTACAGAACCACTGCAAGTGGAGTACACAGATTATGTCTTACAGAAAGACTGATAACTCGTTTCAGGATGGCGATGCTAGACACAGCAAAAATGCATTACAGTTTAACAATGCCCCAAGGCGCCTCATTCAAGAATAGAGGCATTCAAACTGGAAAGGGGGAGTGTGATGTTTGATGGACTGTGTGGGGTGGGAGGACCCGTTGCTCCTCCCGTGCAGCAGGTGGCGCTGCACAGGACAAAGGGAGATGTTTTGTACATAGTTATCTTGGCTGTACACAGTGTGGAGTGTTCAGTCAGATTGTGGGGTTGGAGCCATTTTAGTTATCTTGCTGCCAGCATTGAGTTACTGTAATAAAGACTTCTGTTGTACCTTGAAGACTCGCAAAGTTTCATACAGGCATAGAACCAGAACACGAAAGAAAGTAAGGCATTCGTTCCAGATTGCTTGGTTTCACTCACATTTACGCCAAGGTGCGGACAACAGGACACAAAATGCTGGGGTAACTCAGCGGGTCAGGCAGTATCCCTGGAGAACGTGGATAGGTGATGTTTCGGGTCAGGACCTTTCTTCAGAGTGAAGAAGGTTGCTGACCCAAAACGTCATCTATCCATATTCTCCAGAGATGCTGCCTGACCCGCTGAATTACTCCAGCACTTTGTGTCCTTTTGCATAAACCAGCATCTGCAGCCCTTTGTTTCTATACTCTACGATGTGGACAATGTCCAGTCCTGTGCTAAGTAGGAAGTAGGATATAAGACAAGTCGCAGCCTATGACCATTTCCAACAAGATGTAATCCAACCACACACTCCTTCCCTCAAATTGACATTCAGATTACTATTGTTAGTTCTCTAACTACAGTCTTGATCAGCTACATAAACATTCCACATACAAGGCTGGGTTCCTTTCATTTTCTTATTTTCCAAACCATAAGACCATGAGTCAGAGGAGCAGAATTAGGCCGTTTGGCCCATGGAGCCTGCTCTGCCATTCAATCAAAGCTGATCTATTTTTCCCTTTGGAGTCTTTACTTTACAGATACAGAGTGGAAGCAGGCCCTTCAGCCCACCGAGTCTGCGCCCACCAAGACCACCCACATACAATTCACAATTTCTACCAAAGCCAATTAGCCTACAAACCTGTATGGAGCGTGGGAGGAAACCAAAGCACCCAGGGAAAACCCACGCGGTCACAGGGAGAATGTACAAACTCTGTATCGACAGCACCTGTAGCCAGGATTGAACCTGGGTCTCTGGCACTGTGAGGCAGCAACTCGACCGCTGCACCACTGTGCTGTCCCTCTCAATCCCATTCTCCTACCTTCTCCCGTAACCTTTAACACCTTTATCTATTATCGACCTTTTCTATTATCTATAACCTGCATCAGTGTTGTAATGGAGCATGGTCCATTTCACTGGAAGTGTGCAACTTGATACCATCCACAAAGAATCACCCTGCTTGACGGGTCAATTTCCTTTCACCATCAGCTGAACAAAACGTCTTCGTGAACAGTACAAAAATCTGTGACCTCTGCTTCTGCAGGGACGATGGTGCATGGAAACACTGCCACTCCATTTAAGTGCCACATGACTTAAAAATATATTGTTAGTTCTTCTTCCCTGCTGGAGAAAAATTCTATCCGACAGCAACCTTCATCACACAGGCTGTGGAGATCAAGAAGATGGTTCACCTTCACAAGAACCATTGGGGATTAAATGACTGCCATTGCCCAAAACCTATACACCCAGTAAATGCATAAAATGGAAGAATTCCCAGACAATGTTTCCATCTTTAAATATATATTTTTAAAGTCTCCAGTGGGATTACCTGGCTGGACAGATGGGTGTGATCGTGATACTCAGGTTATCTAGTTGTGCAGCATATGGGGCCTCACAGTGGCGCAGTGGTAGTTACTGCCTCACAATCCCACAGAAGACTTTAAAAATATATATCTAAAGATGGAAACATTGTCTGGAAATTCTTCCTTTTTATGCATTTATTCCGATGTATATGTTCGATCCTGGCTAAGGGCCCTGTCTGTACGGAGTTTGTACCTTCTCCCTGTGACCTGCGTGAGTTTCCTCTGGGGGCTCTGGTTTCCTCCCACACTCCAAAGACGTACAGGTTTGCTGGTTAAATGACTTTGGTAAAAATTGTCCCCAGTGTGTTGGATAATGCTAACGTATGTGGGTAGGTGTGGACTCAGTGGACCCAAGGGCCTATTTCCACGCTGTAGCGCTAAAGTCTAACGTCTAAAATGTGATAGACCAGCTGGACGTTTCATGCCTTCATTTACATTGACATTTGTCTCCGCTCAGCTGTGTGTGGGAGAATATTGGCTGCTGGATGCATCACTATTCATGCAGTTCCTTTGGCTCCAATGAAACCCAACGAGGAGCTAAATCCATCTGGCAGCGACTACTCGCTCATGCATATAGCAGCAAGTGATCAAAGATGAATTTCCTATCCATGGCATGTACCTTATGGTGCTAGAATAGGAGGGCAAACTAGATGGGTGAATTAGAAAGGGAAATAAAGTGAGAGAAAGCAAGACCCGATTAAGAGAGAGGAAAAAGTAGAGAGAGGAAGGAAGAGTAAGTGAAAGTTACGGTGTACCTGCAGCTTATAGAGCTGCTGCCTTGCAGCGCAAAATACCCAGGTTGAATTCTGACTTTGGGTGCTACCTGTGTGGCGTTTGCATGTTCTCTCTGTGACTGAGCGGGCTTCCTCTGGGCGTTGCCATTTCCCCCCACATCTCGAAGACGTGTGAGTTGGTTTGTTAATAGGCCGCTGTAAATTGCTACTAGTGTGTCAACGAGTGGTAGAACCTGGGGGGATTTGATGACAATATGGTGAGAATAATGGTGGCTTTGTTTAGTGTAGGATTAGTGTAGATGGCTGGTTAGTGGTCAGTATGGACCCTGTGACCTACAATGACAATTGGCCAACTTGAGGAATGAAATTGAATGGCTTAAATTGTATCTGCTCTGGGATAGAGAGAACGTTTTTTTATTGCATTAACAATAATCGTGCCATTAAAAAAGTACTTACTTTGTTTAGCTCCAACCTTGTCAGCAAAGAGATTAATGTGCAAATCAAAAAAGCTTTCAAGTAACGGGGGATTTCAGGGCAAGAGGCCTTTACGCGAGGCGAAAGGTACCACAGCATAAATCAATCAACAGGTTCCAAGATATCCACAACTTACTGCCTCTGTCTTAACCCTTGGAACTTCCTGCAGATTTGAGCATTAATAATGCACGTGTTATTAACTCAGTTAATGTTTCCAGCTTGATTCAATCCATTACTCAGTTGGGAAAGTGATCCATCAAGTACTTATTTAAAGGAATACTCAATGAGCAGGATAAGACAGTTGGTTGTGATTGGCCATGAATTGATCAATACTTGCCGTATAATACAGGGAAAAATGCTGTCATTGAGAGTCACAGAGTGGATGTATGCTATTATATGCCTTAATCATGTCCCCTCTTAGCCCTCTTCACCAGAGTGAAGAGAACTAATCTCTACAGTCCCTCCTCATAAATTAACTGTTCTTTCTCGGTACATTTTAAATGAGTGCATTTGAAAATCATGGCCGGGAAGTACAGTCTGAAGAAGGGGTTAATTTATTTTAATTTTATTTCAGAACGTTTTCTGTAGTGCCAAGAGAGTCATGGATCTGGAGATTGGCGCAATATTGATTAATATAAAATGCTGGTAATGCGAAACAAGTCAGACAGCATCTGCGAAAAAAAGGCTCCAAGATTCTTCATCTTCCGAAGGGACTTTCAACTGTGAAGTCAATTTTTTCACTTTTCCCAGAGCAACTAGGTTAATTCCCGGAATGGCGGGACTGTCGTATGTTGAAAGGCTGGAGCAATTAGGCTTGCATACACTGGAATTTAGAAGGATGAGGGGGGATCTTATTGAAACATATAAGATAATTAGGGGATTGGATACATTAGAGGCAGGAAACATGTTCCCAATGTTGGGGGAGTCCAGAACAAGGGGCCACAGTTTAAGAATAAGGGGTAGGCCATTTAGAACGGAGATGAGGAGGAACTTTTTCAGTCAGAGAGTGGTGAAGGTGTGGAATTCTCTGCCTCAGAAGGCAGTGGAGGCCAGTTCATTGGATGCTTTCAAGAGAGAGCTGGATAGAGCTCTTAAGGATAGCGGAGTGAGGGGGTATGGGGAGAAGGCAGGAATGGGGTACTGATTGAGAGTGATCAGCCATGATCGCATTGAATGGCGGTGCTGGCTCGAAGGGCTGAATGGCCTACTCCTGCACCTATTGTCTATTGTCTATTGTCTATAAAAAACCAAGTGCTGGAGGAACTCAGCAGGTCAGGCAGTATCTGAGGTGAGAATGGACAGGCGAAGAAGAGTCAGATGCTGCCTGAACCGCTGAATTCCTCAAATAAGTTGTGTTTCGCTCAAGGTTCCGGCATCTGTTGTCTCTCGTGTCCTCATTTTTCACAGATGTTGCCTGATTTGTTGAGCGTTTCCAGCATGTTGTGCTTTTTATTTCAAATTTTCAGCATCTGGAGATTTTTGATTTTCACGATATTGATTAAGTGCAGCATAAGCCTTTTGCCAACTATTGCACAACCATTTTATCAGCCTTCTGAGAAGGAATTTCTAGGCCACAAATATGTAATTATCTGTAATTTGCTAACTCTGGCTATGTGTACAAGTGTAGGTGCTGTTGGCTGAGTTCATTCCGATTTTGATGCTAAATCTTGCAGGATAGCATGTATTTACTGCACTTTTTGTATTCAGATATGTCACAAGTCATGAGTGAGCAACTGAATCCTATGCTCACAACAGCAGAATGTAGTCCACTATCACCATCCTGTAGTTGTCTAATTTGCAGGAAGAATCAAAATCATGCTGCTTTAGCAAATTTTCCAATTGTGATTGCCTTTGTTGAAGGTGACGAGTTATTTTTAAATGTCTCAGAAAGTTATGCTTTGACATAAATCGCTCATACTATTATTTGTGCGCACTACATTTGAACCATAACACATTGTTCCTCTGTTCTTTATGTCCTTCATTATGATTTGATGAGAAATAGCGGGTGGCGCAGTGGTGCAGCGGTAGAGTTGCTGCCGTACAGCGCCAGAGACCCGGGTTCCATCCTGACTGTGGGCGCTGTCTGTAGGGAGTTTGTACGTTCACCCTGTGACCGACCGCATGGGTTATCCCCGGGTGCTCCGGTTTCATTCCACACTCCAAACACGTGCAGGTTTGTAGGTTAATTGACTTCAGTAAAAATTGTAAATTGTTCCTAGTGTGTAGGATAGCGCGAGAGCACAGGGATCACTGGTCGGCGCGGACTCGGTGGGCCGAAGGGCTTGTTTCCACGCTGCATCTCTAAACTAAACTAAATTAAAAGTACATATGCTTTTTTTAAAGTAACAGTTCAGATTCAACCATAATCTCGTGTGTATATTTTAGCCATCCTTTCAAGTTCTGTGCAGCATTTAAAATGTTAATTAAAAAAATTGCATTATTTATTTCCTTATTTTTCATCTCTATGAATTGTGTCAAGGAATAGATCGCACAGCCTGCTTGATATTCTCACTGTCGTGAGACTGCATAAATGGTTGACAGCAGCTTACTTTGAGGAATTCATACCGCAGAGATTGGTGGATCTTTCCATCTTTCCAGGCAGTTTTGTTTTGATGTTGGCAGCAAATATCATCAGTATATTACTGATAGGAAAAAGGTGAGCCGTGCTGCCTAAGCATTTAGACCAGTTTACCCATTCTTCTTAGCTTTTAATAAAATCCATCAGCTGTCCATAAATCCTGCTTTTACATTTTATCCTGCTTACAGGGATTTTAATACTGCATTAATCATAAATATCAATTATTAGCGACTTTCTGTCGCTTTCCTGAAAAGCCAAGAATATACCCAAGAGGGAAGAATTAATTGCAATGTGTAGAAAGAAGAAGTATTTTAAATCATATCCCAAATCCCCAAGATGGTGGCTTTGAAAATAATAAAACTCATGGGAAATAAGATTGTCCAAAATGCAAAGAGAGGTCTATCTATCAGGCTAATTGTTTCTTTAATCATGTGTGGAATCATGGAGGAAGAGGGATGGATGGTGAAAGGAGTGAACTCATAAAAAAACAGCAGACATAATAGTAACAATATAGGTGGGACAATTTTGGGATTGTACCGTAGTTGCTGAAGAGCTAAAATGGTTTCTAGCATGAAGTCTTAGGTAGCAACTCTGGGTGGCATTTGCAATGTTATAGTGGAGTGCGCTTTCTAAACATTGAACCTAAAATGTGGAATAGTACTGCATGAAGTTCACACTTGGTCACTTTTGGAAAACATGCAATATTGCACCATCTGTGCATTAATTCCACCTCTGATATTTGCATGCCTTTGCATTCAACTGCCTCTGAATTTCCATTTCACTCCTCTTCCCTCCTTACTTCCTTTTCATCGTTGTCACTTTGTTCATCTTTTTTAGCCTTTGTCACTGACTCCGCCCATCTGCATATTAAATAAAACCCCTCACCTAGTTTAGTTTCAGTTCAGTTTAGTTTATTGTCACGTGTACCGAGGGTACACTGAAAAGCTTTTTGTTGCGTGCTAACCAGTCAGCCGAAAAACAATACATGATTACATCGAGCTGTCCACAGTGTATCCACCTATATCCACCTTTCTGTTGCCAGGCTTTGTCCCACCCTCAGTTATTTTCCAACTCCCCCCCCCCCCACCCCCACCACCTACAACAATCATTCTGATAAAGGAACCCGACCCAAAATGTCACTATCTAGGTCCTGTACAGATGCTGTCTGCCCCGCAGGGTTAATTCAGCAGGTTGAGTTTTGTTAAAGATTCCAGCACCTGCAGTTCCTTGCTTCAAGTGCCATTACATTGTGTGTTTGGGGCAGTGACCTGGTATGACTTTTCTACACCCATGCCTTGCTGAAGCCAGCATTAATAGCAACTGCCCTGATGATTGTTAGAGAGCTGATTGAGAATTCAATTGCCTGCAGTTCACTTCGTGAAAAGAATTGGCTGTCATTTTGTTAATAATGCCACGTGAAACAGCCTCTGTGAACAGCAAACAGACAATCAGAAGCAAGTGAGTCCCTGTTGAGAATTTTGAGTGCAGCTTATCGGTAAATCACCTTCTCCTGCCCATTTGCTGCTGATGGTTTGAAGAGGACTTTTCAAGAAAAACAAGTCACACTCAGATTTATTTTGTCAGGACTTCACCAACACTCTATTACTGCTCTCCCATCCAAACAAAGAATGAATGCTGTTCTACTCCATATAGAGTCATAGAGTCATATTGCATGGAAACAGGCCCTTCAGCCCAACTGGCCCATGCCAGCCAAGATACCCCATCGACACTAGTCTCACCTGCCTGTATTTGGCTTATGTCACAACAAACATAGAAACATAGAAAATAGGTGCAGTAGGAGGCCATTCGGCCCTTCGAGCCAGCACCGCCATTCATTGTGATCATGGCTGATCATCCTCAATCAGTAACCTGTGCCCAACCTCTCCCCATATCTCTTGATTCCACTAGCCCCCAGAGCTCTATCTAACTCTCTCTTAAATTCATCCAGTGATTTGGCCTCCACTACCCTCTGTGGCAGAGAATTCCACAAATTCACAACTCTCTGGGTGAAAAAGTTCCTTCTCATCTCAGTTTTAAATGGCCTCCCCTTTATTCTAAGACTGTGGCCCCTGGTTCTGGATTCCCCCAACATTGGGAACATTTTTCCTGCATCTAGCTTGTCCAGTCCCTTTCCTGCCCATGTACTTGTCCAGATATCTTTGATATGTTGTTATAGTGTCTGCCTCAACTACCTCCTCTGGCAGCTCGTTCCATAGACCCACCACCCTTTTATGTGAAAGGGCATCTTATTGGGATCTTGGTTTAGGTCTGTAAATGTACCTTAAGCTATGGCACAGAGCAATTAGGATCACAGTTGCACGCTAAAAACTGACATTCAAATACCTATAATTATCAGTGCAATTATTACAAGGGTAGAGAGAACCCTTTCTTCTTAGATAGTCCTTCAGGATCAAGAATGATATGCTCCCAGTCCAGCTCTGTGGTTTCAGTTTCAGTTTAGTTTATCGTCTCATGTACCAAGGTACAGTGAAAAGTTTTTGTTGCGTGCTAACCAGCCAGTGTAAAGACAATACTCTTGGGGCGGCATGGTGACGCAGCGGTAGAGTTGCAGCCTCACAGCGCTTGCAGCGCCAGAGATGCGGGTTCAATCCCAACTTCGGGCGCAGTCTATACGGAGTTAGTACGTTCTCCCCATGACCTGCGTGGGTTTTCTCCGAGATCTTCGGTTTACTCCCACACTCCAAAGACGTACAAAGATGTAGGTTAATTAACATAGAAACATAGAAAACAGGTGCAGGGGGAGGCCATTTGGCCCTTCGAGCCAGCAACACCATTCATTGTGATCATGGCTGAGCATCTACAATCAGTAAGTAACCTGTGCCTGGCTTCTCCTCAAACCAAATTGGTTTGGAGTAAGTGTAAGTTGTCCCTAATATGTGCGGGGATCGCTGGTCGGTGCGGACTCGGTGGGTGGAAGGGCCTGTTTCCGTGCTGTAGTTCCAAACTAAACTAAACAATACATGATTTCCAAGGAACAACCTGTTATTTCCAATAAACAAGTAACAAGGAACTGTGAATGCTAGTTTACCAAGGAAAACCACAAAATGCTGGAGTAATTCAGCGGGTCAGGCATTATCACTGGAGAATCCCTACAGCTATGACCCAATGAGTCACTCCAGCATTTTGTGACTTTCTGTGGTTTCCTGGGTGGCTTTTGAGGCAAATGAGAGGCAAAGACGTACAGGTATGTAGGTTAATTGGCGGGTAAAATGTAAAAAATTGTCCCTAGTGGGTGTAGGATAGTGTTAATGTACGGGGATCACTGGGCGGCACGGACTTGGAGGGCCGAAAAGGCCTGTTTCCGGCTGTATATATATATATGATATATGATAATAGGAGGCACTTGAGGGGATGCCTGAATGGGTTGTTTGGGAGATGGCTCGAAGGGCCGAATGGCCTACTCCTGCACCTATTGTCTATTGTCTATTGGCACACTCCTCCTGCTGTTAATGCTGAGCTTTGGTGAGCCATTGATGAGGTTCTCAGTGCCGTGATGAATACTCCTCTAGTTTGAGCGGTCATGCACTAGGGATTTCCATGAGTCCGTGGGGATATTATGCTCTTTCAAGAATCCTTTGCCCACATCCTTGAATCAATTTCACTGGCCATCTGGTGGTCTTTTGGCTGGATGCAGCCTCGAAACGTATGTCTGATTTGGAAGTTTAGTATTGGATGTGCAAGCATTGTGACCTGTCCAACGATGCCAGTAAGTTTAATGAAGACTCATTGTTTTGTTGGCCTGGAAGAGGAAGCTGACATCAGTCCAGTAAAAGGGACGGCACAGTGGCACAGCGGTAGAGTTGCTGCCTTACAGCATCAAAGACCCGGGTTCTATCCTGACTACAGGTGCTGTCTGTACTGAGTTTGCATGTTCTCCCCGCGACTGCGTAGATATTTTTCCCGGTGTTCCAGATTCCTCCTGCACTCCAAAGACGTACTGGTTCATTGGTTAATTGGCTCTGATAAAAATTGTAAAAATTGTCCGTAATGTTAGGATAGTACCAGTGTACGGGGATCGCTGGTTGGCTTGGACTCAGTGGGCCAAAGGGCCTGTTTCCGTGTAGTATCTCTAAACTAAACTAAACTATTGGATGTTCAATGTGACCTGTCCAATGTTGCCAGTAAGTGTAATTAACGCTCTTTTTTTTGTTGTTCACCCAGAAGAGGAAGCTGACACGAGTTCAGTTACACACAAAATGTTGGAGTAACTCAATGGGTCAGGTAACATCTCTGGAAAAAAGGAATAGGTGACATTTTTTGGATCTGATGAAGGACTTGGCCCGAAATGTCACCTATTCCTTTTATCCAGAGATGTTGCCTGACCCGCTGAGTTACTCCGGCATTTTGTGTCTATCTTCATTGTAATCCAGCATCTGCAGATTCTTCTTACACACGAGTCCAGTTATCCTACCTGTGGAACTGGCAGAGAAGCTTTGGGCACCTCTCTCCAGTGCTTTGTGTGCCAGCTGTAAGTCTCAGAAACACACGGCAGGGCAAGGACCTCTGCGGCTGTGTCAGGTTTGAGGTCTTGATCTTCAAACACCTTTTTCCTCAGGTGGCCACCCGATATCTGCCTCCATCGAGCTAACCAACGTGTCTGCAAGGTTCGCGCCTTCATCTTACTTCCTGGGGAAGCAGCTGGACATGCCACACATCTTCCGCAGTCTGTTAGATCTCACGCCACAGCTCCTGCGTCAGCCTTGGCTCAGTGTTAGCATTCTCACCTCTGCAGCAGAATGTTTAAGTCCAGAGTTGTCAGCATGGTGCTGAGGGTGTATACATTAGCTCAATATGTAAAACAGAGCCATCTGCCAACTCGAGTGGATTTTACAAGAATCCGCGGCTCTATTTAAAGAAGAGCATGGAAGTCCTCAGCGGTCCCAGGCTATACTTATCCCTCTGTCAATGAAGCTAGGAGTCTTGCTCTTCACATTTTGGCTGCTGGGTTTCCCAAGTTAAAAAACAACACTGTTGCAAAGATTTTTAATTTTAGGATATTCGTATGTGTGAAAGGCATTATTAAAATGCAAGTGTTTAGTTCTTTCTGTGAGGTATGAAGCTTTTCAAAGGGAGTCCACGCTATTCATGAAGGGAAAATGTAAAATCTGGTAATATTCATGTACATCTGCCACCATTATCCAAGGTGAATGTTTGATGTCTCCCATCTGTAACCTCTGCTTGCCTAGCAACTGAAATCAGCTTCAAGGCAACAGTCTACAGGTGTACGGTGGAGAGCATATTGACTGGTTGCATCGGGGCCTGGTTCGGTAACTCCAACCGAGGAAGGAAGGAGATTACTAAAAGTGGTGAACACTGCCCAGTCCATCCTGGTTACTGACCTCCCCACCATTGAAGGGATCAACAGGAGGCACTGCCTCAAAAACGCAGCCAGCATCGTGTCTAGTTTTTCTGCTGACTGGATAGCACGCAACAACAAAAACTTTCCACTGCACCTCGGTACTCGTGACAATAAACTAAATCAATGACCAATTACATTAATTCCAACACCATCAAGGACCCACACCACCCTGCCTACGCTCTCATTTCACTCCTGCCAACAGGAAGAAGGTATCGGAGTCTGAAATCTGTAGAGTCCAGGTTCAGGAACAACTTCTTCTCAACAACCATTAGGTTATTGAACTCCAAGAGCTCCAAGTAAACTTTGAACTACCAAACAAAAACAAAGTGCAGAGTCCCTAGTTTAATCTAGGAAATCCGCCTTGATTGCACTAGTGATTTTGGACTTTGTTTTTGTACTATATTGTTTCATTTGTAATTTATTGAAGTTCTTTTTGTTGTTTATAATGGTGTTTATGTATCTGTTGTGCTGCTGCAAGTAAGAATTTAATTGTTCCTTTTCGGGACATGACGGTAAAAAAAAAACCCTCTTGACTCTTGAGACTTTTGGACTAGCAGCCTCGGTACTCACTTAATTCCCCCCAACGTCTTCACCTCCTCCACCGCCTCAACACATCCCTCCAACCTTCCAATAAAAGTGAGCTGAAGTGCACTGACAGAGTGTGTACGCAAAGCAGCAACTGTTGAGTTTAGTTTATTGGCACATGTACCGAGCGAGGTACAGTGAAAAGCTTTTGTTGTGTGATAACTAGTCATCGGAAAGGCAATACATGATTACTTCTTCTTGCATTTGAGGCAGCAGAAATTATGTAACGCCCTCCAGCCGCTGTAGCCAGTGCAATGTGCTGTTGTCGAGGGCCGTGAGGTCTACCCCTCCACCAGGGGGACGGAGGACAGTGCAGTCGAAAATGACGTGCTGCGCTGTTTGCTGGTCTGCTCCACACACGCAGGCTGCTGATGAACGCAACCCCCAGCGATGCACAATCCAGTTGTACACAGTGCCTGAAACAATACTTGCAGGAGCAGATGGGAGTACTTAGCTATGACTCGATGTCACTGAATGGCGGAGTAGATTTGATGGACCGAATGCTGCTTCTATAACATGAACTTATTCCTTCCTTTGCCTCACCTCCTTCCTTTTCAAAATGAAATCAGGTTTGGAAGACTGCCCCAGTTCATTTATGGTTCGAGGCGCTGCCTGCGGGAATTTAGAACACACAAGCAAAGAGACATTTGGCAGACACAAAATGCTGGAGTAACTCAGCAGGTCAGGCAGCATCTCGGGAGAGAAGGAATGGGTGACGTTTTGGGTCAAGACCCTTCTTCAGACTGAAGAAGAGTCTCGACCCCAAACGTCACCCATTCCTTCTCTCCCGAGATGCTGCCTGACCCGCTGAGTTACTCCAACATTTTGTGTCTGCCTTCGATTTAAACCAGCATCTGCAGTTTTTTTTCCTACACAGAGACATTTGGTTTGGTTTTAATCAGCTGTCCTCAGAGATTCTCAGAACATCTCCCCACTGCCCTCCAACAACCCATGACCTCATGGCATTCAATTTCTTCTGTTTGTGGAGTTTCATTACTGCTTGCAGTTCTCCAGAAGTTTATTTAATGAATAAATTACCCTTTCCCGATATCAGATCTCTCATGTTTACTGTTTTGAACACATGCCTCCTGGATAGAATTCCATTTTTCTCTGTCAGTGGGATTACAACCAGCAATGCAAACCTTTGAAGTAAGAACTGCAGACACCTGTGGCATATTGATCATGGCCACGAATATTGTTGTTGTCAAAACAGGTTTAGGTGGAAGAGTAGTGCTGTGAATACAACAGATAAAAGCGGAAGGTGAACTAGCAATCAATTCACTTATTTGGCTGACCTGACATACACTCGCCTTACAGGTTTAGATTTATTGAGTGGATATGCTGTGACCTGCATAGGAGTTGTAAAAGTTTAGGATTTGGTCTGGCTGCAGGTTATGTTGTGCCTAAGACAGAGATGGCTCGTGTTATGTTCATGTTATCGCCTCAGTCAATAATTACCATCCCATGGCAGCACAGTGGAGCAGAGGTAGAGCTACTGCCTTACAGCGCTGGAGTCCCGGGTTCAATCCTGACCTCGGCTGCTTGTCTGTACGGAGTTAGTACATTCTCCCCGTGACCTGCTTGGGTTTTCACCAAGATCTTCGGATTCCTCCCACACTCCAAAGACATACAGATTTGTAGGTTAATTGACTTGATATAAATGCAAACTGTCCCTAATGTGTGTAGGATAGAGTCAGTGTACGGGGATCGCTGGTCAGTGTGGACTCGGTGGGCCAAAGCGCCTGTTTCCATGCTGTATCTCTAAAACAAACAAAAAAAATTAAAAAAAATTAAAACCAAGCAGGGCTTTTGTTTGCAATATACTTCTCTCAAAACACCAGCTCCTGCCAGTGCCTCCCATCCATGGGACCTCATGATAAAGACAAGTCCACAGAAATCGGAAGGTTTCCTACTTAGTGTATGTGCAGGTTGCACACTGCATAGGATTTTCGATCCACAATTAATTTATCCAACACTTTTCAGAAGTACCATGTAAAAAGTGGATTACGCTGCATTCTACAGGCATAAAATTAGTTTCCAAGTAACAATAATGCAAGCCGTGGAAACGGGAAATGCAGGTGCTGGTTTATACAAAAGGACAAAGTGCTGGAGCAAACTCAGCGGTTCAGATCAGCATCTCTGGAGAACGAGGATATGTGGCTTTTCGGGTCGGGACCCTTCTTCAGACTGATTGTAAGGCAGCGGAGGGAAAAAAAACTCAGAGAGAGCGGAGACAGAACAAAGCGTGGAAGGCAACGGATCTTCTCAGGTGAGGGTTTTTTGACAGACAAAGGCCAGAGATTAAAGCAGAAGAGCAGAAAGTGTGAGACGGAAGGATAGAAGAGTTATAAATTGTGAAGCCAGAGGAAGGAATGTAGGAAGAAGGGGCAAAATAGGTCCGAATCCAGGTGGGACTTAGGGGGAAGGGGGGTTATAATGTGGGGTGTGGGGGAGAAAGCAGAGGGAGGCTTGTTAGAGGTTACAAGCAGTGTGCACCTGCTCATTTTGTGAATTCAAACTAGTTTATTTTCCACTCCTCTCCCCCCCCCCCCCCCCCACCCCCATCTCTACTTTCAGTCTGAAGCAGGATTCTGACCCGAAACATCATCTACTCCTTTTCTCCAGGGATGCTGCCTGACCCACAGAGTTACTCCAGCATTTTGTTTCTTTCCTAGCTGGAGCTAAATGTTTGTTGAGAGTACGGGAACATTGTTCGAAGGGTTACAAGTATTAGAATAGAAATAATGAGAGTACCTAGGTGCTTAAATGCAAAATTGGTTGTCCAGAAGGATGGTAGATCCCAGCTCTTCCAGGGGAGCTGAACACATTCCAGCCAACATTAATGTTGTCAGATGAAAGTGGCCACTGAGGAGCACTCCAGACATGGCTACAATTCGGAAAATGTCAAGAAGCTCAGAAGAACAGCAGTTAAGTATCCTTCATCAATTTACATCAATGACTTCTTGCTCAAAGCATTGTACTATTCATAGTAAAATACAAAGTACTGGAGGAACTCAGCAGGTCATGCAACATCTGTGGATGGAATGGACGTGCGACTTTTCGAGTCGGGACTCCTCTTCCGACTCTTCAGATGCTGCCTGACTGACCCACTGAGTTCCTCCAGCATTTTGTGTTTTACTCAGGATTCCAACACCTGGGGCAGCATGGTGGCGCAGCAGTAGAGTTGCCGCCTTACAGCGCCATAGACCCGGGTCCCGGGTTCGATCCTGACTACGGGTGCTGGCTGTACGGAATTTGTCCTTTGTCCCCGTGACCGATGTGGGTTTTCTCTGAGATCTTCGGTTTCCTCCCACACCTCAAAGATGTACAACTTTGTAGGTTAATTGGCTTGGTATAAATTTAATTTGTCCCTAGTGTGTGTAGGATAGTGTTAATGTGTGGAGTCAGTGGGCCGAAGGGTCTCTTTCTGCACTGTATCTCTAAACTAAACTATATCTGCAGTTCCTTGTGTCTCCGAACTATTCACGATATCGGGCTCCTCAGTTTCTGTTCACTCTTCTTCTACTCACCACTCCTTCCTCCCCCACTTACATACTCTGTAGCTCATACTCCCCCAACCGTGTCAACACTCACTGCCCCTCATCTTCCAGTCTGGAAGTTGAATGGTGCACAATAAAACAAGATAAACTCACGCTTATGCAGGTAACTTTCTGGAGGGGCCGCAGACGAGGGGTTTATTTTTATCTGCAGATTGTGCAAAGAATGGCATGTCTGTGCATCACAAATCCTGAGTTGTCGTTTTATTTGCAGGAACAATCTGCGGATTCTGGTTTATACCGAAGATAGTCACAGGATGCTGGAGTAACTCAGTGGATCAGGCTGCATCCCTGGAGCCTGAAGTCTGAAGAAGGGTTCCGACCCGAAACATCACCTATTCCTTTTTTCCAGAGATGCTGCCTGACCCATTGAGTTACTCCGGCATTTTGCGTCTATCTTTGTTATTTTATTTAACGTATTCATTTTTTGGGAGCTGGGCATCAACTGACAAGTGCCAGTATTTATTCCCATCCCTCATTGCCCTTGAAGTGAATAGCCATTGCAGAGGCCAATGGAGGGTTGACCACGTTTTTGGGCCTGGAGTCACAGAATTCATGTTCTTAAGTTAATGGAGCAGAATTAGGCCATTTGGCCCATCAAGTCTACTCCACCATTCAGTCATGGAGGATCTACCTGTCCCTCTCAACCCCATTCTCCTGCCTTCTCCCCATGGCCCCTGACGCTTGTACTAATCACGAATCTGTCTATCTCTGCGCTAAAAATAAAGAATGGACAAGGATGATAAATTTTCTCCACCTAAGGATATTTAGTGTACTGGATAGTTTTTATTTGTTATGGCAAATCAGTAGTTTGTGGTTATCATTACCCAAACTAGCTGTGTTTTTAAAATTAAATTTCAGGCTATTAACTAAATTTAAATTCCACATTTGCGGTGGAACATGGATATGTGGATCAGTCCAGGCCTATGGTTTGTTCCAAAGATAGACACAAAGTGCTGGAGTAACTCAGCGGGTTAGGCAGCATCTCTAGAGAAAATGGATAGGTGACGCTTCAGGTCGGGACCCTTCTTCAGACAGATTGTGGGGGGAGAATTGGAAGCAAGAAAAGACCAGTACAAACCAGGGCCGGCAACAGATGACCTCAGGCAGGGTGATCTCCTGAGTGGTTAATTGTTGGCTGGGGATGGTGTGATTCCAAGAGGGGTACATCGTTGCAAACTGTGGAACTGGTTAACCGGCTTTTAATGGGGGAAGGGGGGCAAGGAGGAAAAGATGGATTCCAAAGATTGTGGGTGATTTCAATTTTCCGTATATAGACTGGGAATCACATTCTGTTAAAGGGCTGGATGGTTTGGAGTTTGTAAAATGTGTGCAGGATAGTTTTTTGCAGCAATACGTAGAGGTGCCTACCAGAGAAGGGGCAGTGTTGGACCTCCTGTTAGGAAATGAGATGGGTCAGGTGACGGAGGTATGTGTTGAGGAGCACTTTGGGTCTAGTGATCATGATGCCATTAGTTTCAATATCATTATGGAGAAGGTCAAATCTGGACCAAGGGTTGAGATTTTGGATTGGAGAAAGGCTAATTTTGAGGAGATGAGAAAGGATTTAAAAGGAGTGAAATGGAAATTGTTGTTTTATGAAAAGGATATAATAGAGAAATGGAGGATATTTAAAGGTGAAATTTTGAGAGTACAGAGTCTTTATGTCCCTGTTCGGTGGAAAGGAAAGAATAATAATTTGAAAGAGCCGTGGTTTTCCAGGGAAATTGGACACTTGGTTCGGAAAAAGAGGGAGATATACAATAAATATAAGCGGCAGGGAGTAAATGAGGTTCTTGAGGAATATAAAGAATGTAAAAGGAATCTTAAGAAGGAAATTAGAAAAGCGAAAAAAAGATATGAGGCTGCTTTGGCAAGTAATGTAAAAGTAAACCCCAAGGGGTTCTACAGATATGTCAATAGCAAAAGGATAGTGAGGGATAAAATTGGTCCATTAGAGAGTCAGAGTGGACAGCTATGTGCTGAGCCGGAAGAAATGGGGGAGATATTAAACAATTTCTTTTCTTCGGTATTTACCGAGGAGAAGGATATTGAATTATGTGAGGTAAGCGAAACAAGTAGAGTAGTGATGGAAATTAGGAGGATTAAAGAAGAGGAGGTACGGACACTTTTGAAGAATATAAAAGTGGATAAGTCTCCAGGTCCTGATAGGATATTCCCTAGGACATTGAGGGAAGTTAGTGCAGAAATAGCAGGGGCTATGACGGAAATATTTCAAACGTCATTAGAAACAGGGATGGTGCCGGAAGATTGGCGCATTGCGCATGTTGTGCCGTTGTTTAAAAAAGGTTCTAAAAGTAAACCTAGCAATTATAGACCTATTAGTTTGACGTCTGTGGTGGGAAAATTAATGGAAAAGATACTTAGGGACAATATATATAATTATTTGGATAATCAAGGCCTGATTAGAAACAGTCAACATGGATTTGTGCCTGGAAGGTCATGTTTGACTAATCTTCTTGAATTTTTTGAAGAGGTTACCAGGGAAATTGATAAGGGCAAGGCTGTGGATGTTGTCTATATGGACTTCAGTAAGGCATTTGACAAGGTTCCACATGGAAGGTTGATTAAGAAGGTTAAATCGTTGGGTATTAATAGTGAGGTTGCAAGATGGATTCAACAATGGCTGAATGGGAGATACCAGAGGGTAACGGTTGACAATTGTATGTCAGGTTGGAGGCCAGTGTCTAGTGGAGTGCCCCAAGGATCTGTGTTGGGTCCACTGTTGTTTGTCATTTACATTAATGATCTGGATGATGGTGTGGCAAATTGGATTAGTAAATATGCAGATGATACTAAGATAGGTGGAGTAGTTGATAGTGAGGTAGATTTTCAAAGTCTACAGAGAGACTTGGGCCTTTTGGAAGGGTGGGCTGAAAGATGGCAGATGGAGTTTAATGCTGATAAGTGTGAGGTGCTGCATTTTGGTAGGACAAATCAAAATAGGACGTACAGGGTAAATGGTAGGGAATTGAGGAATGCAGTGGAACAGAGGGATCTGGGAATAACTGTGCATTGTTCCCTGAAGGTGGAATCTCATGTGGATAGGGTGGTGAAGAAGGCGTTTGGTATGCTTGCCTTTATAAATCAGAGCATCGAGTATAGAAGTTGGGATATAATGTTGAAATTGTACAGGGCATTGGTGAGGCCGAATCTGGAGTATGGTGTGCAGTTCTGGTCGCCAAATTATAGGAAGGATGTCGACAAAATGGAGAGGGTACAGAGGAGATTTACTAGAATGTTGCCTGGGTTTCAGCACTTAGGCTACAGAGAGAGGTTGAACAGGTTGGGTCTTTATTCTTTGGAGCGTAGAAGGTTGAGGGGGGACTTGATAGAGGTTTTTAAAATTTTGAGAGGGACGGACAGAGTTGACGTGGGTAGGCTTTTCCCTTTGAGAGTGGGGAAGATTCCAACAAGGGGACATAGCTTCAGAATTGAGGGACAAAGGTTTAGGGGTAACATGAGGGGGAATTTCTTTACTCAGAGGGTTGTGGCTGTATGGAATGGACTTCCGGTGGAAGTGGTGGAGGCTGGCTCGATTTTATTATTTAAGAGTAAATTGGATAGGTATATGGATAGGAGGGGATTGGAGGGTTATGGTCTGAGTGCAGGTAGATGAGACTAGGTCAGGGAGAATGGTCGGCGTGGACTGGTAGGGCCGGACAGGCCTGTTTCCATGCTGTAGTTGTTATATGTTATATGCTATATGGAGGAGAGTGTTTGTATAAGTTATCTAAAGTTAGAAAATTCAACGTTTATACCGCTGGGTTGTAAGCTACCCAAGCGAAATATAAGATGCTGTTCTTCCAATTTGCGTGTGGCCTCACTCTGGTAACTTAAACCACTGTAGTCTAGGCACTGACATATCCTTCCCCTATTTCTTCCAGTCATTTAAACTCTTTGACAACATTCATCTTTCTCAGAGTGTACTGAGAGATGTTGGCTGCCTTTACGTGGAATTGCTCAAAGCTAACTTCCCCTTCGCAAATGTGTGGTGCATCACATAGATTGTGTCTCCAGTGTCAATTACAATCAAGACTCACAGTCATTTGCAAGAGCAGCACAATGGTGCAGCTGGTAGAGCTGCTGCCTCACAGCACCAGTCCCGGCTCGATCCTGACCTCAGATGCTGTCTGTGTGGAGTTCGTACATTCTCCCTGTGAGCTCGTGGGTTTCCTCCAGGTGCTCTGGTTTCCTCCCACATCCCGAAGACGTGCGGGTTTGTAGGTTAATTGGCCTCTGTAAATTGACCCAAGTGGATGCAGAAGTGGGATAACATGGATGGTCAGCATGGACTTGGCAGGCCAAAGGCCCTATTTCCATGCTGTACCTCTTCATCAATTCAATCAATCTTTTGTTTGAAAGATCAGCTAATCTTTTGATTTACCCTGGAAATTGTTATGGCCACGGTTAGAATAATGGTGAAACAATCTTATGGAACTTGTTATGTGTAGAATTCATTTCTACTTGAGATTTTTCATCTGGTTCCATCTGAACGGAGAAAAGAAAGTTCTACTTATATCGCATTTTCACTTCCTCAGACCAATTACTTCAATCGCATGTATTTTATCAAGAAATTTGCGGACAATTAATTCCTATTTCAATGTTGTCACAGGCAATTTGCTGGCAAATTTTATAGCAGACTATTTGCACACAGCAAGTTTCTCACAGACTGCAATGTAATGAATGAATAACTTTGATGGTGATGGAATAATCATTGGATGTTTATTGTTCTTCAATTAGACCTTGAACATCTTGTAACATTCGCCTAAGAGGGCAAACATGGCTTGAATTTACCATTTTACCTGAAAGTGAACACTCGTAACAAAGCAGTTTACAGCTACAGGATCAGCCAGGATTAGATAATGCAAAAAAAAGAGGCAAAGTGCTGGAGTAACTCAGCTGGTCAGGCAGCATCTCTGCAGGGGCTGCCTGAGGGTGGAAGTACAACCTCTGGAGAAGGGTTTGAACCCATGACCTTCGGGAATAAGTGCTGCTACTATGTCTCTCCAAAAGGAACGTGCACTGAACGTTCATGAAACACGTCATTTTATGTTAGCTTTCTTGATACTTTGTACTCTGGATGATTTTGATTTCATCGTTTCAGTCTTAATTCATGTTAAGCCTGTGCCTGTGCAGGCTTCAGAATTAACACACATGCCCTCGTGACTTGGTGAAATACCCTAGACATTATTGACGCAGTGGTGCAGCAGGTAGAGCTGCTGCATCACAGCGCCAGGGTCCCGGGTTCGATCTTGGTTGGGTGTTGTCTGTGGAGTTTGCACGTTCTCCCTGTGACCGCGTGGGTGTCTTCTGGATGCTCCGGTTTCCCCCCCACATCCCGAAGCAGGTTTGTAGATTAATTGGCCTCCGCAAATTGCCCCTTCTGTATAATTGCCCCTTCTGTATAACGAGTGGATGAGAAAGTGGGATAACATAGAACTAGTGTGAACGGATGATCAATGGCCGACGTGCACTCAGCGGGTTGAAGGGCTTGTTTCCATGTTGTATCTCTAAACTAAAGCTAAATTATACCACTCTCTGCCATACAAATTACACACACACCAGTCCTCATATTTTAACACTAAGTGATAAGCACTTTATTATGCTGTAACTGAATAAGCAAACAATAACAGGCGCAAAATAAATATATTTACAACAATTAAATTTTCAGCAAAAGCTCTGTGCTATGTGCTTGTGGAGAGTATTATGTACAGCAGCATGGGGAATTGCAGTGTGGGCAATTCTTTTCATGTAGGTGTTTTATCAATTCTTTCCTTCCAATTACAGAAGTTGTCAAGCTTATCTAATTCTCTGCAGAAATTGCGGTCAGGCAGTCATTTAGAGTTTATAAACCCAAGATCAAGCTCAGTGATTTGAACAGAATTGGCTAATAAACATTGCCAGTAAGAGCAGCTACAACCAAGCAATTACTATCTGTTAAAGGCCAACTGCACATCAAGCATGTTTGTAAGCTGAATCTTGTGGTTTGGATAAAATGTGTAGGAAAGAACTGCAGATGCTGGTTTAAATGCTGATAGACACAAGATGCTGGAGTAACTCAGCGGGGCAGGCAGCATCTCTGGAGAGAAGGAATGGGTGATGTTTCGGGTCGAGATCCTTCTTCAGACTGATGTCAGGGGAGTGGGCGGGACAGAGATAGAATGTTGTCGGAGACAGACTGGTGGGAGAACTGGGAAGGGGAGGGGATGGAGAGAGAGGGAAAGAAGGGCTATTTGAAGTTAGAGAAGTCAATGTTCATACCGCTGGGGTGTAAGCTACCCAAGCAAAATATGAGGTGCTGTTCATCAATTTGCGCTGGGCGTCACTCTGACAATGGAAGAGGCCCAGGACAGAAAGGTTCGATTGGGTATGGGAGGGTGAGTTAAAGTGCTGAGCAACCGGGAGAACAGGTAGGTTAAGGTGGACAGAGTGGAGGTGTTCAGCGAAACGATCGCCGAGCCTGCGTTTGGTCTCGCCGATACCCAGGAGTTGACACCTGGAACAGCAGATACAGTAGATGAAGTTGGAGGGAGGTACAAATGAACCTCTGCCTCACCTGAAAAGACTGTCAGGGTCCTTGGATGGAGGGGGGAGATAAAGGGCCAGGTGTTGCATCTCCTGCGATTGCAGGGGAAAGTACCTGGGGAGGGGGTGGTTTGGGTGGGAAGGGACAAGTTGACCTGGGAGTAGCAGAGGGAATGGTCTCCACGGAAAGCAGAAAGGGGTGGAGATGGGAAGATGTGGCCAGTAGTGGGATCCCATTGGAAGTGGCGAAAATGTTGGAGGATTATTTGCTGTGTGCGATGGCATATGGGGTGGAAGGTGAGAACAAGGGGGACTCCCACTTTAACTGTGGCTCAGCACTTTAACTCTTCCTCCCATTCCCAATCTGACCTTTCTGTCCTGGGCTGCCTCCATTATCAAAGTGGTTTATGTGTAGAAAGGAACTGCAGATGCTGGTATATACCGAGATTAGACACAAAGTGCTGGAGTATCTGAGCAGGTCAGGCAGCATCTCTGAAGAAAAAAGATGGGTGACGTTTCAGGTTGTGGGACCCTTCTTCGGACAGAAGGGAGGGAACTGGAGGTAAGAAAAAACTTAGAAAGTTTAGTTAATTTAGTTTAGGTACATTGCAGAAACAGGCCCTTCAGCCCACCGAATCTGTGCTGACCAGTGATCCCCATACACTAGCACTCCTACACCCTAGAGACAACTTACAATTATTTACCGCAACCCAATTAACCTACAAAACTGTACGTCTTTGGAGTGTCGGAGGCAACACGATCACAGGGAGAACGTACAAACTTTGTACAGGCAGCACCCGTAGTCAGGATCGAGCTCGGGTCTCTAGCACTATAAGGCAGCAACTCTACCGCTGCGTCACTGTGCCATCCTAAAGTTCATGGGATTGTGGGTAATGCATTGAGAACGATGAAAAAAAAAGATTGAAAATCAGGAAACAGAGAAAGGAATAAATGGGTCTTTGGAAGCGTGATCTGAAATAACGTGGGAACCCAAAAATAACATTTTGAAATGGGTCCAAGAACAGGGTAGGTTCATGAACTATGAGAAGGATGTAAAGAGGTTTCAAGACAACATAATCTGATTGAGTGGCAAAAACATGGCAGATCAATTGAGCTTATCCACTTTAGTAGGAAAAACAGAAAGATGGAGCACCAGAATTTACTGAGGATCATACTGTGGTAGACCCATCAGTTAACATCAAGGCTTGCGTGCTGTTGAGGAGCAGTTGTAAGATTGAGATGACCTTTTGTGGGCAACTGAATTTGAGGAGGCTATTCCATGATCCTCTTTAATGACGTGGTCAAAATCTTTCACAAGGTCAACAAAGCCCATGTACAGTGGCTGGGTTTATTCACTGCACTTTTCATCGAGTTGATATTTATGGGTATGAGCCAGATGTTGGCAGGAATCCACCTTGTGTTGGGCATACGCATTTAAAGCATTAGCGTGGCCTATGTCCAGGCACTCATAGAGTCCTAGAGTCATACAGCGCAGAAACATGCCCTTTGGCCCAGCTTGCCCACGTCAATCAAGTTTACTGGAGATGTGTGGGGCAGGTTTTTTTACACAGAGTGGTGGAGGACTAGAACGCACTGCCAGGGCTGGTGGTGGAGGCAGACACCACAGCAAGGTATAAGAGACTTTTAGATAGGCGTGTGGAAGTGCAGGAAATAGAGGATGTGGATCATGTACTAGCAAATGAAATCAATTTAACGGCATCAAGTTCAGCACAAACATTGTGGGCCTCAGGGCCTGTTCTTGCGCTGTACTGTTCTATGTTCCATGTATTATAGGCAAAGAGCATGAAGAAAGCTCCCTTATATTGCACAATTAACAGTGAAATTCCTCATCAGTAAGACGGGCAAGTGACGGGATAAGAGTCAATTTTACTTCGATCGACCTCCAAAGTTTGGAGCAAACCTTCTATCATTTTATTTTTATAATTATAATGCTTTCGTTATAATGAGCCGAAGAGCCTGTTCCTGTTCTATACTGTTCTATGTTCCAATGAATTATTTTAAATTAAAACTCTAAAAAACAACGACTATGTACATAAAATGTTCTTATACTAACTGAATGACATCGTAGTAGGGCAACTTACCATTGTTCTGTTTAATTTCAACGGCTTTGTTGTACTTGTGAGTTTTAATCTGGAGCAGGCACAGCAGGAGGATGGATGTGTAGGGACGAACTGCAGATGCTGGTTTAAACTGAAGATAGACACAAAAAGCTGGAGTAGCAGAGGTTCAGGCAGCATCTCTGGAGGAAAGGAATAGGTGACGTTTCGGGTGGAGACTTTCCTTCAGACAGCAGGAAGATCTCCAATTCTGGAGGTGCGTTGGCATTCCCTTGTTGGACTTCACGGGGAGTCCACCCGTGCATTGTCCGAGTAGCTGGCAGTACAGGCGGCATTGCAGAAGGCCGCCTCATATCAGCACCGGTCCTGGACTTTTAAAACCGTGAAGAGTTTCAGCAGATCAACTGCTGCTCAGCTCAACGTCTACCCCATCAGGTGAGCTGGACCTGGCCCTGCCAATGGGGAAAAGTGCCTCTCATTGATGGCACAGTAGCCAGTCTGAACTTGGCACACGAGAAAGATACGTTGAGCGGCTCCAGGCTACGTCCCATTGAAGTACCAGTGTCTACTGTGTCCCTGACACTCTTTCAGCAATCTTTAATCTCTATTTGTGACACCACACATTACTGCTACTTTGAAGGTTTCGCAACATTTCACTTTGAACAACGACAGCCAAAGTAATGTTGAGAAGCCTTGAGGTATGTCCAATTACTTTATTTCAGCAGACAGTTAGGTAGCAAAGTGAAAATAATGGATTACCTGTCTGGTCCCGATACCTGACAGAATGAGGTATTTTAATGGCCAACCGTGTTTAGTGAGACAATCTTTAGCAATGTACTTTATGCTTCACTCTACATGGAGCAGGTGTGAATGTTGGAAAGCCTCTTTCCTCAAATATTTAATGCAGTCACTCAGTGGGTTGATGTATTGTTTTAAGAAATGTTCTTGTCTCCTATTTCAATGTAAAACACGTTGAAATGTGCATTGTTATCATGTTGTAAATCAGCTCATGCTTCCAGAATAGTAATCAATATTGAACAGTGTTTGAACAAGCAAAATGCTGAAGCTAAAATTAGTTTTCATTTGATTACAAAGTGCTGGAGTAACTCAGAGGGTCGGGGTTGCATGGAGAACATGGAACGGTGACATTTTGGGTCAGGACTGAAGAAGGGTCGCAACCCAGCACATGACCTATCCAGGTTCTTCAGAGATACTGACTGGCCAGATGATCTACTCCAGCACTTTGTATCCTTTTTTTTAAAACCAGCATCTGCAATTCCTTGTTCCTACCACCATTACAATATTGATGACATAATTTAATGTTGTAAAATTACTGGTATCGTTTTGCTTGTGTTATTTATTTTGAGCCTCCCGTTGTAATTCAGTCCACCCTCCCTCGCCCCTTCAGAAGTTCTCTGGACGTGCAATGTTTTGTACAAAACGTTGGGATACTAGTTTAAGGACTGTACACCATGACTGTCAGAGAAGTTGGTGCTATCGGACATCCTGAGAGTGGGTCAGTGACAACCCAGTGTTCCAGCATTACCCCCCACTGGCTGGTTAATCTGCATTCCCTATTACTTAGTGCATCCCGGACACATCCAGAACGCATTTAGTTGGTATCGGAAATCCAGATGTGACAGCACACGTTTTCATCTCCATCAATTATAGCCTTGCCTCATTTTTGTCACTGCCAATATTCTGCACAACAGGTTATTGGGTATTGGTTATTGAGTGATCCCATTACACAACGCTGTCGTGACTGTTTTCTACACAAAGCAGTAGTGGCTGTTCTGATTCTCCCGCTTTCACCTTTACTCTGCAGTTCATTGCTTTAGTTGGCCAGCACCCAATTCAGTCATCGCCTCTGCTTGTCATTTAATTACATTTTTCCTGTCAGCTGTGGCCTTACAATTAAAACCAGCTCGTCCAAACGCCTTTAGAATTGTCAGATGTGCACTTCACTATGAAAGCTGATGGGTGCTGCAAAATTTGGGAACGTGACTTTCCACTTGCTGTTAACCAAGAAAATGATCCCTTTTGTTGATGTGACCCGTCTTTAAATGAGGATAATTTAAACAGTAAACCCTCGTGCCACTGGGGGGGGGGGGGGGGGGGGGGGGGGAGATGGTGTCCGTTATCGCCAATTGTCCGCTATAGCCCAGTGAGGGGGGTAATGTTTAACCTAAGGCCGAGAGGAGTTTGCAGGCCGGGGAGGCACAGAGTCCCTGGCCCCACACGTGGTGTGCCAGGGATGGGCTCGGTACTCACGCCACCCTCACGCTGATCGCTATCTCCACTCCCACAACCAGAAGCTCCCGAGAGCTCACCGGGTAACTACGGAAGTGGGGGGGAGGAGCGGTGAACTGGGTGCCTCGGTCTGCTACAACTGAAATCCGCTATCTAGAGGTCCGTTATTGCGATGGTTTATTGCACTGATAATTTGCTAACCGTTCAAGGATTGGTAGTGTTCCTTTCTGTCCCTACGGTGGGAATTTATCACGTTCCGTTTCCCCCAGCTGTTCCTCTAGCTAATCAATCCTCTCATATCGACAAAAGGTTGTCCAGGTTTGCTTGTCGCTGCTGTCTGCAACAAGAGGTTTGACAATAGTACAAACTCTCTACTTGTTGTTGCTACAGTTATTCATCACAGCAGCCAGGAGAGTGTATACAACAGGCAACCCTTGGACATACATCCAAAGCCATCTGGGTGGGAGGCAGGTATCAGCTTGAGACATGTGTATTTTTATATCTTTGTCTGTACCAGCTCTGTTAAAGCTGACGGTTTCACCTCTGGCCAGGAGCCGATTATCCTTAAGGAAGATCAACCCACCATCCATGTCGAAAAGGAAGACCAGCCTGTAGCTTACCAGTGTGACACACTACTTCAAGATGATGTTGTGGCATCTGTAAAGTACTCAGTATATACTAATACTGGTATGTATTCAGGAAACTGCATTGATGATACTGCATAGAGCATTTTCTAGAGATTTGTTGCTGTAACTTGCTAATTAGCCATGTTGGAATTAGTTTTAAGTGTGAGGTTAAGGGCCAGCTGATGAAAAGTGATTTTTACAGTCCCAGATTCCAAGCCATTAGGAAACATAGCGGGCTGAAGTCGAGGAGGCAAAGATCTGAAACATTTCTGAATCTTCTAAAAAGCAGGAAAGATCTTGGAGACTCCCATTGCTACCCCCTCCCACTTCCATTTCCACTGGCGTCGCTTCTGATTCTCCCACTTGCACTTTCATCCTGGAGCTCATTTCCTTTGTCAGCCATCTCCCGGTTCAGTTGTCACTCCTGCTAGTTAGCTATTTACACTGCTCCTGTCGGCTGTGGCTTATAATTAAAACCAGCCAAATTGCTTCAGAATTGTCAGATGGGTACTTCACTTTGGCAATGAAGTGTACACACACCAGTTTCTTCAAACACCCTCCAAAACCCGGACCTTTAAGTCAGACAAAATCTGCCTGTTTTATGTGCAATGCTTGTTTATCTTAAGTCATCGTGTCATCCATCTTTGTAAGCAGCATACAAGGTTAAAGGAAACTGTAAAACTGTGATTATTTTGAAAAAAAACATATAATGACAAATGTAATGTTTTTTCTGCAATGGCTCTGAGATCATCATAACTGCTTAACAGAATTATTTTTTATAGTTTAGTTTATTATTAGACAATAAACAATAGGTGCAGGAGTAGGCCATTTGGCTCTTCGAGCCAGCACCGCCATTCAATGTGATCAAGGCTGATCATTCACAATCAGTACCTTGTGTGTCACACAATCACAATCATGTATTGAGGTACAGTGGAAATCTTTTTTGTTGCGTGCTATTCAGTCAGAGTAAAGACTGTACATGATGACAATCAAGCTGCCTGCAGTGTACAGATACAGGATAAAGGAACTTTGTGTAAGATAAAGTCCAGTAAAGTATGATTAAAGATAGTCCGAGGGTCTCTAATGAGGTAGATGGTAGGACAGGATCACTCTCTAGTTGGTGATAGATAATCACATTATTGACTCAAACATTTCATAATCCAAACCTACTTCTAAATGATTTCTGGCAAGCAACAATTTTTGTAATCAATCGTTTATGATAACTCTTTCGCTGAGAAGAAGACGAATCCTTGTGCATACAATGAAGGAAAGTATAGAGATAAGACCTTGTAATTTGTTTTCGCTTGCTGAAGCTGACAGACAGTGCACACACTATAGACCAGTACTGCAGGGAAGGGCTTGCGTTGCTATGAGAATTTCTCTATTGTTAAACTTCATCATCTACTATCTTCACTCTTTTGAATTCTGCTTTCCTTTACAAAATGTTGACTCTCGGGATGTGGGTATTGCCGACATTTATTGTCCATTCATAGAGCAGACTGGCTTGTCAGACCACTTTAGGGTGAAGTTAAGTCAGCTACTTTAACATAGGGCTGGACTGGTAAGAACAGAGATTTATTTTCCTAAAGGACTTGTGTGTGAATAAATAGAGATTATATAACAATCCAAGAGCTTTCTGGTTACATCCATTACATTGGAAGCAGAACTATAGATAATTAGTTCAGGTTTCTGCACGAACGATCCTGTAGTACAGCCACTGTATAACCTATCCCTACCCTCTAATCCACAAGGATGTCACTCTGTAACTGTACTTTTGCAATTGTCCAAGAGTATTAAAGGCGCTCGACCTTTAACTTGACAGCAAAGCTGAATTCAAGAGGTATGCTTGAGAAAATTGTCCATCATTAATGCAATCATTATTTAAAACACATCAGTTGCAAATAATTTTAAGGTCTTTTATTATTTACCTGTTTATGTTGCTTTTGATGAATAAAATGGTTCTTTCAATATGCATTGAGATATTTTAAATTATTTTGTTACAATTGCACTTCCAAATTTCCCTGGAAAGGTCGACTTTTTTTTAGTAGGTAAATTGCAATGTTCTGTCATCATACAATCCAGGCATTTGTATAATTAGCAGTAAGACGGCTGCGTGCTTTGTGATGACACAGCTCTCCATGCAAAACCTTGTAATTAACCTATTTCAATGAAAATAAGTTTACATTTCTGTTGAATTATTGCCGTGTTCCTGAGTGCCCTGAAATGTGATGTTCAATTATCCGTCCCAACACTTGGGATGTGGTTATGAAATGAATCCATTGTTCAAATCTAAGCTCCCTGGACCTTGATTATTTTCCAATTTCCTTTTCAAGTGTTTGTCTCGTACAGCTGGAGGCAGAAGAGTTTATAATGGGGAATAAACTAATGGCAGAGGCATTAAACAAATACTTTGTCACATCCTTCAAGGAAGAATACAGAAAAAAAACCTCCAAGACTCCTGGAGAATCAAAGGTCCAGCGAAAGTGAAGAAATATTTTTTTAAATGGCATTATTAACAAAGTTAATGAGCCTGAAAACTGATAAATCCCATGGACCTAATAATCTACAGCCCAATGTTTTGAAAAAAAGATAACTATAAGATAAACAGATACATATCAAGAAAAAGAGTGGTTTCTCTGGTTTTCGCCTGCCATTATAATATGATTCAGTAGACTGAACATGGCTTTATGAAGGGAAATTACATTGGACTAACCCACTGGAGACATTTGAGGTTGAATCTAGAGAGAAGATTGAGTAGAAGAGGATAGCAAGTGATGTGTGTATTTAGATTTTCAGAAGGCTTTTGATAAGGTCAAAAAAGATTAGTGAGAAAGGTTACAGCTCATGGAATTGGAGAGTTTATACTGCATGGATTGAGAGTCAGGTAATTGAGTAAAAAGAGGATTTAATGTGTTCTTCTCAAGCTGGAATTGAGCTCCAGCTATTCACAAATTACACCAATGACTTGACTTTCCAAATGTAATATTTGCAGTTTACTGACGACGCAAAACGAAGTGGTACATGAGTTGTGATATGGGTGCAAAAAGCCTACAAGAGGGGCATTGGCAAGCTGTGAATGGGCAAAAGCCTGGTAAATGGAGTACGTTGTGGAGATACCTGAGTTATATCTGAGTTTTAAATGGTGAGAGATTGAGAAATGTTGATGTAAAATGGCGGCACGGTGGCGCAGCGGTAGAGTTGCTGCCTTACAGCGAATGCAGTGCCGGAGACTCAGGTTCGATCCTGACTACGGGCGCCATCTGTACGGAGTTTGTACGTTCTCCCCGTGACCTGCGTGGGTTTTCTCTGAGATCTTCGGTTAATTGACTGGGCAAATGTAAAAATTGTCCCTAGAGTGTGTAGGATAGTGTTAGTGTGCGGGAAACGCTGGGCGGCCGGACTCGGTGGGCCGAAGGCCCTGTTTCCGCGCTATATCTCTAAAAAAATATATACTGTGTTGTCCTTGTATATAAGTAATTGGAAATTAATAATTAGAAAAGCAAATGGTACATTGGCTTTTAATGCAAGAGAGGATTGTGTACAAAAGTAGGGATGCCTACTATAATTATACAGAGTCTTTGTGAAATCACACCTGGAGTGCTGTGTACAGCTACGGCCACTTCACCTGGAAGGGGTACAGCAAAGATTCGCCAGACCTGTTACACGTATGACAGTACTGTCAAATGAGGAGAGATTGAGTACGCGAGGACTCTGTCTTCTAGGGCTTGACAGGGGCAAGGTAAGAATGATGACACCCTGGCTGTGGCGCCTTGAACTAGGGGGTCATACTCTCAGGCTAAGGGGGTGGGGTGCTTAGCACTAAAATTAGGAGAATTAGGAGGCCACAGTCTCAGAATAAAAGGTCGTATCTTTAGAAAGATGAGGAGGAATTTCTTGTCAGAGGGTGGTGAAGCTGTGGAATTCATTGCCACAGAAGGCTGTGGAGGCCAAGTCAATGGATATTTTTAAGGCAGAGATAGATAAATTCTTGATTAGTATGGGTGTCAGGGGTTATGGGGAAAAGGTGGGAGAATGGGGTTGAGAGGGAAGATAGATCACCCATGATTGAATGGCAGAGTAGACTTGATGGGCTGAATGGCCTAATTCTGCTCCTATAATATGAATTTATGAACTGATGTAATCACAGACATATTCATTCCAAATAGATTTCAGGACATGATATGAATGAAAGGAATATGAGGCTATGACAGGAAATATAATGCTGAAGTAAAACCAACTTGTTGAGTAGCAGAATAGGATTGAGGGCCTGAATGTCTGCTCCTGTTTTCTAATTTCTATATTCTTTCAAAAATAATTTTAAATCCTTCCATCACCATTTAGACTTTAGCATTTCATGTCAAAATATCTCACTACTCTTCCCAGTGTCTCTGATGTCAAGTACCTACATTCTAATTACTGACTCTGAACTTTATTTTAAATTAGTGATTGAAAATACCTCTATCAAATCTCCCATTAAATTTCTCTGCTCTGAGGGGAATGGTACCTGATTATTCCTAATCTCTCCACATCCCTTGGCCCATTGTAGTAAGCCTTCTCTGCACCTCCATCCAAGCCCGTAGATCATCTATCCATTTTCCTCCACAGACACCGTCAGCCTGGCAGATGGTCAGATTGTCAGATTTTGCATGAGGATAGGATCCTCCTATTTTTGGCCTTTTCCATCAACACGATCCCGTGATCAGGAATTTAGCAATGCTGGAAGTGGAACCTCTATTTGACACTTTGATACCACCTTCTTCAAAGTACAAAAAGCTGGGGGTAACTCAGCGGGCCAGACAATACATCTCTGGAGAAAAGGAATAGGTGACGTTTCGGGTCGAGACCCTTCTTCAGACTGAGAGTCAGGGGAAAAGGAAACAAGAGATATAGACCTCGCTCATCTTCTTCAAAGTACAGTTTGAATCAAGTGACATTCATGTTAGAACATAGAACAGTACAATGCAGGAATAGGCCCTTTGGCCCACAATGTCTGTACCTAACAAGATCAACTCATCAGCCTGCATATAATCCACATCTCTCCCTTTACCGCACATCCGTATGCCAATGCAAGTCTCTTAAATGCCACTATTGTATCTGCCTCTACTACCACCGCAGCAGCACATTGCAGGCACTCACCACCTCTGTGTAAAAACACCAACCCCGCACATCTCCTTTAAACATTACACCTCTCGCTTCACCCCAGAACAAAAGTTTCTGATTGTCTACCATATCTACGACGGACACAAAATGCTGGAGTAACTCAGCGGGTCAGGCAGCGTCTCTGGAGAGAAGGAATAGGTGATGTTTCGGATCGACTGAAAATATGCAGAGATTTGCCATTTACCATTGGGAGCAGCTGGGTTCAAAATCTCAGGCTATTCAGATTATAACTCAACCGAGTCAAATTTCCCTGTCTCACACATTCGACAGTTTCAGTCAGAAATCAGCAACATGTTTCAGAGTCGATATAACGCATGAGCTCTTGTAAAGTCCCTGTCCCACTTAGGTGACTACAGGCGACTAGGCTGTCGCCACACGGTCGCCGGGGTGTCGCCTGCATGGTCGTGTGTCGTCTCCAAAGAGTCGTAGTGTTTTTCTGGTCGCCGCTAGATTTTGAAATGTTTTAAAATTTTCGGCGACTGTTGGTATGACGCCCATGATCGTAGCTTGACGTCTCCTGATGTAGGCGCTGTCGTAGGTTGTCACCAGGTTGTCACCAAGTGACGTAGGGTGTCGCCGGTGCTGACTTCGGTGAATTCCATTGGCGTCTACCTACGTCAACTGGCGACAGGTACCGGCGTCAAAACCGGAGGCGAAAATGACGGTGAATTGTCTTCAGTCGTCACCGAAAGGGTCGTAGCTTGTCGTAGCTTATCGCGGATAGACGTAGGTTGACTTCAGTTGTCGTAGGCTCTTGCCTGCGTGGTCGTAGGTTGTCATAGGCGCGCTCGTAGGTGGACGTCCTAAGTCGCGACGATTGGGTCGCTGGTTGTCGGTAGCTTGACGTCGACTCGGAAGTAGGTCGTTGTAGCTTGTCGTAGACATTGTCGTAGGGGGGGTCCAGTCGCCGGTTATTCGCCGACCTGCTACGACTATGACAGTCGCCGGCAGTCGCCTAAGTGGAACAGGCCCTTAACCTAATTCTTCAGTCGTGAGAATTCATGAAAGTTTGCGAAAATCTAAAATCATGCATGCTAGGTTCAGGGTGCACACTGCAGGCGAAAGGCTATATTATCTATGGTCTGCTTATCGAATATTATTGATAATTTATTGTATTATCAGTGATTGTATATTTATTTGTAGTTGCTGCCTTACAGCTCCGATAATCTGGTTCGATCCTGACTACGGGTGCTGTCTCTGCAGAGTTTGTACATTCTCCCTGTGACCACATGGGTTTTCTCCGGGTGCTCCAGGTTCCTCACACATTCCAAAGACCTGCAGGTTTGTAGGTTAATTGGATTCTGTAAAACTGTCCCCAGTTTATAGCTTAGAACGAGTGTACAGGGGGGAAACGCAGTTTGGAGCGGACTCAGTGGGCTGAAGGGCCTGTTTTCACACTGCATTTCTAAATTAAACTAATTTGTTCCATTAATGCACAGCAAGTAAGAATTTAATTGTTCCATCCCGGTTGGCAGACAGGAAACAAAGATTAGGGATTAACGGGTCCCTTTCAGAATGGCAGGCAGTGACGATTGGGGTGCCACAATGCTCGGTGCTGGGGCCATAGCTATTTACAATATACATTAATGATTTAGATGAAGGAATTAAAAGTCACATTAGCAAATTTGCAGATGACACAAAGCTGGGTGGCAGTGTGAACTGTGAAGAGGATGCAATGAGGAGACAAGGTGACTTGGACAGGTTGGGTGAGTGGGCAGATGCATGGTAGATGCAGTATAATGTGGATAAATGTGAGGTTATTCACTTTGGTGGCAAGAATAGGAAGGCAGATTATTATCTGAATGGTGTCAGGTTAGGAAAAGGGGAAGTACAACGAGACCTGGATGTCCTTGCACATCAGTCACTTAAAGTAAGCATGCAGATACAGCAGGCAGTGAAGAAAGCCAATGGCATGTTGGCCTTCATAACGAGAGGAGTTGAGCATTGGAGCAAAGAGGTCCTTCTGCAGTTGTACAGGGCCCTGGTGAGACCACACCTGGAGTATTGTGTGCAGTTTTGGTCTCCCACTTTATGGAAGGACATTCTTGCTATTGGGGGAGTGCAACGTAGGTTCACGAGGTTAATTCCCGGGATGGTGGGACTGTCATATGATGAAAGAATGGAGCGACTGGGCTTGTATTCACTGGAATTTAGAAGGATGAGAGGGGATCTTATAGAAACATATAAAATTATTAAGGGATTGGACACACTAGATGCAGGAAATATGCACCCGATGTTGGGGTCCAGAACCAGGGGCCACAGTTTAAGTATAAGGGGTAGACCATTTAGAATTGAGATAAGGAAAAACCTTTTCACCCAGAGGGTTGTGAATTTGTGGAATTCTCTGCCTCTTAGCTCTTAGGGCTAATGGAATCAAGGGACGGGGAAAAGGCAGGAACGGGGTACTGATTGTGGATGATCAGGCATTTATTTACATTGAATGGCGGTGCTGGCTCGAAGGGCCGAATGGCCTACTCCTGCACCTATTGTCTATGTATCTGTGTATCTATCCTTCCACAGGATATCTACTGCTCCCCCCACCGAACACTCCACCACGCCAAACTATCCTGGCCAATTGCAAGATGCTGCATTTTGTAATTAGACTTTTATGTAGATTAAGTTACGAGAGGCATAGATAGGATAGACAGTCAGAATCTTTTTCCCAGAGTGGAAATGTCCAACACTGGAAGGTTGCAAGTTTCTTTTACACAGAGAGTGGTGGGGGCCAAAGACACATTGCCAGTGATGGTGGTGGGGGCAGATATGATAGTGGCGTTGTAGGGACTCATAGTGCAAGTGCAAGGAACAGAGAGATATGGATGATGTATAGGCAGATGACATCAGTTTAACTTGGCACAAACATTGTGGGCTGAAGGGCCCGTTCCTGTGCTGTACTGTCCTATGTTCTAAACCTATCTGCAGTTTCCCACACTCTCACCTGATTCTCGGCCACATGAGACCTCCAAAGCTGCAGTCATTGGTGAAATGCTCCCCGGAATCTCTGGGTAGTCAACAAAATACAAGGATGCCAGAAAGGGCGCTAAAACGTGGTGCCCTTTGCATGCGGGATCAGTAGATTATTTCTGTCCAATTTGCTAATCGGGGACGCTTAGGTATGGCAGTACTCTACTGGACTGTTTGTCAGAAAATAATTTCACTCTGCGTGTCCACTTCACACATATGACAATAAAGCACCATTGAGTGCTTATGCATGAATAATCCGTAATTATTGCTGTTCATATTGAATGAGCTGAGCAAAAGGTCTAAGCTGAGTCACAGGAGACAATCAGATTTAAATGGCCTGGACTCAAGTGCCCTGAATTATGACACTGTTGGTGAACTGGAGATGTAAATGATGGCTTCAATTAAACAATCCTCAATAAGCTGCTCTCTTAGACTGCGGTTGGTGGGTAGAGTATTTTATAGAGTTGACGGTGCCTTGGGAGAACTTAGTGGATGAAGCTTATGAAAGGAAAGAGCTTCAATATGTAGATTTGGCAACAGAAGTTGAGCAGCGGGGATGGAAAGCAAGAGTACGTCTGGTAGTGGTAGACTGTAGAGGTCTCATAGCGCGATCGGCAACGTCGTTATTTGAGTAGAGCTGGGAATTTGCGGACAGTTTGCGTCAGGCCATAAAGGAGATGCCAGAGGTAGCAGAGCAAGGCAGTAAATGGTTAGGTGAAGAGGAAACAGTGTTAGTTGGGGGCAGAATGGAAACGTAGAATAAAGGAGACTTATGTGCATTTCTTTGTAAGTGTATTCTGTGTAAGTGTATCCCAGTGTTATGTGAGGTTGATATTATTGGTGCTACGACTGTTTAATGATGGGGTAGGATACCTGTAAGATAGGAAGCAAGTGTGTAGCATTTGTTTAAGTGAATTCATCGTCTGTAGTTTCCTTTATTTAGTAGATACTACTAGCAGAGGTGGTGAGACCAGGTATTGAAGGGGGTGATTCTGGGATGCCAGAACTAACTGTTGAGCCTTCCCGAGGTGTCGTGGGCCTAACGCAACAAAACAACAGCGAAGGGAGGTGCCCACTTGATAGCCCCCAATGATATACTTGTATCTGCACGATTATGGAGTTAGTTATTGTCCTTAGCATAAGTGTTTAGGGACTATTTTGGCTTTGGGCTTGGTTTTCTTGGTTGAGCGCTTATCCTGGTTTTATAGCAAAAGTACCTTGTGTTTGAATAGTAATTTAGGAGTATTGTTGGTCACTGCTTTGCAAGAGTCAAGAGTGTTTCACTATCCTATGTTCTGAAATGGAACAATAAAATTTTTACATGCAGCGTTAACATAGTACTCAGTCAAAACCATAATGAACAGCAAAAAAGAAATTCAATATATAAAATCAAACAATATAGATTTTTTGATTTTTTTTTAGATTTAGAGATACAGCGCGGAAACAGGCCCTTCGGCCCACCGAGTCCGCGCCGCCCAGCGATCCCTGCACATTAACACTATCCTACACACACTAGGGACAATTTTTACATTTACCCAGTCAATTAACCTACATACCTGTCCGTCTTTGGAGTGTGGGAGGAAACCGAAGATCTCGGAGAAAACCCACGCAGGTCACGGGGAGAACGTACAAACTCCGTACAGACGGCGCCCGTAGTCAGGATCGAACCTGAGTCTCCGGCGCTGCATTCGCTGTAAGGCAGCAACTCTACCGCTGCGCCACCGTGCCGCCCATATAGTGCACAGACAAAAACAATGTCCCCAGGTCCCTAGTGCAATCAAGACAGATTGTAGTTTAGAATTTAGTTGGAGTTTGTTGTGTTTAATAGCCTGATGGTTGTTGGGAAGAAGCTGCCCCTGAACCTGGAAGTTACGGTTTTCAGGCTCTTCAGAATTTCTCTTCAAAAATTTACAGGTGGTGTGGGTCCCTGATGATGTTGGCCTCCTTTTTGAGGCAGCACCTCCTATGGATCCCTTCGATGGTGGGGAGGTCAGTGCGCACAATGGACTGGAGTAACTCAGCAGGTCAGGTCGGGACGCTTCTTTAGAACCTCAACTTCAAAGAGTAACAAGTTGGTTCCAAATTGCAGAGACAGTGGTGGGTGGGAGGTGATAAGACATAGGGAATACCTGTGACACAGTGAGGCCAGGGTTTCCATGAGGTTAAGTTGTACAGGTCATCTAGTCAATGGATTCATGAGGCCTGATAGAAAGCAAGAATACAAACAAAGGAGCACAGAACGTTGCAAAACACGGAGCTGTGGAACATGCCCAGCAGGTCAATATAGAAAGAGAAAGACTGGTGGATAATTGTCAGCAGATACGGCCGATGCAGAGAAAGCTTGTAGTAGAGTTCAATATTGAACATAGAACAGTACAGCACAGGAACAAATCTGGGTGGTAGTCAGTCAGAGAGTTGTGAATCTGTGGAATTCTCTGCCTCAGAAGGCAGTGGAGGCCAATTCTCTGAATGCATTCAAGAGAGAGCTAGATAGAGCTCTTAAGGATAGCGGAATCAGGGGGTATGGGGAGAAGGCAGGAATGGGGTACTGATTGAGAATGATCAGCCATGATCACATTGAATGGCGGTGCTGGCTCGAAGGGCCGAATGGCCTACCCCTGCACCTATTGTCTATTGAACAGGTCCTTTGACCCATTACGTCCGTGCCAAACATGATGTCAAGTTAAACTAATCTCCTCTGACTGCATGTGATCCATATCTCTCCATATCTCTCCACATCCATGCATTTATCTAAAAGCTTCTTAATGCCTCCATTCCACACACCCACCACTCTCTGTGTAAATTACTTGCCCTGCACTTCTCCATAAAGCTTTGTTCCTCATGTTAAAGCTATGCTCTTTATTCTTGACATTCCCACCCTGGGAAAAAGTTTCCTGACTTCGGAGTACTTAATGTTGCAATGTGCCCAGATATTGGCAATTTTCATTTTCTGCAATCTGGACCCCATTTGATTCAAAGGCAGTCTGATGAAGAACTTAATGTGTCACAGCCGATTCTAGCTCAGTAAGCACAAATCTGAATCATGCATTACCTATGGCCATATGCCAGCTGACAATGGACAATCAATGCCTCCATTGTATGCTCCGGTCTAAAGATTAATTGATGATTGTCTGCCTCAAGCAGGGCTGTCAATAGTCTGGGAGTGGTTTCAGAGCTAACAATATCCTTAACGAAGTGAATAAGATGCTACATTGTTACCTCAGAAATTTATGTCAGAGAAGTTATCCCTTCATGGATAAAGCCTCGTTCAATATGCCATCCTTGACCTGCTCCAGCGAAATCTCGTTCTTTCTATGAATCCTGAGATTCTTACCTGACATTGTTGTGGATGTGTAGCCCAGACCATCACACAATCCAGCCTCCCTTCCATTGACTCCATCTAGATTTCACACGTCCCCGGCAAGGTCACCAGCATTATCAAGGACCAGTCTCACCCCGGTCACTCCCTCTTCTCCCCTCTCCCATCAGGCAAGGAGTACAGTTTGAAAATACATACCTCCAGATTCAGGGACAGTTTTTTCCCCTGCTGTTATCAGGCAACTGAACCGTCCTCTCACCAGCTAGAGTGCAGTCCTGGCCTCCCATCGACCTCATTGGAGATTTTTGAACTATCTTTAATCAGACGTTATTGGATGTTATCTTGCACTAAACGTTATACCGTTTGTTCTGTATCTGTATAATGTGGGTGGCTTGATTGCAATCATGTATAGTCTTTTCTTTGACTGGATAGCACATGACAAAAAGTTTTTCACTCTTACTCGGTCCACATGACAATAATAAGCTAAACTAAAGTGCTGGAGTAACTCAATGGGCCAGGCGGCATCTCTGGAGAAGATGGATAAGTAGCGTTTTGGGTCGGGACCTTTCTTTGTTGAGGCAATGAGCCAGGATGCTGTCAGGTGGAATGTGGAAAGACGTATTGGCAGATGTTAGAGCGCAAGGACTGTGGCTGCTACCAAGAGCATTGCCTAAGCCACCAGTCTCATCCTCAGGGTTCTGCCATTCATTCTGAACTTTGGTAGTTGCTGAGTTCATGGCGTTCTGTGAAGCGGTTAAATACTGTTTCATGGGTTGGCCTGTTGACTCGCAAGCACCCGAACATTCACGCTGTGAAGCGAGCATTGAACGATCTTTAGTGGCTCTGCTACGGCATTTGCTTCAGACTTACTTTTTACTGCTGGTCAATTCTGCAAAAGATTCACAACCATCTATTCAGAAGGTGTCATCACACAGAACAGCAACCGTGTTTACAAAAAATATGACACCCTCCCCCCACCACAACATGCATCCATTCTGTACTGGATGGAGATCGTGTCTTATGAACCCGATTGGGTTTTTTGAAGATGTAGCCAAGAAGGTTGATGAGGGCAAAGCTGTAGACATTGTCAATGTGTCTTCCACACATTCTCACGTTTGTGGTTCTCCAAATTTTTGTCACGAGGAATAATCTTTACTCAATCAAGATAACACATGAATTATTCAGCTAACATATTTTACAGACGTGTGGAGAGCAACATTTATATTCAAATCTGACCATTGTCAAACTATCTATATTTCCTTCTACGTGAACAAGAAACACTGTTTTGCTCAAGATTCCAGCATCTGCAGTTCCATGCATCTCCAAGAGATACATTATGCCATTTCAGTGAGAGCATACTTGACATTCTCTGGTTATCACTAACTTTCTCCCGGCACCTTAACCCGAGTAATCTGTTCATCATTTATTTCTCATATTTCTGGCCCAGTTTTCATCAGGCCAGATCGGTATGGGATACGTTTAAAAACTCCCTCATGGATCATCAAACATCATAGTTGTGTAGGAAAATAACTGCAGATGCTGGTACAAATCGAAGGTATCACAAAATGCTGGAGTAACTCAGCAGGTCAGGCAGCATCTCTGGAGAGAAGGAATGAATCAAACATCACAGGGTATTTTAACTCTTGAATCTCAATATAATAAATTTCTTCCCAATTTTTTACACAATACAAAACCAAACAATTAGTGGAATTTCCAGCATCCCAAAGGCCTCCCTCCAGCAAGGAACTTGCCTCTTAAAGCAGATTAGCATTCCTTTCTGGAAAACTGCTTTGGAGTGATGGAAGAGTAAAGTGTGTCAGCAAGCACTACAGGTAAGCTTCTCTTGGGAACTTGTTGCAAGAAGTCAGGGCAATGATGGAAGCTTTCCTTTCATCAGTGGGAGGGACATATCAACATAGACATGGAGCAATTATTGCAGTTGTCAGCACAGAAGCATCACCCTCAGGACTGGAATTTGTTGCAGAAATTGCTTTGACAACCTCACGCAAACCCTGGTAATCAGTCTCTCCTACTTCTTCCTTCTTTCTCAGCAATTCCCTCCGCTTCATTACACCTTTCTCTATCCAGTGCACAAACACATCACCATTTCTCCCTCTCACTACAAACACACACTCTTCTCTTTCTTGCTGCTTTTACCTTAGGTTTACGATAATGATTCCAGAAATGATTGGGTTAACAAATAATGAGCGTTTGATGGCACTGGAGCTGAACTCGCTGGAGTTTGGAAGGATGAGGGGGGGGGGACACACCTCATTGAAACTTACCGAATAGTGAAAGGCGTGGATAGAGTGGATGTGGAGAGGGCCAGATGCCATGGCCTCAGCAAAAAGGATGTACCTGCAGAAAGGAGGAGGAATTTCTTTAGTCAGAGGGTGGTGAATCTGTGGAATTAATTGCTGTAGACGGTTGTGGAGGCCAAGTAAATTGATATTTTTAAGGTAGAGATTGACAGATTCTTGATTAGTATGGGTGTCAGGGGTTACGAGGAGAAGGCAGGAGAATGGGGTTGAGAGGGAGAGATAGAAGAGCCATGATTGAATGGCGGAGTAGAATTGATGGGCCGAATGGTCTAATTCTGCTCGACTTATGAACTTCGCAATTAGCAGCATCTTCTTGCCTCAGAGACTAGCCCTTGCAGAATGCTTACGGCTCCCACAGTCGCATGCCTTTCATTAAAGGTCCTCCCTTCCTGAATCTCTTTCCTCCTTTTCCCACTCACCTTCGGTGCAGCATTCGTTCACCAACTCTCACTCTCTGCTTCTTCAGGATAAAATGGATCACAGCACATGGGAGCGGAGTAAGACTGGGTGCGGGTGGGAGTGCAGGTGACGGGGTAATAGCCCGTATCAGAATCCACCCCTAACATTGTGGCAACTTCCCAACTTCCAGAGGCGAAACAAGATGGGACATTTCGAAGTTGGAGGCTTCACGGAACGTGGCCTCTCACCGTTATTCGCGCCCTTGCATAAACCTGAGAGAAACAGATTATCAGGCAGGTAGACTTACTTTGTTAATTTTTGTTGCTTGTCATTTGTGGCAACCCAGCCTCCAGGTACTGTACTGAAGCTTTTCTGTTTTCTCCAGGTCCTGCACTCAATGAAACCACCTGCACCGGAGGAATCACATCATGTGTAATTTTCAAACACCATGAAAGAGCCATAGTCTCAGAGCCATACAGCAGGGAAACAGACCCTTTGGCCCGATTTACCCATGCTGGCCAAGATGCCCCATCTATGCTAGTCCCACCTGCCCGCGTTCGAGAGAGATCATAGAGATTGACACCTTTTCTGAGTGAATTAGAGGTGGCTGCCTGCACTAGGTTACTCATGCAGCACAAGCGAATGGTGGCAGATGCAGGTAGAAAAAGACAATTTGCAGCATATAAGACTCAGTGAGCAATTTCCATTTAACCTCCATTCGGAATTTGCTTCTAGCCTGCGTGTCGGCATGGTTCCATGGCATTGGCACTTTGCGGTCTACCTAAACAACGTGTCTTTGTCCAGGGTCCACAGCCGGGTTCTCACTGCTGCAGTCTATACTCACAGACTTTCCTGTGAACAGACTGCTGCGCTCCAGCCGAGAGTGATGGTCATCCACTCTGAAGAAACTAAGCGGAGTAATATATAGCTCATGCATGGTGTCGTTTACATTCTGTCGTCTGCTCACTAGCAGATCTGTGCTTGTGATACGGGAAGAGATTTATCTTCCCACGGGATATCAACATGCCGGCTTCTCTCTGCCTCTTATTCCCCTCCACAGAGTAGATTTTTGTGAGACCGGATTGATTGAAAGATACAACAAGGAAACAGGCTCTTCAGCCCACCGAGTCGACGATGACCATCGATCACACGTACACACTAGCTCTTCGTAATCTCATTTTCGCGTCCACTCCCTACACACGAGGGGCAATTTACGAGTGAGAGTGTTTTAGTGTCATGTGTGCCAAAACGGAACAATTAAATTCTTGCTTGCAGCAGCACAATAAATTTGTGAACACAGTACTCACTAATGTAATAAACAAACATAATAAAAGAGGTTCAATATATTAAAATAAAACCCCAACATAGTACAAAAAACCAAAACACAGCTGAAGTCCCAAGGCAGTTCGGAGTTTGGTTGTAGCCCGTAGTGTTCAACAGCGTGATGGTTGTAGGTAAGAAGCTGTTTCTGAACCTGGCCATTACAGTTTTCTGGCTCCTATATCTTCTTCATGATAGCAGGAGTGAAATGAGAGTGTTGCCTGCGTGGTGCAGGTCTTTGATGATTCTGGCTGCCTTTTTAAGGTAGCGCCCCTTCTAGGTTCCTTTGAGGGTGAGGAGGTGAGTCCCCATGAGGGACCGGGCAGCGTTCCCCACCTTTTGCGATCTCCTTCGTTCCTGGGAGTTCAAGTTGCCGAAGCAAGCCATGATGCAAGCAATCTGCCCTCTACCATACTCCTGTAGAAGATCAAGAGAGTATTTATGAACCTATCGAATCTCCTCAATCTACTAAGGAACTAGAGGCATTGATGGAGGCATTAAGGAACTAGAGGCATTTATGATTGCATCAATGTGCTGAGTCCAGGACAGATCTTTAGAGATATACATGCCCAGGAGCTTGAAGTTGTTGTCTAGTTTGTGGGTCCTCAGCCTTCCTCTTCTGAAGTCAACAATCGATTCCTTGCTTTTACTGATGTTGAGAGCAAGGTTGTTGTTCTGGCACCATTTATTAATCAGATGATCGATCTCCCTCCTACACTCTAACTCATCGTTATCTGCAATTCGTACAACCACAGTGGTATCGTCAGCGAATTTAAAGATTGAGTTGTAACTGTGCCCAGCTGCACAGTCATGGGTTATTAAGTGAGTAGAGCAGGGAACTGAGCACCCAAACCCACACGTCTTTGTGATGTGGGAGGGAACTGGGCCATCTGGAGAAAACGTGGATCTCTGGCGCTGTGAGGACAGCAGCTCTACCAGCTGCACCACCGTGCAGTCCTTCCGAGTATAGTTGATGTTTATCAGAAGTCTAAAATGGAACAACAAAATAGACTGTTGTCCCAACCTCATCGCAGCGTGTCTGTAGCATATGATGGTTAGAAATATCTTTATTCATTACATATCATGTAGTCAAAAAGGAGCACTTTTTTATACACAAGTTCCAGAATATAGCTGCTGATGATGGCCTCTACTTCATCGTTAAACCTCAACCACCTCTGAGGCAAGGTTAGCCCCAGTGAAAGATGTACAAGCTGATTTTCTCTGCTGTCTTAATCGCTGAGTTACCCCAGCACTTTGTGTTCTTTGCAAGATTTCAGCATCCGCAGATCCTTACGTCTCTCTGATTTTCCCTGAGCAAGGTCCAGATCAAAGATACCAATCTTCCTTCGTTATCACCTCATCCCCAGCCAACTAGCCAACCAACCAGTGGCTTACCATTGTGGGCTCCACCTTTCCTGAGCCATCGACGCAGGCTCTGCTTTGCCCTGTACCTTCCCATACTTCAAGTGTCCCCCTCCCTGACTCTCAGTCTGATGAAGGGTCTCAGCCCAAAACGTTACTCCAGCATTTTGTGCCTATCGTCGGTGTAAACCAGCATCTGCGGTTCCTTCCTGCACATACCAATCACTCTTTGCTTTGCCTCTCTGTAAAATTTGCAGGATAAACAATCTAGCCCTTTCTCTGGTTCCTCCCTCGTCATTGCACACATGATTAGTTTTCAAAAAAGAACATTGGGCAAGCACAGAAAATACAGTTGCCCCCTTAAAGTATTGCATTCCCTCCTTCTTAGAGCTGCACTGAATATTTTGCTACCACCCCTGCCTCAATTCTTCCAGTTCTTCTTTATGCTAAGAGGCTCTCCATTAGACATTACGACCCACTAGCGCTGCACTGCAATCCCACATTTTTTCTTCATAAGTGCTCGCTGGCACAGTCTGATTCACAGCGTTAATGCTTTGAAGTTATTTATACAGAATTAGTAATGAAAGATGAATGTGACTTCGATATGTAATAAATTCCACTGATTTCTGTGTCGCCACAACAAGTGATTTGTCCACAGCATAAATACTCCCCTCTTTATCATGAGGCCTTTGAAGCTTCATATTTTTGTTTAATTTTTAAATCAAAGTTACCCCCATTGTGCAAAATGACTGTCAATCTGGCACATTAATGAAATTCCAGTGTGTCAGTGCATAAACCTCCTTAAAAAGCCTCTATAAACACAAAATAATTTATTTACACCATGCAAATGAGTTAGATGGATCACTGCCTTATTATTAATTCTTTCAATTTTGTAGATGCTGCAGTGGACTGCCCAGTAACTAAGAGAGAGAGATCCAACAGACATTCACTGCCAAGTAATAAACTGTGGCAGGCAATTTACTGTGCATGGAACTGTCCCAGTTGCTGATTGCCTTATTAAAAAATATATTATTTTAAGAATTCTTTGCAACATGGTGGAAAGAGATTATGCGTTGTGGTACAAAATGTTTACATTTAAACAACTATGCTGATGCCACCCCCTCCGCATCATGATTATTAAACTTGAAAACCTAAAAAAATTCTAAATGTAACTATTATATGCATTGACTTGCGCCCGATCCTAATTAAAAAGCATTCGCCAATGCACATTGATGCCATTGACAGATGGTGAATCCAGTATGTTTCTATGTGGTATAGTCATGAATGTCTGGTAACATATGTCAGAGGTGCATCAATTGAAAGATTAGATACAGGTTATTTTAGGGATTGGGGTAAGTTAGTTTTCAGATGTATTGAATCATATCTCATAGGTGCAGGACCAAACCCAGTGGCTGCATTTTTTCAAACCAGTTAATTATTTAGTTCCTGGGCCAGGGAATTATCATTGACATCCATATGCCAGTTATCAATATTGACTTGTACTCTAGTCATGCCTGGCGCCAGAGCTGTTTGGCATCCTGATACATTGGGTTCCCAAGTCTTCAGCGAGAGTCCTCATCAGCAATGCCTGATGTTCTGTGCCACTCCAAGACAGCAATAGACAATAGACGATAGGTGCAGGAGTAGGCCATTCGGCCCTTCGAGCCAGCACCGCCATTCAATGTGATTATGGCTGATCATTCTCAATCAGTACCCCGTTCCTGCCTCTCCCCATACCCCCTGACTCAGCTATCCTTAAGAGCTCTATCTAGCTCTCTCTTGAATGCATTCAGAGAATTGGCCTCCATTGCCTTCTGAGGCAGAGAATTCCACAGATTCACAACTCTCTGACTGAAAAAGTTTTTCCTCATCTCCGTTCTAAATGGCCTACCCCTTATTCTTAAACTGTGGCTCCTTGTTCGGGACTCCCCCAACATTGGGAACATGTTTCCTGCCTCTAACGTGTCCAACCCCTTAATAATCATATACGTTTCGATAAGATCCCCTCTCATCCTTCTAAATTCCAGTGTATACAAGCCTCGTCACTCCAGTCTTTCAACATATGACAGTCCTGCCTTTCTGGGAATTAACCTAGTAAACCTATGCTGCATGTCCTCAATAGCAAGAATATCCTTCCTCAAATTTGGAGACCAAAACTGCACACAGTACTCCAGGTGCGGTCTCACTAGGGCCCTGTGTAACTGCAGAAGAACCTCTGCTCCTATACTCAACTCCTCTTGTTATGAAGGCCAACATTTCATTGGCTTTCTTCACCGCCTGCTGTACCTGCATGCTTCCTTTCAGTGACTGATGCACTAGGACACCCAGATCTCGTTGTACGTCCCCTTTTCCTAACTTGACACCATTCAGATAATACTCTGCCTTCCTTTTCCTACCACCAAAGTGGATAACCTCACACTTATCCACATTAAACTGCATCTGCTATGCATCCGCCCACTCACACAACCTGTCCAAGTCACCCTGCAACCTCATAGCATCTTCCTCACCGTTCACACTACCACCCAGCTTTGTATCATCTGCAAATTTGCTAATGGTACTTTTAATCCCTTCATCCAAGTCATTAATGTATATTGTAAATAGCTGCGGTCCCAGCACCGAGCCTTGCGGTACCCCACTAGTCACTGCCTGCCAGCCTCAGGAACGAGTTCAGCAAATACACATCCCTCATCTACCCTCAATGCTGTGGATCACAACATTAAGTCTACATTAATTCCTACATTCCCTCCCCCTGTTGTCTCTCGTAGACCCACATGATGTTTTGTGTAAGATAGATGACGAAGTTAAGCTTAGCTGTGGACTGAAACTGAACGGAACTCAATACCTCTCAAAGAGATGTAATAGATTAATGAACAAAAAAGTTGAACATTACAAAGAGGAAACCTTAATGAGTTTGATTAAATAAAAAGTACTTTATAGGAATAACTGATTACTTTCATTCCATACTTTTGATCATCCATCTTTGGTTTGAAGCTGTTTGAGCTGTGACATTTACACATTAGTCAATGGGCAATTACACATCTAAGGCTTAAATGAATCTATTGATGAAGATGGCAGCACATCCCTGATATCATTGTCCAAGTTGGCAACTGAAAGAAGAATTGATCAAGGTTTGTCACTGTTTGAATCTGGATCAATGCTCTTCGAGGACTGTCTAAATTGTTTCCATTATCGTGATGAATGTTGGAGATTGTGAAAAAGACCAGCTATGGATATTAAGTACAACATTCATCTTGCATGTACAATGTTTTTAAAGCACTACTAAAAGGTCTCAGGTCAGAACAAACCAGGATTATTGAGAAGTGGAATGCTAGAATGGAAATGGTGTGATGTGAATCTTTTAACTCTATCTTTTAACTCTATCTTTTAACTTTACCTGAGAAGGGTCTCGACCCGAAACGTCACCTATCGTTTTTCTCCAGAGACACTGCTTTGACCGGCTGAGTTTGTGTCCATCACTTTGTGTCTACCTAATATCCTACTCAGGCTCCCAACCACTCACTTCCTTCATTATATCCTCATTAGTTGAAAAAAATGTAACAGGATCTATTCAGGAAACCTTCTTTCTTCAAAACCTCTTCAAAGAAGTTAGTCATAGAGTCATAGCGTGGAAGCAGGATCAACATGTCCCATCTACACTAACCCTACCTGCCTGTGTTTGGCCCATATCCCTCTAAACCTATCCTATCTGTACCTGTCTAAATGTTTCTTAAATGTTGCGATAGTACCAGCCTCAACTCCCTCCTCCAGCACCTCGTTCCATACACCCACCTCCCTTTGTGTGAAAAGGTTCCCCTCGGGTTCCTGTTAAATCTTTCCCCCCTCACCTGAAAACGATGTTCCCTGGTTCGCGATTCCCCTACTCCGGGCAAGAGACTCTGTGATTCTACCCGATCTATTCCCAGCTGCCCAATTCAAATCTGTTCATTCAAATTGAAATTGTGGGGGAGAAACATCATTGAAGCCATTTTAAGTTGCATAATTTCATTGAGTAATTCAATTCCTTCTCCTTCTCCTACTCAGCCTTTCCACTGGATTTAATATAATTGACCATCCATCCTCTGCCAACATTTCACATTGCTGGCGGATTGATATAACACGATTTTGTTCTTCATTCTCTGATCAGAAGCTGAATTTCTTGGGCAATGTCTTTTCTCTTCCAAGATCTTCAATGATTTGTCCTTTGTCGCCTTTTCTTTTTATTCCACATACTGCCTTTTGCTGATGTCCTTCACAGTTTATGGTTTGAGATGTGTGCTATCATGGACTCCATTATTCTGTCAGTTATGGAATAGGAAAACTCCTGGTGTAGGAGTTTTCTTCTCAAACTAAGCCACAAATCTTATTCTTATGTTCTTTCATGAGGATCTACCCGGTACAAAGGAGATCTATTCAGCATCTTCTGATCTAGGCTTCATTCTTGATTCTTTGGCCATTTTCTAATCTAACACACTGTGAAACTGTCCCAGCACAGTTGTATATTACTAACCCAGTTCAGTTTCAGTTTCAATTTAGTTTATTGTCACGTGTACCGAGGTACAGTGAAAAGCTTTTGTTGCGTGGTAACCAGTCAGCAGAAAGACAATACATGATTACAATCAATCCACTTTCCTATCATCACTTATTCTAAAACCCTATTTCGCTGATAATCTCATCAGCAACATCAATAAACTCTGTGATCACAAATCTTGCCTTCCATGAAGTCGCACTTACATTATCCATTGCTCGTTGATCCGCATTAGCTCCCTGCCCACCATGTTTTTAAACTAATGTCCTAGCTCCCCACCCCACCATTTCAGCACAAGACTAACTTGGCAATTTTCTTTGGACCTGCAACTCCTTCTGAATACTTCGTTCCCATGGCTCCACTGTTCTCTGTATTTCCCCTTCCTGTTAATCCACCTCTGGTGAATGACAGTCAGTTCACGTTTACAAGTTATAGGAGTAGAATTAGGCCATTCGGCCCACCGAGTCTACTCTGCCATTGGCTGATCTCTGCTCCTAATCCCATTTTCCTGCCTTCTCCCCATAACACAACACCCGTTCTAATCAAGAATTTGTCTATCTCTGCTTTAAAAATATCCATTGACGGCCTCCACAGCCCTCTGTGGTAATGAGTTCCACAGATTAACTACCCATTGACTAATTAAGATCCTCCTCACCTCCTTTCTAAAAGGGCACCCTTTAATTCTGAGGCTATGACCTCTAGTCCCAGATTTTCCCATCACATCCCCTCTAACTATGCCTTTCATTATTCTGTAAGTTTCAATGGGGTCCCCCCTTAACCTTTTAAACTCCAGTGAGGAGAGGCCCAGTGCTGTCAAGCACTCATCATATGCTAACCCACTCATTCCTGGAATCATTCTTGTAAACCTCCTCTGGACCCTCTCCAGAGCCAGCACATCCTTCCTCAGATACAGGGCCCAAATTTGCTCACAGTACTCCAAATATGGCCTGACCAGCGCCTTATAGAGACACAGCATTCCATCTCAGTTACATTTGCTCGCTTTACAGTTCCTGTCCCGATCTATCTCTACCTGTAACTCTTTCTCCAACAATACCTTAATGCCCATATTTTTCAAGTTAACTTTTGTTTATTCTAAAATTCATATATGAATTCATCTAAAATTCACTCTTGTGGCTCAATATCCAGCTTCACATCCAGAAATATGTGCTTTGTCATTTTATTACTGTTCAAGTTTATATATATATGAGTACAAGATTTATTAACATACAAACATAGAAATTAGGTGCAGGAGGAGGCCATTCGGCCCTTCGAGCCAGCACTGCCATTCATTGTGATCATGGCTGATCTTCCACGATCAGTAACCTGTGCCCAACCTCTCCCCATATCCCTTGATTCCACTAGCCCCCTGAGCTCTATCTAACTCTCTCTTAAATTCATCCAGTGATTTGGCCTTCACTGCCCTCTGTGGCAGAGAATTCCACAAATTCACAACTCTCTGGGTGAAAAAGTTCCTTCTCACCTCAGTTTTAAATGCCCCCCCCCCTTTATTCTAAGACTGTGGCCCCTGGTTCTGGACTCCCCCAACATTGGGAACATTTTTCCTGCATCTAGCTTGTCCATTCCTTTTATAATTTTATATGTCTTTATAAGTTCCCCTCTCATCCTTCTAAACTCCAGTGAATACAAGCCTAGTCTTTTCAATCTTTCCTCATATGACAGTCCCGCCATCCCAGGGATCAATCCCGTGAACCTACGCTGCACTGCCTCAATTACAAGGATGTCCTTCCTCAAATTAGGAGACCAAAACCGCACACAATACTCCAGATGTGATCTTACTAGGGCCCTATAGAACCGCAGAAGATATTGTTAGACTTTTAAGTATTTACATAAGATATATAAAGTTGGGGCTGTTAACTATAATGGAGCCATTATGTATTTTCTTGCTTTCCATTTACTATTTTTGGATCAGACTCCTACTACCTAGATTTTACTTTCTTCAGAGACTTTATCAAGAAATGGAAAGCCTGCTTTGGGAGTCAAGTCGCAGATAGTTTTGATGGCTGTCGCTGGGGGTGCAGTTATGGTTGTTATCAGCATAATCTGTGGAATTATCTTCTTCTGCTTCAAAAGGTAAGTGAACAACATAATTTAATAAGCAATATAATAATTTACTTGATGTGAACGTACCATGTTTGACAGTTATATTTGCAAATCACTCTGGAATGTATAGTGGTTTAATATGGCATGTGTTAAAATTTGATTGATGGTACTCAAGTGTATAAATTTTACTCAAACAACCAAGACGACACCTTTGACTTGCAAGGCAGCAGCCTTACATTGTAGAGCAAGCCGTGAGGATGTCAAGGGGGAGCAATGCAGATGGAGGAAGGCCTGGCATGGCATTGTTTGCATCTTCCTAATTGACTGCAAATGCTGGAACAAGTATTTGCATAATCGCAACATGCCTGATCCATCACTGTCCTTCAGTTACTATGCCCCAAGCCTGATGCCCTTGCCCTGTATCACCATCTGCTATTTCTACTCAAGCAATCAAGTTGACAACATGGGGACTGTAGATGCGCATAAATAACAGCAATAGATTTTTATGCACGTTTTCACGAATTAAAATAGGGCAGATGTTTAAAATCAGGGTCCCTCATTCTGTTATTTCCATATTTCCTGTGGACATTGATGGAAGCCATTTGGTCCATGTTCCCATTCCTCCATTAAATTTCCATGCAACCTATCACAGAGTCAAGAGTGTGGAAACAGGCCCTTCCGCCCAACTAGCCCACACCGATCACCATGTCCCATGTACACTAGTCCCATCTGCCTGCGTTTGGCCCATATCCAAACCTGTCCTATCCATGTACCTATCACATTCCACTACACATTCTAGTCAATTTACCCCCCTCTCATACCCCCAGCTCCACCACCACCAAATTCTACCACTCACCTACACACCAGGAGCAACTTTACAAAGGCCAATTAACTTACCAATCAGCACAGCTTTGGGATGTGGAAAGAAACCGGAGCAACCAAAGGAAACCTGCATAGTCACAGGGAAAATGTGCAAATTCCAATAGACTGCATCGAAGTTTGTGATTAATATTGGGTTGTTAGCTGTGCCACTATGCCGCCCAATTTTTAATTATGAATTCCAAAGTTCTGGAATGCTCTATATTTAATGGACATACTGCAATTGAAGTTATGTAATTATATGCTCCTGGAGCAAGGGCAAAGCAAGATTTGAAGTAATGGTATTCACTTCAGAAGATTTTTAATCCATCTTTTCCATAAAGCAGTTTTTAAATCCATTTTTGACGTGGATTTTCTTCCTTGCAGTGATATAAATTTCTTTATTCAAGGCTGCCTGACATTCCCTTCCCTACTCCTCTCACCTGAGTCTAAAGCAACGAACGTTGTTTAGAACACTCCAGCTTCCCTTGCAAGCAGTGTTTAGTTTAGAGGTCCAGTGTGGAAACAGGCCCTTTGGCCCACCAAATCCGTGTCGAACAGCGATCACCATAAACTAGTTCTACCCTTCACATTAGAGACAATTTACCAAAGCCAATTAACCTACAAACCTGCACGTCTTTGGAACATGGGAGGAAACCGGAGCACCCAGAGAAAACCCACCTGGTCACAGGGAGAACGTACAAACTTCGTAGTGTTGCTAAGGAAAATATGATGAAAGAATCATTGGTTAATGCAGTCTTGTCAACTGCAAATTCCATATTTGGGCAGGAAACCCCAGGAAGTGGAATGTGTGGCATGGAGCTATCAAATGGAATCCTGTCCAATTTTCATCCCCTCCTGACCCATGCGTCTTTTTCTCAATAACTTTATAAATTTATTTTACCACAGTTCACAGCTTAACTCCTAAACTATTAAAACCCAAACCCTTTAACAAAAGCCCACCTGGATTGCAAATATGTTCAGTCCATTTTAACACCCCCAAAATAAATCCAATTTAATCAATTGACTTCCTTTCATATAAACCTGATGACTTGAGTCACCACTTGTACCTATAACTATTTCAGAATATATTTTAGGCCCAAACATATCTAAAATTCCAATTATTCCCATGGAAATTGGTATTTTGAACCATGCTGCTTTATAGCCAACACCCATCTCTTCTCATTCTTCAGGAAGTTCCATAAATCTAACATAATTCATAAAAACTTCTGGTCAGTATATATTCTTCTATTTTATTTGCATGTTTACAAAATCTATTGATTCCAAAGAAAGATTCTTCGCTTTCCAGTTTTCCAGTCCCAAGACATTTTTGTGTTTCAGAATGATTTTAAGTAGAGGCATACAGCATGATGTGTCAGACGTCTCTCATCTTCTGACATGCAAAAGCTCACCACTATCTACAGGGCACAAGTCAGGAATATGATGGTACACTCCTCACTTGCCTGGCACAGCAGGAGGCTGATCAACCCATCAGGTTCTGTCCTGACTGTGTTTGCACCAACTTTTCACACTTATAATTTCTGTCTCCTTACTTGCATTAGAAACTTACCATCATTATCCCAAGCACTTTTTAACATCTGTTTTGGCATTTCCTATTTTCCTATAATATTGAATTTCTTCTATCAATGGAGATACTGCCCAACTCTTCAGCTTTAATACCAAAACTGGAGCTAATGAGTGATAGATTACATTATTTCTTAAAATAATGAATTGCTGAATTCACTGCAACAGCTGATTCAATTTATTTAATTTCACATTTCTGGAAATATCTGGCCCAAGGGCGGCAACTTTATTTAACAAATTTGGTAATTTTGAAGATACTTGCAAGCTTGCAAAATGCTCAATTTACTCTATTGAATGGTTTGGAAGGAATCATTTTTTAATGTTTAATCTCCATGGCTGGTAAATTTGTTATTATAGTAGCTCAGTTGGTTCAAGCCCATGTCTAAGAAGGATGCTTCCTCTTGCCTCTCCAACCCTACTCCACCACTCCTTGTCCTTTCATCCCTACTCCATATCCCTCCAGGTTATGACAATTCATGTATGCATCCAAATACTTATTAAATGTGTTGAGAGTTTCTGCCTCACCACCATTTCAGGCACTGTGGTTCCAGGCCAAAAACCTTCCTTTACTCCACCCTAATCCTCTACAAATTGGCGTGAACTTATATAGTTATTTACCACTGCTTCGTGTAGTGTATCTTACCCTTTCAATTTCTGCAGAATTTCTATAACTTTACACTGCAATCCTTCAGCATGTGATGGGCACTTGGATTTTTCGTGGGTATTTGCACCATATTTTCAGTCTTCTATTGGTTTTCCACCAAACATACACTTTAGAGAATTTCTAGATAAATTCCTTGTCAAACAATATACCAATATTGTATCCTGCATATAGCTGTGGGCAAACATACCTGAGATGACCTCTCAACCATCACAAATGATATGTTATATGGACTCACATTCACCTGTTTGAAACTTGACAAAAAATCACAATGAAAGGTGCAGGCCACCTAATGCAGTAAAGCAACTGGATAGCCTGAAAATAAATCTACTCATTAGTCCATAAGACCATAAGACATAGGAGCAGAATTAGGCCATTCAGCCAATCGATTCTACTCCGCTGTTCGTTGATAGCTGATCTATCTCTCCCTCTCTACCCCATTTTCCTGCCTCTCAAAAAACTAGCCATTGAGATTGTGAGTTCCCCAAAGCTATCAGTTTGTTACGTAAAAAATAACGTCAAAAAGATAGAGAGATTCTGTTGATGTTGAAGTTTAGCACTGGACGATGCCATGTAAGACTTGGAGCAGAAAAATATTTAATAGGCCAAATCATACACTGTTGCATCCATTCTAGACCTACCTTCTGGCCCATGTAATCAGGTGGTGCAGTGTGTGAGTGATGAGGAGGCCAGAGGCTGTTGAACCTTAAAACCCATGTCCCACTTAGGCAATTTTTTAGGCGACTACAGGGAACTAGGCTGTCGCCACACGGTCGCCGGGGTGTCGCCTGTACGGTCGTGTGTCATCTCCAAAAGGTCGTAGCGTTTTTCTGGTCGCCACTGGATTTTGAAATGTTAAAAAAATTCCGGCGACTGTTGGTTTGACGCCAATAATCGTAGCTTGACGTCTCCTGACGTAGGTGCTGTCATAGGTTGTCGCCAGGTGACGTATGTTGTCGCCGGTGCTGACTTCGTTGAAATTCCGTTGGCGACTACCTACGTCAACTGGCGACAGGTACCGGCGTCAACACCGGTGGCCAAAATGACGTGAATTGTCTTCGGTTGTCGCCGACACAGTCACAGCTTGTCGTAGCTTGTCGCGGGTAGACGTAGGTTGACTTCGGTTGGCCTGGGTTGCTGCCTGTGTGGTCGTAGGTTGTCGTAGGTGCGGTCATAGGTGGACGTCCTAAGTCGCGACGATTGGGTCGCCGGTTGTCGGTAGCTTTCCGTAGCTTGATGTCGACTAGGTGGTAGGTTGTTGTAACTTGTCGTAGACATTGTCGTGGGGGGGTCCAGTCACCGTTTTTTCGGCCAACTGCTACGACTATCGCAGTCGCTGGCAGTCGCCTAAAAAAACGCCTAAGTGGGACAGGCCCCTAAGACTCCCTCAATGGATCACGTGCCAACTTCTTTCATTGTTTCCACATGTCCCTGGTGATCAGAGACATTCTGAAACAAGTGAAATAATATAAATACTTAAGAAATAAATGCATTAACCTTCAATTTATGTAAACTAATTTAAATGTTCATATCAATTACATAAAGATCTAAACAAGCCACTCCCCTTCACTAACTTTTAACAATTCCTTTCACTGGCATAAAGATGAGAGGTCAGATATGAAGTATAGTGGGCCTTTCGCATCAGTTCTTGCTGAACCTTATCACCGCTCTTCCCCATCCTTCAATGCAGCACTAATTCCATGAGCTAACAACTGACCCTAAGAGACTGCTGCAGCAACTTGCAGTAGTAACGAATGCAGAGGCATTTGCCCTGCAACTGGTCCTCCTTTCTGGCAGCCTTCAGCCCAAAGTTTCTTCATACAGATGATAGTCAATAGTCTTTATTTGTCACATTTGTAACTGCACAGTGAAATTCATTTTGCATATATTGCACAAGTGTGCTCCGCCATTTTTGGCACCATTATTCAAAGTCCATAATGGCGCCAAAAATGGTAGCACCCGAATGTGTAATATATATGCAAAATGAATTTCACGAAAGATGAACGTTAGTGGAAATACAGTGACTGATACTCGACAAACTGTTAATTTTAACTCTGATATTGTTTGGATTTTTGTTAATCAAATAATCTGAGAGGGACAAAGTTTACAGAATAAGTTTTTAACCCAGAGATTGATGGTGACCCAGAAGGTGCTGCAGGGGTGGTGGTGGAGGTAGATGATACGGGATTGAGAGGCTTGTAGATATGCAGGAAATTGAGGGATATGGATTATGTGCAGGCAGAGGGGGATTAGTTTAATTTAGCATCGTTTTGGACACAGATATTATGAACCAAAGGGGCTGTTCCTGTGCTGTACTGATCTATGTTCTATGTTCTAAGAGATAAAGATCAAAAGTGTGCAAATGAAGTTAAGCCACAACTGAGACATGAAGTTAATGAAGTTAAGCCACAACTTAGAACCAGTTAAAGACATTTCTTCAAATTGTGCTCATGTTCATTAGACAAAGGCATTACTGCGCATATTTTGTATGAATTTTCCAATCAAAATGTTTGAGATAAATATGACTGGTTTACACAGATTACAGATGACAGGGTCCAGCATAGCTGGGGCATCTTGGTCGACATGGGCAGGTTGAGCTGAGAGACCTGTTTCCGTGCTGTACGGGTCTATGACATAATTGATTTATCTTTCAGTGATGTTAAATCAGGTTTTTCACAGCTGGATTGAACACCCCTTTTTTTGCGGTAATAGAAAGAAGAAAAAGTGTTCCTTTATACAGTCCAGTTTTGCTGTCTCTTTAATTATATGTGATTATGAGAATCAATTTTATCAGAACCTTGAATTGTGCAGTTTTAAGCCCACTTTAGGTATACTTTTACAATTGTACAGCGCAGAAGCCAGGCTCAATGGCAATCAAGGTATTGTGTGTCAGAAGGAACTGCAGATGCTGGTTTAAACCGAAGATAGACACAAAAAGCTGGAGTAACTCAGTGGGACAAGCAGCATTTCTGGAGAGGACGAATGGGTGACGTTTCGGGTCGAGACCCTTCTTCAAACAGTCTGAAGAAGGGTCGCAACCCAAAACGTCACCCATTCCTTCTCTCCAGAGATGCTGCCTGTCCCGCTGAGTTACTCCAGCTTTTTGTGTCTATCTTCACAATCAAGGTATTGTTCACTTACGTAATGAAAGCTTTTAGATGCAGATTTATTTTTATGTACACCTTGAATGAGCTTCTTGTTCTATTACAAAGCCCATCCAGTAGCTAAGAAAACATCATTTACTTTTGGGAATGCTGAAATAAATGAGAGTTTCACATAAATGTATAAAGCTTTTCACTGTACCTCGATACATGTGACAATAATCTAAACTAAATTGAACTAAATCTCACTGAATGATTTCCATGATGAATGTATCATCTACTCCCCACAATAGCATGAGCCCCACTTTACTGTCATCAGCATCGCCACACATTAGTAGTGTCAAAAATAAATTGAGCATGACTTCAAAAATACCCATGCTAATAATTAAGAAAATGAATGCTAAACAAATATTTGCACTTCATAGAGCATCAAAACATAGTTACGGCACAGCATTAAAAATACTGCACTCCCAAACTGAAACATTTATCCGAGGCAAACACATATACCCAAACATCGGCACACGGAGATTATTAATCCCACAGATCTGATTATCTCCTACACCAAAACCTCAATATTGGTTCAACATTACTGGCATTTCAATGCTTCCAACTCCCCACATGTCAAGCCTCTGAAAGTTGGATAGTGAAGAAGTATTCATCACCCTTCATATCCCCGTTTGGAGTAAAATAACACAGGAGAGAGGCCACTCTCACAGGATGGAGATCGGGGGGTTCTCGGTTCAGAACTACATCAGACTGTGAGTGACCTTCCTCCTTGTGAGCAGAGGGACCTCTGAGGAGTGACCGTACGTGAGCAGCGCAAATACAAAGTGCCAGGCACAACCAGTAAAGAAATTGCTGCACCTTCATTACTAAGTGAGTTGCCGCGTCACTTTGTTTGACTTTGAGGGTGTGAGGAGAAAACCCTGTCTTCCCCATACCAGATCAATAGGGATCAGAGTAGGAGGGGCTTGGGGACACAGGAGGGAGGACAATGATGAATATTTCCGCGGTGCAACATTACACTTGAAACACACACAGCAGTCTCAGAAATTGACATTGAGGAGTGAGTAAAATAAGTCAGAGAGACTCAAACCATGAGGAGAAATATCAATTACTCGCAGTCCAGAGGAATTGTGAGAGGGTTAGGTAGCTGTCCTGCCCCAAGCACGCAGTTGCTGATCACAAGTGGGACACCTGAACAACAAGGTTGATGTGGTACAGGTTGAGATACTTAGTTCATTGGAGAACATGGTATATGTGTCGTTTTGGGTTGAGACCCTCCTTCAGAATTTTCCATCTGGAGAAGTTCCACCCGGTCCCCTGCAAAAAGTCTATCCCCTACTCCCAATTCCTCCGTCTACGCCGCATCTGCGCCCGGGATGAGGTGTTTCAGACTAGGGCTTCCGAGATGTCCTCGTTCTTCAGAAAACGGGGCTTCCCCTCCTCCATTATAGATGAGGCTCTCACTAGGGTCTCTTCTACGTCCCGCAGCTCCGCTCTTGCTCCCCCTCCCCCCACTCACAACAAGGACAGGATCCCCCTCGTTCTCACCTTCCACCCCACCAGCCAGCGGATCCAACATATCATCCACCAACATTTCCGTCACCTACAACAGGACCCCACCACTGGCCATATCTTCCCATCCCCTCCCCTCTCTGCGTTCCGCAGAGACCGTTCCCTCCGCAACTCCCTGGTCCACTCGTCCCTTCCTACCCAAACCACCCTAACCCCGGGCACTTTCCCTTGCAACCGCACGAGATGCAACACCTGTCCCTTTACCTCCCCCCTCAACTCCATCAAAGGACCCAAACAGTCTTTCCAGGTGAGACAGAGGTTCACCTGCACCTCCTCCAACCTCATCTATTGCATCTGCTGCTCTAGATGTCAACTTATTTATATCGGCGAAACCAAGCGCAGGCTCGGCGATCGCTTCGCTGAACACCTGCGCTCGGTCCGCATTAACGCAACTGATCTCCCGGTGGCCCAGCACTTTAACTCCCCCTCCCATTCCCAGTCTGACCTCTCTGTCATGGGCCTCCTCCAATGCCATAGTGAGGCCCGCCGGAAATTGGAGGAGCAGCACCTCATATTTCGCCTGGGCAGTTAGCGGCCCGGTGGTATGAACGTCGACTTCTCCAACTTCAGATAGCTCCTCTGTCCCTCCCTTCCCCTCCTCCTTCCCAGATCTCCCTCTATCTTCCTGTCTCCACCTATATCCTTCCTTTGTCCCACCCCCGACATCAGTCTGAAGAAGGGTCTCGACCCGAAACGTCACCCATTCCTTCTCTCCCGAGATGCTGCCTGCCCTGCTGAGTTACTCCAGCATTTTGTGAATAAATCGATTCATACAGCATGGAAACAGGTCCTTTGGCCCAACATGCCCATGCTGACCAACCCGTCTACACATGTTCCACCTGCCCACGCCTGGCCCATAACCCTCTAAAGCTGTCCTATCCATGTAGCTGTCCAAATGTCTCTTAAATGTCATGATGGTTCCCTGCCTCAACTGCCTCCTCTGGCAGCTCGTTTCATACACCCACTACCTTTGTGTAAAAAAAAGTTATCCCTCAGGTTCCTATTAAATCTTTCCCCCCTCAACTTAAACCTGTCCTCTGGTTCTCCTTTCTCCTACTCTGGGACAAAGACAGCATTTACCCAATCTATTCCTGATGCTGCATGACCTGCTCAGTTATTCCAGCTGTGTCCTTTTGCGTATTAACCAGCAACGCCAGTTCCAGTTTCTACTTAGTTCATTGTCGGGATTTCCTGGCCAAATACAAGAAATGTAAAGGAATGTGGAGGAATTCATTCCCAGAGAGACAGAGCCAGGAGGCCAGGTCTTTCATTCTGGATGTCATCCTTTCTTTTTTGGCAAGAGCTTCGTGCCATTCGTGTCGTAAAGGCTTAGATGATGGCTGCCATGAAGAGTTGATAAATTCTTGGAGCAGAACTTTCGGTCCATCAGGCCTACTCCGCCATTCAATCATGGCTGATCTATCTTTCCCATTCTCCTGCCTTCTCCCCATAACCCCTGACACCCTTACTAATCAAGAATCTGTCAATCTCCACCTTAAAAATATCCATTGACTTGGCCTTCACGGCTGTCTGTGGCAATGAATTCCACAGACTCACCAACCTGACTAAAGAGATTCCTTCTCATCTCCTTTCTAAGTGTGTCTCTGCATCCAAGCAGCCTCCCACATGGTGTGGTCTCTGCCAGATGGTAGGAGCTTGATGCACCCCAGCGATGTGCTACCAGAGACATGCTCGACATCCTCATTGAGCAGCGTAACACACTGTGCGCAGATTGCAACTCCCAGTAGACAAACAGATGCCATCTGTGAGCAGCTTCCAGTTCTCCAGGAGCAGTGGAACGTTGCACGCGAGGAGTTAGCTGTTCTTCTTGAACGGAGATGTTCTACCTCCCTCTATCCACACGCTGCAGCCCTTCAGTGTGAGTCTAAGCAGGTCTTGTTGTCAACATGAACAGAGAACAGTGCAGCACAGGAACAAGCCCTTTGGCCCTCAGTGTCTACGCCAGACATGATGCCAAGTTCCACTAATCTCTGACGTTGTGTGATCCATATCCCTCCATACCTTGCATATCCACCTGCCTATCTAAAAGACTCAGAAGCACCACTTTTGTATCTGCCTTCACCACTGCTCCAGGTACTTACCACCCTGTGTAAACAAAACTGGCCCCGCACATCACGTTTAAACTTTGCCCCTCACCGTGAAGCCATGTTCTCAGGCCTCTGACCCTTCTACCCTGGGAAAAAGGTTCTACACTACTGTATGTATGCCTCTCATAATTTGATCTACTTCTATTCTGTCTTTCCTCAACCTCCAATGCTCAAGAAAAAAATGTTTCAAGTTTATCCAACCTCTCCTTATGGCTTATCCCCACTAATCTAGGCAGCATTCTGGTAAATGTCTTCTGCACCCTCTGCCAAGCCTCCACATCTTTTCCGTAATGCAATGTTCCAAATGCGGCCTCACCAAAGTTTTGTAAAGCTGCAACATGACTTCCTTCTCTTATAGAGTCATACAGTGTGGAAACAGGCCCTTCGGCCCAACTTGTCCATGCTGACCAACATGCCCCATTGACACTTGTTCCACCTGCCTGCGTGTTTATCCATATCCCTCTAAACCTTTCTGATCCATGTGTCTGTCTAAATGTTTCTTAAACATTGAAATAGTACCTGCCGCAACTACCTTCTCCAGCAGCTCATTCCATACACCCACCACCCTTTATGTAAAAAAAATACCCAGTATTAAATTTTCCCCCCTCATCTTAAACCTATGTCCTTTGGTTCTCGATTCCGCTACTCTGGGCAAAAGATTACCTAATCTATTCCTCTCATGATTTTTTGATATTTCTATAACAGGGGTTCCCAACCTTTTTCGTCCCGTTTACACCTTTGCAACTTTTCAAAAGTAAATTTACCCCCACCCTGTTTTGTTCAGTAATTCTAGTTTACATTTCTACCATAATAAAGCAACCGACAAAGGGGAAATTTTAAAATACGGTTTTTAACATTATTATTTTAAGTTCAAATAACAATAATAATAGCACATAACAATGTTATTTCACTTATTTATGAACAACTAATGATGAACAGATACCGGCATACCAGAACCAAACACAGTCAGTCAATATGTACAATTCAGAATCAACAAATTTACCCCCTGGGTAGGTGAAATTTACCCCCTTGGGTAAATTTACCCCAGGTTGGGAACACTTGCTCTATGAGATCACCCTTCATCTTGCTGCGCTTCAAGGAATAAAGTCCTAGCCTGCTTAGCCTCTCCCGATAGCTCAGGGCCACGAGTCCTGGCAACATGCTCATAAATCTTCTCTGCATCCTTTCCAGCTTGACAACAATGTGTCGTGGGCTCAACGAACTAGTGAAGGGAGGTGCCCACTTGATAACCTTAATGATGTACTTGCATCTGCACGATCAGTTTTTATGTGCTTGTTCACATGTAGATAGCTTATTATTGTGTCTGGAGTTAGTTATTGTCCTTGGCATAAGTATGTATAGGCAGTTTGGATACTACTTTGGCTTTGGGCTCGGTTTTCTTGGTTGAGCGCTTATCCTGATGTTATAGCACAAGTACTTTGTGTTTTCATAGTAACCTATAACATGGCGCCCAGAACTGAACACACTGCTCTAAATGTGCCCTAAATGTTTATATAACTTTAACATGACTTTCAAGCTTCCAGACTTAATACTCTGACTAATGAAGGCCAATGTGCCAAAAGCCTTTGTGGCCACACTATTTACCTGTGGCACCACTTTCAAGGAATTATGTACTCCTAGATACTCCTTTGTACTCCTACATACACTCCCAGATCCCTCTGCTCTACAACCCTCTCCAGAGCCCTACATTTGACTGTGTAGGTCCTGCCACTGTGCAATGTAGTGACTGACATCAAGTCACTGAATATATTTAAAAAGCTGATAGATATCTAGGCACAAAAGGCATTAATGGGTGAGGTGAGCAGGCAATAATATAGTGTTAAGATTGAGAATCGGCTAATGATTGTTTCGGTTTACTATTGTCAGAACCAGTCCAGAACCAGAGAGCATAGCCTCGGAATAAAACGATGTACCTTTAGAATGGAGATGAGGAGGAATTTATTTAGCCAGTGGCCGGAGAATATGTGGAATTCATTGTTGGAGATGGCTATGGAGGCCAAGATACTGCGTATTTTTCAAGCAGAGATTGATAAACGTCATCTATTCCTTTTCTTCAGAGATGATGCCTGACCCGATAGCTAGCTTTGATAGATTCTTAATTAGTAAGGGTATCAATGGAGGCAGGAGAATGGGTTTGTGAGGGCAAAATGGATCAGCCATGAACGAATGGCAGAGTAGACTCAATGGGCTGATTGTGTCCCCCCCATCTTCTGTTTCAGGAAATGTAAGCAGCGAGGGGGGAAGAGGAAGGTGCCACCTCCCCGCCCTCCACTGCCACCTCAGTACGACGCTAGGAGAGGAGGGCGGCGGCCAATGAAGCCCGGCATGAAGCCGCCGGCGGGGCAGCGGCCGATGGTTGTGCCGCGGGGGCGAGGCCGCCCACCGCCGCCCCGGCCGCCGCCGCCCACCGCTGCCACTGCCTCCAACGCCGCTAGCCGGCCCCCGTCGCCGCGCCGCTCGCCCACGCGCCCCCGCGGTCCACCGCCCCCACGCCCGGGCATGCCCCCGCCGCGCGGGGTGCCGCCTGTGCCACGCCCGCGACAAACTCCTCCGGAGCCCAAGCACCCGCAGACCAGCCGGATGCCGAGCAGACGGCGCACGACGGACGACTCGCTGAACGACGACGAAGACAGCTTCTACACGGACGAGGCCACCGTCGGCGAGTATGTGACAGCTTTTGACACTTCCGACTTCATCAGACACGTAAAATAAGGTTTAAAACAAAGCGATGGATGGATGGATAGACTTGGACCAGATTATTTATCTGTATAACTTAATCTTATTGAAACATAATCAAGGAATATTGACTGAATAATAAAGGCTTTGTTGGAACGTTTGCTGGTAGCTCTAGCCTGGTTATTATTGGCCCTGGGCTAGTAGTCCAAGTTGAATTGGATGTTTTAATGTTCACCAGTTCACAAATATACAGTAACAGGCGTTCAATTCACCTGACCCTTCTTTCAACTGTAGGTAATCACAAAATGTTGGAGTAACACAGCGGGTCGGGCAACATCTCATGAGAAAAGGAATAGGTGATCGTTCAGGTCGAGTCATTTCTTCAGTCCTTTCAACTGTTACTTCTTACAGGCTATTCAAGTTTCAAACAAAGTCTAACTTTACTTTTGGAATTTTGACTATTACTTGTAAGATGCCATTTACCTGACTGACCCTTCTTAACCACTGGAATTGGTAGGTGGGACATGTATGTTTGTCTAATGGGCATGATATAGTTTAATTTAGTTTAGTTTATTGTCACGTGTACTGAGGTACAGTGAAAAGTGTTTTTTTGCATTCTATCCAATCAGCGGAAAGATTATACATGATTACAAACGAGCTACCCACAGTTCACAGGTACATGATAAAGGGAATAACGTTTAGTGCAAGATAAAGCCCAGTATAGTCCGCGAGGGTCTCCAACACGGTAGATCGTAGCTCAGGATCGCTCTCTTGTTGTTGCCTGATAACAACAGGGAAGAATCTGTCCTTGAATCTGGAGCTGTGCATTTTCACACTTCTGTATTTCATGCCATATGGGAGAGAGGAGAAGAGGGAGTGACCGGGGGTGAAACTCGTCCCTGATTCTGCTGGTGGCCTTGCTGAGGAAGCGTGAAGGGTAAATGGAATCCATGGAAGGGAGGTTGTTTGGTCTGGGCAACGTCCATAATTCTCTGCGATTTATTGTGGTCTTGGATGGAGTTTTGGACTGAAACAACAAACAAAAGGCAACACAGAGGCTGTGGATGCTGGAGTCTTGATCAATTTGAAATGAGCAAGATGTGGCAAGATATTTCCAAGTCAGACGTGTGAGTTGAAGGAGAAGCAAAGGGTGGTGAAATTCCCTTGCACCTGCTATTCTTGCCCTTCCAGTTAGTGGAGGTCATAGAGGGGTGGATATAGATAGGGCAAATGCTCAGAATTTTTCCCCCAGAATAGGGTAATCATGACACAGAGGACATAGGTTTAAGGTGAGAAGGGAAAGATTTATTAGGAACCTGAGGGGCAACCTTATTATATAAATGGTTGGTTAGCATTCAAGAGAGAGCTGGATAGAGCTCTTAAGGATAGCGGAGTCAGGGGGTATGGGGAGAAGGCAGGAACTGGGTACTGATTGAGAATGATCAGCCATGATCGCATTGAATGGCGGTGCTGGCTCGAAGGGCCGAATGGCCTCCTCCTGCACCTATTGTCTATTGTCTATCTGGACAAGTTGCCAGAGGAGGTAGTTGAGTCAGGTAATATCACAGCATTTAAAAGACATTTGGACAGGTACATGGATAGAAAAGGTTTAGGATATGGGCCAAACACAGGCAAGTGGGACCAGTGTAGATGGGGCATCTTGGTCGGCATGGGCAAGTTGGGCCAAGGGCTTGCTTCCATGTGGTATGACCCTATGTTCAAGGAGCTGTGTGTGGTGTAGCGGTGGAACAATTGTAATGGATGAGATTGGATCCTCTTCTTGATCCACTCGAAGAGGATCAAGAGTGGATCCTCTTGACCTGCATGCAAGCAGTCGCCATGTTCCGGCACCATCTTGTCCATAAGCAAGCAGCCAACATCATCAGTAATCACTCACACCCTAGTCATTCCACCTTCTCTCTCCCCTGATGGGCCGAAGATGCAAAAACTTGAAAGCACGCTCCACCAGATTCAAGAACAGCTCCCGCCCCACTGTTATCAGGCTCTTGAACGAACCTCTCATCAGGTAAGTGACGTATTCCCAAGGCCCCAATATGCCTTGTTCTGACCTTTGCACTAATTTTAATATGTATTTTCTCTTAGCAATATTGTAAACTCTGCTTCCTTTCTCTTTGCACTACCTTGTCACACTCACATAAGGTTTTGATTATAATCATATATAAATCTTTTGAACTGAATGGATCACAAAACAAAGTTTTTCACTGCATCTCAGTACACCTGACAGTAATCAAACCATACCAGTGTGTCTTGTACATAGTTCACATTACCGGCATGGAGTGCAGGAGGTGACGGGTGTGAATCTTTGGGATAGTAGGTGGGACACCAGTTAAGGGGGCTGCCTTGCTGAGTTTGGAGGTATATTTGGAGTAGAATTCATCAGGGCAAGTGTGATATTCTATCACAGTCTGCCTTGTGATTTTTAGATGATGAAAATGCTTTGGGAAGTCAGCACATAATTATGTCAGACTCTAGCTCCCTTCTGAAGTTACAGTAATTTTAACTTGTCGAGTTAACTTTCTTATCCCCACGTCATTCACGGTGAAGATGAATGTCCAGGGAAATAGAGTGTAAGCTTGTTTGATTTTGTAATGCCTGGCACTAATTCTTGGGACTTCAGGATAGCCTCCCTTGTGCCATGGACCAGAGGAGGTTTTTCGAGAATGATCTCAGGAATGATTGGGTTAACATACTGTATGATGAGCATTTGTAGGCATTAGGCCTGTACTCGCTGGTGTTTAGAAGGATGAGTGTGGGATTTCATTGAAACATACTGAATAGTGAAAGGCCTGGATGGGGTGAATGTGCAGAGGATGTTTCCACTGGTGGGAAGAGTCTCGGACCAGAAGCCATAGCCTCAGAATAAAAGGTAATTCCTTGAGAGAGATGAGAAGGAATTTCTTTAGTCAGAGAATGATGAATCTGTGGAATTCATTGCCACAAAGGCTGTGGAGGCCAAGCCAATGGATATTTTTAAGGGGGAGATTGACAGTTTCGTGTAAGGGTGTCTGCGTTTACGGGAAGAAGGCAGGCGAATGGGGTTGAGAGGGAAAGATATGTCAGCCATGATTGAATGGCAGAGTCGACTTGATGGGCAAATGGCCTAATTCTGCTCCTAGAACTTATGAACTTATGACTTGGAGCAGCAGCAGAATATTCTCAAGGGGGAAGCTGAACAGCCAGAAGTCGTAGTGTACGTTGGCACTCATGACATAGGTAGGAAAAGAGTTAGGCAATAGGTTAAAGCAGGTACTCTATTACAATTAAGAGTCAAAAGTGCTTTATTGACAATATCCCCAAAAAGAACCATGAAATTCTTACTTGCAGCAGCAACACAACAGGTTTGTAGGCACAGTACTCAATAGGTAGTCCTAATAACCCCATTGTCCTGCCTTCTCCCCATAACTAATACCCGTACTAATCAAGAACCTACCTATCTCTGCCTTAAGTCTCTAATTATTACTTTCTGGCTCTGGCTGAATTTTGTTCTGTGGCACGTGGGCTTCAAATGCTTCCTGTCACGAGGTAGTACATTTATTGCCAAAGCTCACCAGGTCTAGCTGCATAAGTAGAAATGCGTTGCAACAGTTAAATTCATAACTTAATAATGGCTGTGCATTATGCTGTTATTTAAAAAGGTACATTTTTGTTACCATTGTTTGACGGTAATATTTAACAGAGGAAAAATTAATTTCTATTTCTACAAGTGTGCTCTTCACTGCTCTCTGCCTCTTTTACCCAGCAGGCACACCTCCACCAACCACCCCCACCCCCATCCTCTTGCTGCTGTGATTACATATGTTTTTGCCCGCACCTTTTGCAAATGCTGCCCTCTGCTCTAATGAGACTCGCAAAATCACCCTTCAATTAGTTATTGCGTACTTAGAAGACATAACACAATAGACAATAGACAATAGGTGCAGGAGGAGGCCATTCGGCCCTTCGAGCCAGCACCGCCATTCAATGTGATCATGGCTGATCAGTCTCAATCAGTACCCCATTCCTGCCTTCTCCCCATACCCCCTGACTCCGCTATCCTTAAGAGCTCTATCTAGCTCTCTCTTGAATGCATTCAGAGAGTTGGCCTCCACTGCCTTCTGAGGCAGACAATTCCACAGATTCACAACTCTCTGACTGAAAACGTTTTTCCTCATCTCAGTTCTAAATGGCCTACCCCTTATTCTTAAACTGTGGCCCCTTGTTCTGGACTCCCCCAACATTGGGAACTTGTTTCCTGCCTCTAACGTGTCCAACCCCTTAATAATCTTATACGTTTCGATAAGATCCCCTCTCATCCTTCTAGATTCCAGTGTATACAAGCCTAGTCACTCCAGTCTTTCAACACATGACTTGTGCATGGGAATGAAAATTCAATTTGTAAAATTGCACTGTTACGCCGTCAATTGTCTCTTTAATATGTGATTCACATATCTAGTTGTCAGCTGTCAAAACTAAATGAAGACAGTAACTTCATAACATTAAATTGATAGTTTCACACCAATAACGTAATGAGATGTTAGTGATTGTATCACGTTTTATACAACACTTTCAGGTTATCCATATAGAGGCTCAAACTGTTACAGTTTCCCTCCATCTACATCTGGGAGAAACAGAGGAGTATTAAAACCACGCACGAGGACAATTATGCGCCATGGTCTCTAATTTTCTCATTAATTGTACTAACTGCAGGCCAGAGTGCCCAATTTCCCAATTGGAATGTGAAGCATGTTCTGAGAATATTGAGGTGAAGAAATTCCACTTTAATGTGTACCCATGGTTGCTAGGCACTGTCGCAGAGGACACATATCTTTCCCCTTGTGCAGACCGTTAATGGTGAGTCTTTGTGTTTCAAAGGTTTGCCACCTTTTCCTATGTCAACTCCCATACCCTACCGTTCCTGTGCATGGATGCCACATCTGTCAAGTACTGCCATCCTCGGGGAGAACACATCATCCTTGAGGCTTTCGTGCAACAGCCTATTCACCCCACTGAGGATCAGGCGAAGCAGGATGCCCAGTGTTTCTCTGCCACGTTGAATTCGGCATTGGGTAGTGTGAAGGTAAAGGTACCGGACCAACAACCAACAACCAAACTTCTGGAGGATGCCATTTCTTCAAATTGTGCTCATGTTCGTTAGGCAATATTTTGTATGAATTTTCCAATCAAAATGTTTGAGATAAATATGACTGGTTTACACAGATGACAGATGACCTGCCAAACGCAGGTAGGAGGGACCAGCATAGCTGGGGCATCTTGGTCGACATGGGCAGGTTGAGCTGAGGGACCTGTTTCCGTGCTGTATGACATTGATTTATCTTTCAGTGATGTTAAATCAGGTTTTTCACTGCTGGATTGAACACCCCTTTTTTTGCGGTAATGGAACGAAGAAAAAGTGTTCCTTTATACAGTCCAGTTTTGCTGTCTCTTTAATTATATGTGATGATGAGAATTAATTTTATCAGAACCTTGAATTGTGCAGTTTTAAGCCCATTTTAGGTATAATTTTGCAATTGTAAAGCACAGAAGCCAGGCTCAATGACAATCAAGGTATTGTGTGTAGAAAGGAACTGCAGATGCTGGTTTAAACCGAAGATGGACACAAAAAGCTGGAATAACTAAGAGGGACAGGCAGCATCTCTGGAGAGAAGGAATGGGTACATCGGCACACGGAGATTATTAATCCCACAGATCCGACTGTCTCCTGCACCAAACCCTCAATATTGGTTCAACATTGCTGGCATTTCAATGCTTCCAACTCCCCTCAATGTCAAGCCTCCGAAAGTTGGATAGTGAAGAAGTATTCATCACCCTTCATATCCCCGTTTGGAGTAAAATAACACAGGAGAGAGGCCACTCTCACAGGATGGAGGTCGGGGGGTTCTCGGTTCAGAACTACATCAGACTGTGAGTGACCTTCCTCCTTGTGAGCAGAGGGACCTCTGAGGAGTGACCGTACGTGAGCAGCGCAAATACAAAGTGCCAGGCACAACCAGTAAAACAATTGCTGCACCTTCATTACTAAGTGAGTTGCCGCGTCACTTTGTTTGACTTTGAGGGTGTGAGGAGAAAACCCTGTCTTCCCCTCACCAGATCAATAGGGATCAGAGCAGGAGGGGCTTGGGGACACAGGAGGGGGTACAATGATGAATATTTCTGCAGTGCAACATTACGCTTGAAACACACACAGCAGTCTCAGAAATTGACATTGAGGAGTGAGTAAAATAAGTCAGAGAGACGCAAACCATGAGGAGAAATATCAATTACTCGCAGTCCAGAGAAGATGTGAGAGGGTTAGGTAGCTGTCCTGCCCCAAGCACGCAGTTGCTGACCACAAGTGGGACACCTGAACAACAAGGTTGATGTGGTGCAGGTTGAGATACTTAGTTCATTGGAGAACATGGTATATGTGACGTTTTGGGTTGAGACCTTAAAAATATCCATTGACTTGCTAATGAATTCCACAGATTCACCACCCTCTGACTAAAGAGATTCCTTCTCATCTCATTTCTAAGTGTGTCTCTGCATCCAAGCAGCCTCTCTCACGTGGTGTGGTCTCTGCCAGATGGTAGCAGCTTGATGCACCCCAGCGATGTGCTACCAGAGACATGCTCGACATCTTCACTGTGCGCAGATTGCAACTCCCAGTAGACAAACGGATGCCATCTGTGAGTAGCTTCTGGTTCTCCAGGTGCCGTGGAACGTGGCACACGAGGAGCTAGCTGTTCTTCTTGAACGGAGATGTTCCACCTCCCTCTATCCACACGCTGCAGCCCTGCATGTGCGTGAGTGGAAGCGGGAGGTGGGGTGAGGACGTCTCCAAGGAACCAATCTGAGGGACTAAATGAGTTTCATAGTTGGCCTCTCAGCTTTATGCCACCTGTAGTTAACATGGGGTCAATGAAGTAAGTGAAGGTGAATGGGTTGTTCTGATTTTTATTTTATTATAACCAATATCACTTTTGTTAATTTTCATCGTCGCTTCAACCACATGGCACCGAGCTGCGATGTAGACAGACCCAAATCATAGGTTCTGGATCTTGCTTGCCTTTCGCCTCGATGTCAGCTCTCTGTGCAGTCTAAGCAGGTCTTGTTGTCAACATGAACAGAGAACAGTGCAGCACAGGAACAAGCCCTTTGGCCCTCAGTGTCTACGCCAGACATGATGCCAAGTTCCACTAATCTCTGACGTTGTGTGATCCATATCCCTCCATACCTTGCATATCCACCTGCCTATCCAAAAGACTCAGAAGCACCATTTTTGTATCTGCCTTCACCACTGCTCCAGGTACTTACCACCCTGTGTAAACAAAACTTGCCCCGCACGTCACGTTTAAACTTTGCCCCTCACCGTGAAGCCATGTTCTCAGGCCTCTGACCCTTCTACCCTGGGAAAAAGGTTCTACACTACTGTATGTATGCCTCTCATAATTTGATCTGCTTCTATCCTGTCTTCCCTCAACCTCCAATGCTCAAGAAAAAAATGTTTCAAGTTTATCCAACCTCTCCTTATGGCTTATACCCCCTAATCTTCGCAACATTGTGGTAAATCTCTTCTGCACCCTCTGCGAAGCCTCCACATCTTTTCTGCCGCTGTGCAATGTAGTGACTGACATCAAGTCAATGAATACATTTAAGAAGCTGATAGATATCTAGGCACAAAAGGCATTAATGGGCAGGGTGAGCAGGCAGTAATATAGTGTTAAGATTGAGAATCGGCTAATGATTGTTTTGGTTTACTATTGTCAGAACCAGTCCAGAACCAGAGAGCATAGCCTCGGAATAAAAAGATGTATCTTTAGAATGGAGATGAGGAGGATTTTATTTAGCCAGTGGCCGGAGAATATGTGGAATTCATTGTTGGAGATGGCTATGGAGGCCAAGATACTGCGTATTTTTAAAGTGGAGATTGATAGAAACGCCATCTATTCCTTTTCTCCAGAGATGCTGCCTGACCCGTTGTCTATCTTTGATAGATTCTTAATTAGTAAGGGTTTCAAAGAGTTGGATGGGGAGAAGGCTGGAGAATGGGTTTGTGAGGGGTAAAATAGAACAACCAAGATCGAATGGCAGAGTAGACTCAATGGGCCAAATTCTGCTGCTTTGTCTTATGATGTTATAAATCAGACTATACTATTCAAACATATAATCAAGCCAAACTCAAGTGTAATAGGTAGAGGTAGATTACCCGTTAAGGGGGCAGAGATTACAGCTGATTGTGTCCCCCCATCTTCTATTTCAGGAAATCTAAGCAGCGAGGGGGGAAGATGAAGGAGGCACCTCCACGCCCACCACTGCCACCTCAGAGCGTCGCTAGGAGTGGAGGGCAGCGGCCATTCATGCCTGGCACGAAGCCGCTGGCGGGGCAGCGGCCGGTGCCTGTGCCGCGGGGTCTCGGCCACCCACCGCCGCCACGCCCCGTCGCTGCCGCTGCTGCCGCCGCCATTGCCGCCGCCACCACCGTCCAGTCCCCAACGCCATGCCTCTCGCCCACGCGCCTCCGCGGCACGCCGCCCCCGTGCCCGAACCCATCCCCACTGCACGCGTTGCCGTGCGCCGTGCCACCTATGCCAGCACCGTGCCAATCGCCGCCGGTGCCCAAGTGCCCGCTGGCCGGCCGGACGTTGTCGTGCGCACGGCGGAGGACGCTCGACTCGCTGTACGAAGACGAAGACAGCTTCTACACGGATGAGGCCACCATCGACGAGTTTGTGCCCAAGTACCTGCTGGACGGCCGGATGTTGTCGTGCGAACGGCGGAGGACGCTCGACTCGCTGAACGAAGACGAAGACAGCTTCTACACGGACGAGGCCACCATCGACGAGTTTCTGGCAGCTTGTGACACTTCCGACTTCAGACACTTAAAATAAGGTTTAAAACAAATTGATGGATGGATGGATAGACTCGGACCAGATTATTTCTCTGTATAACTTAATCTTATTGAAACATAATCAAGGAATATTGACTGAATAATAAAGGCTTTGTTGGAAAGTATTCTGGTAGCTCTAGCCTGGTTATTCTTCGCCCAGGCCTAGTAGTCCAAGTTGAATTGGATGTTTTAATGCTCACCAGTTCACAAATATACAGTAACAGGTGTTCAATTCACCTGACCCTCCTTTCAACTGTAGGTAGACACAAAATGCTGGAGTAACACAGCGGGTCGGGCAACATCTCATGAGAAAAGGAATAGGTGACGGTTTGGGTCGAGACCTTTCTTCAGTCCTTTCAACTGTTAATTCTTACAGGCTATTCAAGTAACAAACAAAGTCTAACTTTACTTTTGGGATTGTGACTGTTACTTGCAAGACGCCATTTACCTGCCTGACCCTCCTTAACCACTGGAATTGGTAGGTGGGACATGTATGTCTAAGTCTAATGGGCATGATATGGTTTAATTTAATTTAGTTTATTGTCTGTGTATTGAGGTACAGTGAAAAGTTTTTTTTGGCATCCTATCCAGTCATTAGAAAGACTATACATGATAACAACCGAGCCACCCCCAGTTCACAGGTACATGATAAAGGGAATAATGTTTAAAGAAAGATAAGGCCCAGTAAAGTCCGATTAAAGGTAGCACGAGGGTCTCCAACGCAGTAGATCGTAGTTCAGGATCACGCTCTAGATGTTGCCTGATAACAACAGGGAAGAAACTGTCCCTGAATCTGGAGATGTGTATTTTCGCAGTTCTGTATCTCTTGCCATACGGGAGAGAGGAGAAGAGGGAGTGAGACTCGTCCCTGATTCTGCTGGTAGCCTTTTGCAGACACCTGACAATAATACAGCCATACCAGTGTGTCTTGTACTTAGTTCACATTACAGGCATGGAGTGCAGGAGGTGACGGGTGCGAATCTTTGGGATAGTAGGTGGGACACCAGTTAAGGGGGCTGCTCTGCTGAGGTTGGAGGTATTTTTGGAGTAGAATTCATCAGGGCAAGTGTGATATTCCATCACAGTCTGCCTTGTGATTTAAAGATGATGAAAAGTCTTTGGGAAGTCAGCACATAAAATTATGTCAGACTCTAGCTCCCTTCTGAAGTTACAGTAATTATAACTTGTCAAGTTAACCTTCTTATCCCCACATCAGAAAAATGGCGGCGCGGGCACATCGCGAAGCCCTGTGCCTCACCAGAATCTGCGATTTTATAGTAATTTGCTTATTTGTCTCATGTCTGTTCACACGAAATAGTCTTGCACACTTATCATACAACCGACTGGAGCTTTTAAACATCGGTTCCTGCATCGGTTCCTGCAACTACAACAACTTTTTAGGTGAACTCCATTTCGCTCCTGAACTGGCCAGGTCAGCAGAGCGTACCAAGCCAGCTCGGCCGACCGGAAGCGCCCATAGACGGTGCAGCGAACGTAAACACCGCCGTGGTTGCCGAGGTGGCTTAACGGCTAGGCTAGAGCTAACTCCACACAGGCCATCAATTCCTAGCCTTTTCCTTGCCAACGTATGATCATTGGCGAACAAAATGGACGAACTCCGGCTGCGGATTACCTCCCACAATTGGATTAAGGACTGCAACATCATGATTTTCACGGAAACATGGCTTAACAACGACGTTCCTGATAGCGCTATTGAGCTAACGGGGCGTCATATACTCCGAGCGGACAGAACAATTGACTCCGGTAAGACCAGAGGTGGGGGTCTGTGCATCTATGTAAACAAAACCTGGTGCACGGACACTACCATCATCGAGAGTCACTGCTCAGTTAACCTAGAGTGTCTCATGGTCAAATGCAGACCGTTTTATCTGCCCAGAGAGTTTACATCTACTGTTGTGACTGCAGCTTATATTCCTCCGGATGCTAATACTAAGCTTGCAATGAAAGACCTGCATACTGCCATAAGTAAACAACAGACTCACAATCCTGAGGCAGCCTTCATTGTTGCTGGTGACTTTAATCACTCCAACTTGAAGACTGTACTCCCCAAATTCCATCAACATGTCGCCTGCGCCACTAGAGTAGATAAGATACTGGACAAAGATTATACAAACATGGCTGAGGCCTACAAAGCTGTCCCCCTCCCCTACCTTGGTCTGTCTGATTACCTCTCATTGTTCCTGCTCCCTAAGTACTCCCCACTCACCAGACGTGTGAAACCCACAGTGAGGACAGTTAAAGTTTGGTCAGACGAAGCGGACTTCTCACTTCAGCAGCGTTTTGGAAACGCTGACTGGAGTGTGTTTGCAGCTCAGGCCACCCTTGACTCCCACACGGACATTGACTCTTATACCTCCTCCGTTCTGGATTTTATCAATTCCACCATTAACAGTGTCACCACCCTCAAACGGATTACCATATTCCCGAATCAGAAGCCATGGATGAATAGTGAGGTCAGACTACTGCTGAAAGCACGTGACACCGCTTTCAGGTCAGGTGAGGCTCGGGCCTACAGTTCTTCCAGGGCTAACCTGAAGAGGGGCATCAAGAAGGCCAAGCACAGCTACAAGGTAAAGATCGAGGAGCACTTCAAGAACAACTCCGACTCCCGACACGTGTGGCAAGGCATCCAGGCCATCACGGATTACAAACCCACCAACTCGATCCCCACATCCAGCGACGCCTCCTTCCTTGAGGAGCTTTATCACTTTTATGGCCGCTCTGACAGGGACAATCAAGAGGTGGCCATCAAGGCTGTGCTCCTTGCTGATCATCAGCACCTCACACTCACCCCCACCGACGTGTGTACGGCATTGAGCAGGATTAATGCACGGAAGGCTGCTGGCCCTGATGGTATCCCCGGGCACGTCCTCAGGGTCTGTGCTGCGCAGCTGACAGATGTTTGGACTGACATCTTCAACTTGTCACTTGCCCAAGCAGCTGTCCCTACGAGTCTTAAAACCACCTCCATCATGCCGGTGCCAAAACACTCCACTGCAGCGAGCCTCAACGACTTCCGCCCAGTTGCACTTACTCCCATCATCACTAAGTGCTTCGAGAGGCTGGTCTTGGCACACCTCAAAGGCTGCCTACCTCCCACATTGGACCCCTATCAGTTCGCCTACCGCCAGAACAGGAGTACGGAGGATGCCATCTCCACGGCACTTCACTCCGCCCTCTCCCACCTTGACAACAGAGACACCTACGTGAGAATGCTGTTTATCGATTTCAGCTCAGCATTCAACACCATCATCCCTTCCAAACTGATTGCCAAACTCAACGACCTGAGCATCAACCCCTCCCTCTGCAATTGGATATTGGACTTTCTAACCAACAGACCCCAGTCTGTTAGATTAGACAACGACACCTCCTCAACCATTACCCTGAACACCGGCTTTCCACAGGGCTGTGTGCTGAGCCCTCTCCTCCACTCCCTTTTCACCTACAACTGCACACCTGTACATGGTTCTAACACCATTATTAAGTTTACAGATGATACAACGGTGATTGGCCTCATCAGCGGCAACGATGAGTCGGCCTATAGGGAGGAGGTCCAGCTACTTGCAACGTGGTGCGCTGACAACAACCTGGTCCTTAACACCAAGAAGACCAAGGAGCTCATTGTGGACTACAGAAGGACTAGTGGTGGTACGCACACCCCCATCCATATTAACGGGACGGAGGTGGAGCGTGTTTCCAGTTTCAGGTTCTTGGGTGTCAACATTTCTGATGACCTCTCTTGGACCCACAATACCTCAACACTGATCAAGAAGGCTCACCAGCGTCTCTTCATCCTGAGGAGACTAAAGAAGGTCCATCTGTCTCCTCAGATTCTGATGAATTTCTACAGCTGCACTATCGGGGGCATCCTTACTAACTATCACAGTATGGTATGGCAACTGCTCTGTCTCCGACCAGAAAGCACTGCAGAGGGTGGTGAAAACTGCCCAACGCATCACCGGTTCCTCACTCCCCTCCATTGAGTCTATCCAGAGTAGGCGATGTCTGCGAAGGGCGCGCTGCATCGTCAAGAACAGCTCTCACCCCAACCACAGATTGTTTACCCTCCTCCCATCTGGGAGGCGCTACAGGTCTCTCCGTTCCCGGACCTGCAGGTTCAGGAACAGCTTCTTTCTCTGCGCTTTCTCTGCGCTTAACTCTGCGCTTCGGTGATTGCTGCCACCCCCCCCCCCCCCCCCCCCATCCCCCCTCGGGCACTCCTCCCATCAGTGACTGATCTCGCTCACCGGAATTTCCACTACCGCTACTGTGCATATATGTATATATTATATGTTTTACTATTCCATCACCAGAAATGCACTCTGGTTAAGATGCTAACTGCATTTCGTTGTCTCTGTACTTGTACACTGCACAATGACAATAAAGTTTGTATTGTAACTGTAATTGTAATCATTCATGATGAAGATGAATGTCCAGGGAAATAGACTGTAAGCTTGTTTTATTACGTAATGCCTGGCACTAATTCTTGGGACTTCAGGATAACCTCCCTTGTGCCATGGACCAGAGGAGGTTTACGAGAATGATCTCAGGAATGATCGGGTTAACATATGATGAGCGTTTGAAGGCATTGGGCCTGTACTCGCTGGAGTTTAGAAAGATGAGGGGCGGACCTCATTGAAACTTACCGAATAGTGAAAGGCCTGGATGGAGTGAATGTGCAGGGGATGTTTCCACTGGTGGGAAGAGTCTAGGACCAGAAGCCATAGCCTCGGAATATAAGGTCATTCCTTGAGAGAGATGAGAAGGAATTTCTTCAGTCAGAGGGTGATGAATCTGTGGAATTCATTGCCACAGAAGGCTGTGGAGGCCGTCAATGGATATTTTTAAGGCGGAGATTGACAGCTTCTTGCTTAGTAAGGGTCTCAGCAGTTAGGCAGGAGAATGGGCTTGAAGGAAAAGATAGAGCAGCCATAATTGAATGGCGGAGTAGGCTTGATGGGCCGAATGGCCTAATACTGCTCCTAGAACTTATGATTTGGAGCAGCAGCAGAATATTCTCAAGGGGGAAGATGACCAGCCAGAAGTCGTAGTGTATGTTGGCACTCATGACATAGTGTAGGTAGGAAAAGAGTTAGGCAATAGGTTAAAGCAGGTACTCTATTATAATTAAGAGTCAAAAGTGTTTTATTGACTTACATCCCGAAGCAGAACCTTGGAATTCTTACTTGCAGCAGCAGCACAACAGGTTTGTAGGCACACTACTCAATAAGTAATGCAACAAGCAAACAAAATGAAGGTACAATAAATTTTAAAAAACCAATGTAGTGCAAAAACAAAACAAAGTCCAAAGCCCCCAGAGCGAACCAGGTAGTTTGTAGTACAGAGTTTCGTTGGAGTTCGTAGTGATCAGTAACACAATGGATGTTAGAATGATGCTGTCCTTGAACCTGGACGTTACAATTTTCAGAATCCTCTATCTTCTTCCCGATGACAGGAGCTAAATGAGAGCTTTGCCAGGGCGGTGTGGGCCCGTGATGATGCTGGCTGCCTTTTTGAGACAATGCCTCGTATCCCTTTGAGGGTGCAGAGGTCAGTATTCATGATAATTCACCTTTATTCCTGGGTGTTCATACTGCCGAACCAGGCCGTGATGCAGCCGGGCAATGTGCTCTCCACCACACACCTGTAGAAGTTCAAGAGAGTATTTGTCGACAGATCAATTCTCCTCAATCTTCTCAGGAAGTAGAGGCGTTGATGGGCATTCTTTATGATTGCAAAAATGTGCTAAGTCCAGGACAGATCTTCAGGGATATGCACACTCAGGAACCTGAAGTTGTTGACTCTCTTTACCAATGATCCATTGACGATGATAGGATTGTGGATTTAATACAGCGCGGAAACAGGCCCTTCGGCCCACCGAGTCCGCGCCGCCCAGCGATCCCCGCACATTAACACTATCCTACACACACTAGGGACAATTTTTACATTTACCCAGTCAATTAACCTACATACCTGTACGTCTTTGGATCTTCGGTTTCCTCTTCTAAAGTCATTGATTAGTTCCTTGAAGTTGTAGTGAAGGGCCTTTTCTGGTGCTGTATGACTCTATGACTCATGAGGCCATAAGGAAGAGGAGTAGAATTAGGCCATTCGGCCCATCAAGTCCACTCCACCATTCAATCATGGCTGATTTATCTCTCCCTCCTAACCCTATTCTCCTGCCTTCTCCCCATAACCTCTAACACCCGTTAATCAAGAACCTACCTTTTCTCTGACTTAAGACTCTAATTATTACTTTCTGGCTCTGGCTGAATTTTGTTCTGTGGCATGTGGGCTTCAAATGCTTCCTGTCACGAGGCAGTACATTTATTGCCAAAGCTCACCAGGTCTAGCCGCATAAGTAGAAATGTGTTGCATCAGAAATGTGTGCATTATGCTGTTATTTAAAAAGGTACATTTTTGTTACCATTGTAAGACGGTAATATTTAACAGAGGAAAAATTGATTTATATTTCTACAAGTGGGCTCTTCACTGCTCTCTGCCTCTTTTACCCAGCCGGCACCCCTCCATCAACCACCCTCACCCCCATCCTCTTGCTGCTGTGATTGCATATGTTTTTGCCCGCTCCTTTTGCAAATGCTGCCCTCTGCTCCAATGAGACTCGCAAAATCACCCTTCAATTAGTTATTGCATACTTAGAAGACATAACACACATGACTTGTGCATGTGAATGAAAATTCAATTTGTAAAAATTGCAGTTACGCCGTCAATTGTCTCTTTAATACGTGATTCACATGTCTAGTTGTCAGCTGTCAAAACTAAATGAAGGCAGTAACTTCATAACATTAAATTGATAGTTTCACACTAATAACATAATGATATGTTAGTGATTGTATCACGCTTTATACAACACTTTCAGGTTGTCCCCATATAGAGGCTCAAACTGTTTCATCGACTAAGGATGGAATAATTATCTTGGGAGAAACATAGGAATGTTAAAACCACGCACGAGGACAATTATGCGCCTTGGTCTCTAATTTTCTCATTAATTGTAACTGCAGGCCAGAGTGCCCAATTTCCCAATTGGAATGTGAAGCATGCTCTGAGAATATTGAGGTGAAAAAATTCCACTTTAATGTGTACCCATGGTTGCTAGGCACTGTCACAGAGGACAATATGCATAAACGGAACTGCTACGATGATTGATTCAATGGCTTTAAAATCATATCTCCAGCCTTATTCTTCATATTTATTGAGCTTTTTTTAGCAAGCTCCTCATGATTCTAGTTGCCAGTTCATACCAGCTGTTTGCCAAGAGCATCCACACAGCAATGACTCAAAGGTGCTTTTATTGTCACGTGAGCAAACGCAAGGTGAAATTCTTTTCCTACATGCAGTCCAGTACAGTATTCCCAAACCTCGATTAGCAGGTGCACAGAGATAGTCCGCTGAGCCTGCATGCTAGAGGCGCCATGTTTCAAAGTCCAGTCCGCACTCTAGTTCTTGTGAGCGGTGCCCGATCCCGACAAGCCCCAGGCTGCTATAGGGCTTCCAGCCATCGCCTTCCCGAGACACAACGTCCCTCTCCTCACCCGTTCACCTTAGTGCCCCGTGGGCATTTCCCGCAACCGATCTTGAGGCCAGACCCTGGCTCCCTCTCCCACCGGCTTAGCTCCTCACCCGTCGCGCCCATCATGGTCGTCGTCGTTACCGGTTCCATCCTCCCGGTCTCCGGTCTTCGGGGGGCGAGCAGGGGCCGGCTCAGTGGCCTCCCCCTGTGGGCTGCAGTCCATGGGCTCATAGAAACATAGAAACATGGAAAATAGGTGCAGGAGTAGGCCATTCGGCCCTTCGAGCCAGCACCGCCATTCAATATGATCATGGCTGATCATCCAACTCAGTATCCCGTACCTGCCTTCTTTCCATACCCCCTGATCCCTTTAGCCACAAGGGCCACATCTAACTCCCTCTTAAATATAGCCAATGAACTGGCCTCAACTACCTTCTGTGGCAGAGAATTCCACAGATTCACCACTCTCTGTGTGAAAAAAAACTTTCTCAACTCGGTCCTAAAAGACTTCCCCCTTATCCTTAAGCTGTGACCCCTTGTTCTGGACTTCCCCAACATCGGGAACAGTCTTCCTGCATCTAGCCTGTCCAACCCCTTAAGAATTTTGTAAGTTTCTATAAGATCCCCTCTCAGTCTTCTAAATTCCAGCGAGTACAAGCCGTCTATCCAGTCTTTCTTCATATGAAAGTCCTGCCATCCCAGGAATCAATCGGGTCTTGCCGTGAGGGATAAGCACGGGCCGGCTCGGCGGCACTATCCCTGCTGGCTACGGTCCACCGGATCCTCTGACAGGTGGCTGGCTCAGCGGCTTCCTCCCTGAAGGCCGCGCTGTGCTGGAAGCTTCTGCCGCGCGGACTGGATCAGACTTTCCGCATGACTCTCCTGATCCAGTTTTGTTTTCAAGTAGTGGAATGCCAAGCGGACAATCAGGTTACATGAAAAAAAAGATCTGTGCCCACCCGCCTTGAGAACTGGAATAGTGGACCTAGTTGTATCGCAGGGGACGTAGAAACGAGGAGCTGCAGATGCTGGTTTACCCGAAGAAAGACACAACATGTTGGAGTAAGGTCAGGCAGCATCCCTGGATAACATGGATGGGTGACGCTTCGGGTCTGCAATAGGGTCCCAACCCGAAATTCGAGCCTTCTTCAGACGTCTCGACCTGAAGCATAATGTATCCAAGATCAGGTTCTGGTTGTAGTTGATTACTGCGCAAACACCTCATAGGTGGTGATCTCGCGCAGGTCGAATTGCGTAGAGTTGTGATTAATTTTTGAAGCGGGCCTTTTTGATCAAGTTGAGGAGATCTAGTTGCTCAATCCCCCTTTTAAATGACTTAACATCAGGAACAGCATGTGGGTTGGATGGTAACATATTCCATCCCCTTATCGTCCTTGGGTAAAGGGAATATTGGTAGCAAAGTTTATTGAAATTTACTGAGTTGAGGATGTAGGGACCGGTATTTTGTCTTGTTTCATGGCAGTTGGTGCTCTGGGATGACAGAAGATTTGATGGCGTGATTTTGTGAATCTCCTTGTAAATTGCAATAAGTCTTGCCTGATTCTGCGGAGCACTAGAGTATCCCATCCAAGAGAAGTCAGCATATCATTCACGCTTGATTTGCGCTTGTAGCCGTTACATACAAAGCGGGCTGCTCGGTGTTGTACTTTCTCCTGGGTGATCTTTTTGTTGTTGAAAGGATCCCATACTCCAATTTGGGCCTGACCAAGGACTTGTAGGTGTTCTCTTTGACGGATGTACTACATGCGTGAAAATTTCTTTTTAAGATGGCCGAGAGTTCTATTTGCTTTGTTAGACACTTGTCTAATATGTGTCGCCCAACTTAAATCTTTGCTCAATTCGACTCCTAGATATGGGTGATGATCGACAGCAACCAATGTGTGGCTACCCATGTTGTATTCCAATAAACGTGGTTTAGTCTTGTGTGGGACATGCATGGTATGACATTTGGTTGTATTGAATGACACCTGCCAGGCCATCCCCAGGGAAGCTGCCTGACCCTCTGCGTTATTCCAGCATTTTGTGTCTTTCCTTGTATCGCAGGTGAGCCAGAATACACAAAAGCTGAATACACGTCTGAGGACCCGAAATATCACCTATTTAAGTCTCCAGAGATATTGCCTGACTCACTGAGGATTCAGCAAAGCTGATGCACTGGGATGTTACTCCAGCACTTTGTGTCTTTTTATGTACACTAGCATCTGCAGTTCCTTGTATCACTCTCACATAACTGTGTTGTCTGTTTCTTCTGCACCACCCAAATCTTATCGTGTTGGGTTTCCAGTGTTCGAGCATGATGGTGTGAATGCAGGGAAATAAACAGTAAGCAAAGCCTGCATAACCATAGCATGTTATTAAACATATTGCCACCCCTCCCCCACCAACTGGATATGTGATTTGGGGTCTTCAGATAGGCTGGGGTCCGCAGACAGCTGTGATACTGGCTCCGCTAATTATTGGCAGCTTAGGCGAGTTGTTGCATCTGCTCAACATCTTCCAAACACATCTTGGCGTGGAATCGAAGAGAAGGCCTGTACAATCTCTCCTCAGCCTATGAATCAACCTGAAGTGTCCCGTCCCAAAATTTCGCCTACACATTTTCTCAAACAAGTCATCCTTGAGACGATCTTGCAACTTTCTGTTCACCTCACTGAGGATCCAGCAAAGCAGGATGCCCAGCGTTTCTCTGCCACATTGAATTCAGCATTCGGTAGACATGGACAGGCAATATTTTGGGTCGAGGCGTTTGAAGAAGGGTCCCCAACCCAAAATGTCACCCATCCATGTTTTCCAGATATGTTGCCTGACATGCTGAGTTACTCCAGCATTTTGTTTCTTTTTTGGTAAACCAGCATCTGCAGTTCCTTGTGCCTACATGAATCAATCTGTTGAATCTATACTGCACCATATCCAAGACAAGAATTTCCTTCTTTAGATAAGGTTACCAGAACTGCCCAGTTTTATCAAAGCCCTCTTTCATTTCAGCAAAGATTTGGAATCTCCTTATCATAAAGACTGAAATACTTGATTTTTTCTTCAATAGAGAGCATGTAACTGTTATTTTCCTAAGCATTTGTGTTTTATATTCAAGTACATCTAATTGTCATTTATTAGATGTAGTTACTATGTAGTTCTACAGTTCCAACTAACAGCTTGAACCATTGAGCCAACTTGAAAGTAAGAAATAATAGTATTCACCAATTATTTATTCCTTATTCTGAGATATTACTTCTTGTGACCATGTGAACTGCGAAGAGGATTTTAGGAGGTTGCAGGATGACTTGGACAGGTTGAGTGAATGGGCAGATGCATTGCAGATGCAGTATAATGTAGATAAATGTGAGGTTATCCACTTTGGCGGCAAAAACAAGGAGGCAGGTTATTATCTCAATGGTGTCAGATTAGGTAAAGGGGAAGTGCAACGAGACCTGGGTGTCCTTGTACATCAGTCACTGAAAGTAAACGTGCAAGTACAGCAAGCCGTGAAGAAAGCTAATGGCATGTTGGCCTTCATAACGAGAGGATTTTAGTCTAGGAGTAAAGAGGTCCTTTTGCAGTTGTATCGGGCCCGGGTAAGACCACATCTGGCATATTGTGTGCAGTTTTGGTCTCCTAATTTGAGAAAGGACATCCTTGCTATTGAGGCAGTGCAGCGTAGGTTCACGAGGTTAATCCCCAGGTTGATGGGACTGTCATATGAGGAAATATTGGAAAGACTGGGCTTGTATTCAATGGAGTTTAGAAGGATGAGAGGGGATCTTATAGAGACATATAAAATTATAAAAGGGCTGGACAAGCTAGATGCAGGAAAAATGTTCTCAATGTTGGGGGAATCCAGAACCAGGGGCCACAGTCTAAGAATAAATGGGAGGCCATTTAAAACTGAGGTGAGAAAAATCTTTTTCACCCAGAGTTGTGAATTTGTGGAATTCTCTGCCACAGATGGCAGTGGAGGCCAATTCACTGGATGAATTTAAAAGAGAATTAGATAGAGCTCTAGGGGCTAGTGGAATCAAGGGATATGGGGAGAAGGCAGGCACAGGTTACTGATTGTGGATGATCAGCCATGATCACAATGAATGGCGGTGCTGGCTCGAAGGGCCAAATGGCCTCCTCCTGCACCTATTTCCTATGTTTCTATGTTTCTAACACCGCCTCTCTCCTGTTGACTTTTCATATATCATATCATATATATACAGCCGGAAACAGGCCTTTTCGGCCCTCCAAGTCCGTGCCGCCCAGCGATCCCCGTACATTAACACTATCCTACACCCACTAGGTTCCTTTCAACTTTACTCATGATCTCTTCTTTCTTTGCAGACTTAATGGTAGTGCTAACATATTTTCCAATTATGTTCAAAACTTCGAAAGTGCTTTTTTATTTTGTCACTGGAAACGGCCACTTGTCTGTGACTGATTGCAATCTGTTTTAATTGTCGCTGCAGCCTTGCTCCTAGCTTTTCAGTAAAATTAAAACCATGATTTGCATGCTAATGTTCAGCACCAGGGTGCACAAAAGCTGGCACAAAGCTTCGATAGTAGATTGTAATCTTGCTTCTGCATTCCACATTTCTTAAATTACAGCACTACTGCGTCTTGAAAAGTACTTTCTCATCTCTGAGGCACTTTATGTAGCCTGAAAACATCACCTGACTTATATTTTAATGAGTCATAAAATAATAAGCCTGAACTTATATTTTATCCATTTTAATGAAGAGATTAATTTTTAAAAACCCTTTTAATAATTTTTCACCCATACCTTGTGTCAGTACAGCGGCATAAATACAGTACTGATTGTCACCCAAAATTAGGTGCAAAAAACTGTGGTAACTCAGCAGGTCAGACTGCATCTCTGGAGAAAAAGAATAGGTGACATTTTGGGTCGAGACCTTTCTTCGGCCCCAAAGTTGATGAGGCCACATTTGGAGGATTATGGTTTTAATCGCCCTGCTATAAGATGGATGTTGTTAAGGTGCAAAGGGTGCAGAGAAGATTTAAGAGGATGTTGCCAGGACTTGAGGATCTGAACTATAGGGAGAGGTTGGGCAGGCTAGGACTTTATTCCTTGTAGTGCAGGAGGACGAGGGGTGCTCTTGTAGAAGATCACGAGGGGAAAATGTAGGGTGAATGCACAGTCTTTTATGCAGAGTAGGGGAATCAAGAATCAGAAGCAGCAGCAAGCAGTAGCAGTAGCAGTAGCATTAGCAGAAGAAGCAGCAAGCAGCAGCAAGCTGCAGCAAGCTGTGTTGCTTGGGAAGTAGTGTGTGGGGATTGTGTGGGGATTGTGTGGGGATAGTAAGGAGTAAGACCTGTGTGATCTCCCGGACTAGTTTCGATCGCCTAGCTTGGGGTCGGAGAGGAATTTCCCGGATTTTTTCCCAAATTGGCCTGGGTTTTTTATCCGGTTTTTCGCCTCTCCCAGGAGATCACTCAGTTCTTTTGGGTGGGCGGTTGGAGCGGTTGGAGTAGCGGCCGGGTGGTAGGTTTAGTAACTGAGCGCGGGGCTTTGTTTGGAGAGTATGACTGCCAGGGCAGTTTTTTGTTCTGGGTGTCAGATGTGGGGAATCTGGGAGTCTGATAGTCTTCCAGACATCCACATCTGCGCCAGGTGTGACGAGATGGGGCTCCTAAGGGACCGTATTAGGAACCTGGAGCGGCAGATTGATGACCTCCGTCTGATCAGGGAGAGTGAGGAGGTTATAGATAGGAGTTACAGGGAGGTGGTCACTCCTAGACCACGGGAGGTAGACAAGTGGGTCACTGTTAGGGGGGGCAAGGAACAGAGGCAGGGACTAGGGAGTACCCCGGTGGCTGTACCCCTTGGAAATAAGTACTCCTGTTTAAGTACTGTTGGGGGGGACAGCTTACCTGGGGGCAACGACGGTGCCCGGGCCTCTGGCAAGGAGTCCGGCCCTGTTGCTCAGAAGGGTAGGGAAAGGAAGAGGAGAGCAGTAGTAATAGGGGACTCTATAGTGAGGGGGTCAGATAGGCGTTTCTGTGGACGCAGTCGGGAGACCCGGATGGTGGTTTGCCTCCCTGGTGCCGGTGTCCGGGATGTGTCTGAGCGTGTCCAGGATATCCTGAAAGGGGAGGGAGAGGAGCCAGAGGTCGTGGTACATATAGGTACCAACAATATAGGTAGGATAAGGGAAGAGGTCCTGAAAAGAGAATTCAGGGGGCTAGGAAGAGAGTTAAAAAAAAGGACTTCCAAAGTAATAATCTCAGGCTTACTGCCTGTGCCACGCGATAGTGAGAATAGGAATGGAGTGAGGTGGAGGATAAATACGTGGCTGAGGAACTGGTGCAGGGAGCAGGGTTTCAAGTTTCTGGATCATTGGGACCTCTTCTGGGGGAAGTATGACCTGTACAAAAAGGACGGGTTGCATCTGAACCCGAGGGGAACCAATATCCTGGCGGGGAGATTTGCTAAAATAACTGCGGAGACTTTAAACTAGTACGGTTGGGGGGAGGGACTCAAACACAGATAGCTAATAGGCAGTGTGTGAGGCAGGAGGCAGAAAAGGGAAACACTCAGACCCAATATGTAGGAGAGAAAGAAGGGAAAAGAAATAAACTGAGAATAAGAAATGATGGGTCCCTTAAATGTGTATATTTTAATGCTAGGAGCATTGTAAGAAAGGTGGATGAGCTTAGAGCCTGGATTGACATCTGGAAGTATGATGTTGTGGCGATCAGTGAAACATGGTTGCAGGAGGGTTGCGATTGGCAATTAAATATTCCAGGATTTCATTGTTTCAGATGTGATAGAATCGGAGGGGCAAGAGGTGGGGGTGTTGCATTGCTTGTCAGGGAGGATATCACAGCAGTGCTTTGGCAGGACAGACTAGAAGGCTCGATTAAGGAGGCTGTTTGGGTGGAACTCAGAAATGAGAAAGGTTTAGCAACACTTATAGGGGTGTATTATAGACCGCCAAATAGGGAACGAGAATTGGAAGAGCAAATATGTAAGGAGATAGCAGATATTAGTAGTAAGCACAGAGTGGTGATTGTGGGTGATTTCAATTTTCCGTATATAGACTGGGAATCACATTCTGTTAAAGGGCTGGATGGTTTGGAGTTTGTAAAATGTGTGCAGGATAGTTTTTTGCAGCAATACGTAGAGGTGCCTACCAGAGAAGGGGCAATGTTGAACCTCCTGTTAGGAAATGAGATGGGTCAGGTGACGGAGGTATGTGTTGAGGAGCACTTTGGGTCTAGTGATCATAATGCCATTAGTTTCAATATCATTATGGAGAAGGTCAAATCTGGACCAAGGGTTGAGATTTTGGATTGGAGAAAGGCTAATTTTGAGGAGATGAGAAAGGATTTAAAAGGAGTGAAATGGAAATTGTTGTTTTATGAAAAGGATATAATAGAGAAATGGAGGATATTTAAAGGTGAAATTTTGAGAGTACAGAGTCTTTATGTCCCTGTTCGGTGGAAAGGAAAGAATAATAATTAGAAAGAGCCGTGGTTTTCCAGGGAAATTGGACACTTGGTTCGGAAAAAGAGGGAGATATACAATAAATATAAGCGGCAGGGAGTAAATGAGGTTCTTGAGGAATATAAAGAATGTAAAAGGAATCTTAAAAAGGAAATTAGAAAAGCGAAAAAAAGATATGAGGCTGCTTTGGCAAGTAATGTAAAAGTAAACCCCAAGGGGTTCTACAGATATGTCAATAGCAAAAGGATAGTGAGGGATAAAATTGGTCCATTAGAGAGTCAGAGTGGACAGCTATGTGCTGAGCCGGAAGAAATGGGGGAGATATTAAACAATTTCTTTTCTTCGGTATTTACCGAGGAGAAGGATATTGAATTATGTGAGGTAAGCGAAACAAGTAGAGTAGTGATGGAAATTAGGATGATTAAAGAAGAGGAGGTACGGACACTTTTGAAGAATATAAAAGTGGATAAGTCTCCAGGTCCTGATAGGATATTCCCTAGGACATTGAGGGAAGTTAGTGCAGAAATAGCAGGGGCTATGACGTAAATATTTCAAACGTCATTAGAAACAGGGATGGTGCCGGAAGATTGGCGCATTGCGCATGTTGTGCCTTTGTTTAAAAAAGGTTCTAAAAGTAAACCTAGCAATTATAGACCTATTAGTTTGACGTCTGTGGTGGGAAAATTAATGGAAAAGATACTTAGGGACAATATATATAATTATTTGGATAATCAAGGCCTGATTAGAAACAGTCAACATGAATTTGTGCCTGGAAGGTCATGTTTGACTAATCTTCTTGAATTTTTTGAAGAGGTTACCAGGGAAATTGATAAGGGCAAGGCTGTGGATGTTGTCTATATGGACTTCAGTAAGGCATTTGACAAGGTTCCACATGGAAGGTTGATTAAGAAGGTTAAATCGTTGGGTATTAATAGTGAGGTTGCAAGATGGATTCAACAATGGCTGAATGGGAGATACCAGAGGGTAACGGTTGACAATTGTATGTCAGGTTGGAGGCCAGTGTCTAGTGGAGTGCCCCAAGGATCTGTGTTGGGTCCACTGTTGTTTGTCATTTACATTAATGATCTGGATGATGGTGTGGCAAATTGGATTAGTAAATATGCAGATGATACTAAGATAGGTGGAGTAGTTGATAGTGAGGTAGATTTTCAAAGTCTACAGAGAGACTTGGGCCTTTTGGAAGGGTGGGCTGAAAGATGGCAGATGGAGTTTAATGCTGATAAGTGTGAGGTGCTGCATTTTGGTAGGACAAATCAAAATAGGACGTACAGGGTAAATGGTAGGGAATTGAGGAATGCAGTGGAACAGAGGGATCTGGGAATAACTGTGCATTGTTCCCTGAAGGTGGAATCTCATGTGGATAGGGTGGTGAAGAAGGCGTTTGGTATGCTTGCCTTTATAAATCAGAGCATCGAGTATAGAAGTTGGGATGTAATGTTGAAATTGTACAGGGCATTGGTGAGGCCGAATCTGGAGTATGGTGTGCAGTTCTGGTCGCCAAATTATAGGAAGGATGTCGACAAAATGGAGAGGGTACAGAGGAGATTTACTAGAATGTTGCCTGGGTTTCAGCACTTAGGCTACAGAGAGAGGTTGAACAGGTTGGGTCTTTATTCTTTGGAGCGTAGAAGGTTGAGGGGGGACTTGATAGAGGTTTTTAAAATTATGAGAGGGACGGACAGAGTTGACGTGGGTAGGCTTTTCCCTTTGAGAGTGGGGAAGATTCCAACAAGGGGACATAGCTTCAGAATTGAGGGACAAAGGTTTAGGGGTAACATGAGGGGGAACTTCTTTACTCAGAGGGTTGTGGCTGTATGGAATGGGCTTCCGGTGGAAGTGGTGGAGGCTGGCTCGATTTTATTATTTAAGAGTAAATTGGATAGGTATATGGATAGGAGGGGATTGGAGGGTTATGGTCTGAGTGCAGGTAGATGAGACTAGGTCAGGGAGAATGGTCGGCGTGGACTGGTAGGGCCGGACAGGCCTGTTTCCATGCTGTAGTTGTTATATGTAATAGCACATGCATCCCAATAGGTTTATGGTGAGCGGGGAAAGATTTAATAGGAACCTGAACCTGAGGGCAGCACAGTGACGCAGCGGTAGAGCTGCTGCCTCACAGCGCCAGAGACCCGGGTTCCACCCTGACCACAGGTTCGATCTGTGTGCGTCTGCATGTTCTTCCTATGTTTTTTTAATTTAATTTTTTTTAAAAGGGACAATGTACATTAATTGACATCCAAACAAATGTAAATGTACTTGAGTTAGCCAAGAGGCTAGTTTTCATCGACCATGTCCACGTGGGCTTTCTCTAGTTTCCTCCCACATTCCAAAGATATGCAGGTTTGTAGGTTAATTGGTTTCTGTAAATTGCCCCTAGTGTGTAGGACATAGAACTGATGTATAGATGATCATTGGTTACTGCGGACTCGGTGGGCCTGTTTTAGACAATAGACAATATTCAATAGGTGCAGGAGTAGGCCATTCGGCCCTTCGAGTCAGCACCACCATTAAATGTGATCATGGCTGATCAGTGTTTTCATGCTGCATCTCTAAACTAAAACAAAAAAAAACATTTTTTTGTATGTTGAACGAGCTGCCAGAGGAAGTAGTCAAGGCAGGTACTATAAACATTTCAAAGACATTTGGACAGGTGCATGGATAGGGGAGGTTTAGAGGGATACGAGCCAAACACGAGCAGATGGAGCTTGTGTAGATGGGGCATCTTGGTGGGCATGAGCAAGTTGGGCCGATGGGCGTGTTTCCACGTTCTATACCTCTATGTTCATGACCTAAAGAGAGTCAGAATTCCTTTTACGGTGAAAGCACTTTCGTTTGCACTTGCACCCTGCGATGAAACCTTCTTAAAAGCTAAATGCAATGTGCACTTTACTATCAATTGGAGCAAAAGTTCCAATAATATCACAATGTCACTGTGCCAACATGCTGTGCCACAGACCGATCACTGAGCACAGTTCACGAGTTTCAAACAGGACTTGAAGAAATGCTCACCATGAGATCTATGCTACACTGCAGGAGGGGGGATGGGATATCAGAAGCAGACTCGTGGATCAATTTTATGCACCTTCACTATCTGGCTGGTAAATAGCACAGATTCAGAGATAGCAGACATCACGCCGCAGTCAGTTTCAGTTCAGAACAAATACAGGAGACACTAGAAATTGCAGATGCTGGTTTACAAAAGAAGACACAAAGTGCTGGAGTAACTCTGCCGACGAGGCAGCATCTCTAGAGAACATGATTAGGTGACATTTTGAGTCGGGGTCCTTCTTCAAACTGATCCAAGATTTGGACCCAAAACATCACCTATCCATGTTCTCCAGAGATGCTACCTGACTTGCTGAGTTACTCCATCACTTTGTGTCTTTTTCTGAACAGATACTTGTTGTGTGCCTGTTTGCAGTCCTCTGGAATTTTTCAGACCAACCCTTGTTAGTACATTCTTTAGAGAAACAGCCAGGAAACAAGCCCGAGTCCACACCAACCACCGACCACACATACACTAACACTATCCTACACACTAGGGACAATTTACAATTTTACAGAAGCCAATTAACCTGCAAACCTGTACATCTTTGGAGTGTGAGAGGAAACCGGAGCAACTGGAGAAAACCCACGCAGTCTCAGGGAGAATGTACAAACTCTGTACAGACAGCATCCATAGTCAGATTGAACCTGGGTCTCTGGTGCTGCAAGGCAACAACTCTACCGCTGCGCCATTATGCCGCCCTGATTCATTCAAATGATGTTTTGGGTCGGGACCCTTCTTCAAACTAAAGAAGGGTCTGTCTAAAGAAGGGTCCTGTCCCAAAGCCTTATCTATGCATGTTCTCCAGCGATGCTGCATGACCTGCTCAGTTACACCAGCACTTTGTGTCCTTTTTTTTTTTGTTGTACCTGCAGTACCTTGTTTCTACATGGAATATGAAGATTGGGCAGAAATATGCTCAATTTAAAGATTGGCCATGGTCTTGTGGAGTGATGGAACAGGCTTGTGGATCAAGGAGGCTTTGCACCTGCTTCTGTTCATAATGTTCTAATTTCTTTCATGCGGACAACGTTTAGCAAGGAAAGTCTGATTACAATAAGGGTTATGCAACCTTTACAAAGCCTCCTGGGATTACCACTGATTAACGGTGGCAGGAATCCGAGTGAATTCTGTCACCGTCTTGTGTTTCCCATCATACTTTCCCTTCTGCGTATTTCAGGGATAAAGGTCGTCTCTAGCTTATGAATACTTGACTTATGTACATACCAATGAGCATTTGGGAGACTGGCGGGATGGATTTGTCGGCTATTGAAGGGTTGCAAGTAACTGCTCTTGACACCAATTGGAGCCTTGTCATATCGATCGTCGGAAGGACATATTCTCGTTAACACCTTGAAGTCCATTTTCGCAAATCCTATCTAGATACAGCAGAGCTGAGCCAGCAGAAGTGTCCTTTTAAAAATCATCAATAACACTGAAAGCCTCGTCTGCAGCCAAAATCTTTTAAGGTAATATTATTTGCCTGAGAAAGATTCAAGCTAAATTAGTAATATCAATTTTATTAAGAATGGCAAAACCTGATTTGAAATGCTTCATCTGATCCATCATTATGCGTGGCAACTGTTTACATGCTCTTCCCAGAGAAGGATCTGCTATCAACCGATACAATAGCTCCACTCTTTTAAATCTCTTTTGTACTTATAAATCTATCACCATTTCCGAATATTCTAGTGATCCCCTTTTGCTCTACCTGTTGTACTTGAATTTGACTTGATTGTATTTTTATATGGTATTATCTCATCTGATTGAATAGCATTCAAAACAAAGCTTTTCACTGTACATCGGTACACTAATAAACTTAAACCTAAACCTAGATTATCCATTCCTGTTGGACAACTCACCTGTGCTGGCATCTTCTGCTGTGTGGGAACTTGATTCATTGCAATGACCTCCCCTCCCGCTCCCCCCGTTGTACTGACCCCCCCCTCTCCCCCTTTCATACCGACCTCCCCTCTTTCCCTGTCACACCTCCCCTCCCCTCACCTTGCCTCAATACTGACATCCCCTCTCCCCCCGTCACACCGACCTCCCCTCTCCCCGTCACATGATATCCCCTCTCCCCCTGTCACATGATCTCCCCTCTCCCCTGTCACATGATCTCCCCTCTCCCCTGTCACACTGATCTCCCCTCTCCCCTGTCACACTGATCTCCTCTCTCCTTTCACACTGATCCCTCTCCCCCTGTCACATGATCTCCCCTCTCCCCCATCACACTGATCTCCCCTCTCCCCTGTCACACCTCCCCTCTCCCCATCACACTGATCTTCCCTCTCCCCCAGTCACACTGATCTCCCCTCTCCCCCTGTCACATGATCTCCCCTCTCCCCCTGTCACACCTCCCCTCTCCCCATCACACTGATCTCCCCTCTCCCCCAGTCACACCTCCCCTCTCCCCATCACACTGATCTCCCCTCTCCCCATCACACTGATCTCCCCTGTCACACTGATCTCCCCATGTCACACTGATCTCCCCCTGTCACACTGATCTCCCCCTGTCACACTGATCTTCCTCTCCCCCTGTCACATGATCTCCCCTCTCCCCCTGTCACATGATCTCCCCTCTCCCCGTCACATGATCTCCCCTCTCCCCCTGTCACTGATCTCCTCTCCCCATCACACTGATCTCCCCCTGTCACACTGATCTCCCCCGTCACACTGATCTCCCCTGTCACACTGATCTCCCCCTGTCACACTGATCTCCCCTCTCCCCCTGTCACACTGATCTCCCCTCTCCCCATCACACTGATCTCCCCTCTCCCCTGTCACACTGATCTCCCCTCTCCCCCTGTTACATGATCTCCCCTCTCCCCCTGTCACATGATCTCCCCTCTCTCCCTGTCACATGATCTCCCCTCTCCCCCTGTCACACTGATCTCCCCTCTCCCCCTGTCACACTGATCTCCCCTCTCCCCCTGTCACATGATCTCCCCTCTCCCCGTCACACCTCCCCTCTCCCCGTCACACTGATCTCCCCTCTCCCCGTCACACCTCCCCTCTCCCCCTGTCACACTGATCTCCCCTCTCCCCCTGTCACATGATCTCCCCTCTCCCCCTGTCACACTGATCTCCCCTCTCCCCGTCACACCTCCCCTCTCCCCCAGTCACACTGATCTCCCCTCTCCCTGTCACACAGATCCCTTCTCCTTGTCACACCTCCCCTCTCCCCCTGTCACACTGATCTCCCCTCTCCCCATCATACTCATCTCCCCTCTCTCCCTGTCACACTGATCTCCCCTCTCCCCCCATCACACTGATCCCTCTCCCCCAGTCACACTGATCTCTCCTCTCTCCCCGTTACACCTCCCATCTCCCCATTTCATACCGACCTCCCCTCTCCTCCTGTCACACCTCCCCTCTCCTCTCCTTGCCTCAACACCGACATCCCCTCCCCCGTCACATCGATCGGCCCTCTGGTCCTGTTGCACCGATCTCCCCTCTCCCCCTGTGGGGACACATCTCTGTTGATGTTACGAGAAGACTGTCCACTTCCAAAACTGAAGTATCTAAAGGGGGAGCAACTTATAAACAGGTACGAGTTGCCTGGCAGATCTTGCAGGAAATTAGTCAATCTTGAATAGTACACAGAGCCATTCTCTGGTAATCGGTCCTTGCATAAAAATGTACTTACAAAAACAAGTCTGTTGAACAATAAAATATCCTGTTATCTCCTTATTTAGTTAACTTTTATAATTCAATATTGATAAGAATAAAGGGGAGGCTATTTAGGACTGAGATGAGGAAAAACCTTTTCACCCAGAGAGTTGTGAATCTGTGCAATTCTCTGCCACAGAAGACAGTGGAGGCCAATTCACTGGATGTTTTCAAGAGAGAGTTACAGTAGATATTGCTCTTAGGGCTAGTGGAATCAAGAGATGTGGAGAGAAAGCAGGAACGGGGTACTGATTTTGGATGATTGGCCATGATCATATTGAATGGCGGTGCTGGCTCGAAGGGCTAAATGGCCTACTCCTGCACCCGTTTTCTATGTTTCTATAATATTAGGTGTTACTCTGAAATTACATTTATTATCAGGAAGTCCATGGAATAGTCCACCTCAGCCCTTCTGAAAAGAAACTTCGCCCGCAACAGTAATGATACATTAAGGGGATGTATTCTTCCGCTGTGAAATGTGAAATTAAATAAAAGTCAATGTTGATTTTGTTTCAAGCTTTGAACTAAGAATTCGTCTGACCATCTCCATCATCATCATGTGATGCAGATTAATGGGAAAATAACTAAGTGAGTCTTGCCTAGGATTTCCAACTTATGAATAATGGAGAAGTGCAGAATTTATTTTCATGATATACCATACCTTGAGCTGGTGATCAGTTTGACAATTCTTTTGATCTTTGTCTTTATTAATTGTGGGATCTCAATACCGTGGTGCATTACAGCTTTGAAGGTTTTTACAGACGTTTAAGGAAAGAAATCTGGTTTATTTCATTACATTAGATGCCTGCTAATTTAAATCTTCACATATCCACTTAAAATATTAAATTTTCAGACTGTCTTTCCTGTCAATGTCTGTTGAAGCACAGTCAGACATAACAGAAAGAAGTGAATTTACTTGTTTTCAATTTCAAAGTAATTTTCACACAAGTGAAATTATCTACTTTACCAATTGGTTTTGTTGGTGCTTTGTTGTCAAGCTGGAAAGGGTGCGGAGAAGATTCATGAGGATGTTGCCAGGACTCAGTGAGATGTTGAGCAGGCTGGAGCTCTATTCCTTGGAGCGCAGGAGGATCAGGGGTGACCTTACAGAGGCGTACAAATTCATGAGAGAAATAGTTTGGGTAAATGCACAGTCTTGCCCAGAGTGGGGACATCGAGAACCAGAGAACACAGGTTTAAGGTGAGAGGGGAAAGATTTAATAGAAACCCGAGGGGTAACTTTTTCCACTCAAAGAGTGGTGGGTGTATGGAACGAGGTAGTTGAGGCAGGTACCGTCGCAGTATTTAATAAACATTTAGACCGGTTCATGGATAAGACAAGTTTAGCGGGATATGGGCCAAACGCAGGCAGGAGGGACTAGTGTCGATGGGACATGTTGCCGGTGTGACTAAGGTGGGCTGAAGGGCCTGTTTCCATGCTGTGTGAGTCTCTGTGACTCTTTGGTAGGTACCCAGATACATTTGCCAGACGTAACATCACACTATTCTTAACATCAAACACATCTTTATTTTACAGGATGCCAAAAGACTATTACATTGAATGTTAGGCATTAATGGGAAAAAAACATCACAAGTAGCAATAGGCTTTGTCCTACAAAACCAGGAGTTTATCTGAATTATACAGTTAACATGCAAAATTCATCAGTCTTAAAGTGCAGATACAATTACACCCTGGCACATAGGGCGCAGAGATTGACAGTAGATTTCATAAATAAATAATATTGCATCCCACTGGAATAACACAAGGAAAAGGACTCTTAAAAACCTGGAAGCAAGAATTACATTCTATCTGCTAAAAAAACTGTGTATCTCAGTTAACAAGGTGCACAAGCCTAATACATCTATCCATCTCAGTTTGTCATTTTAACAAAAACATGTCACACTTTACATTTGCTTCATTAATTAATTAAAAGGCAGTACCGTTTGCTTTTTCTTTCTCTGCTTTTAACGTCGTGCATGTTTAAAACAAAATCCATATGGTTTTTTTTTGTTGCAAAAATGTCAGTTAACCTTTTTGGATCTGCATTTGTGATTTATCGTTGCACTCTAACAAGACTTGAAAAAGAGGCAGTGGAAGTTTTATCTTGAAATGTTCTGTCATTCCAATAATCCCGCATTATATTTTGTTACCAGGCACAGTCAAGTGCAAGATATTAGTTAAGTGACTTTATTTTTGTCAAGTGTAACAATTGTTGTCAACAAGGAAACCTAATACTCGTACTGATTGCATCCATTGGCAGTAGATAGTATACCCGAGTGGAGGTACAACACAGGGTTATTTGTGTTTAGAAAGGTGAGGACTAATTAACGATAGTCAGCATGGCTTTAATCATGGGAGATCTTGTCTCACAATTTGATTGGGATTTTTGAGGAGGTGACCGCAAGGATTGACGAAGGCAGTGTGGTGGACAGTGTCAGTGAGGACACGACACTGTGGACAAATTCCCACAAGGTCGGCTGGTCAAGAAGGTTAGGGCACGTGGGATCCAGGGTGAGATAGCAAATTGGATACGGAATTGGCTTGGTGGTGGGAAGCAGAGGTTGGTAGTGATATGCTGCAGGGATTGGTGCTGGGCCATCCAGTGTTCATCACGTACATTCATGATTTGGAAAGGAATGTGGATGGCATGATCAGTACGCTTATAGATAATTCTTGCTATTGAGGGCGTGCAGCGTAGGTTTACTAGGTTAATTCCCGGAATGGCGGGACGGTCATATGTTGAAAGACTGGAGCAACTAGGCTTGTATACACTGGAATTTAGAAGGATGCGAGGAGATCTTATCGAAACGTATAAGATTATTAAGGGGTTGGACATGTTAGAGGCAGGAAACATGTTCCCAATGTTGGGGGGAATCCAGAACAAGGGGCCACAGTTTAAGAATAAGGGGTAGGCCATTTAGAACTGAGATGAGGAAAAACTTTTTCAGTCAGAGAGTTGTGAATCTGTGGAATTCTCTGCCTCAGAAGGCAGTTGAGGCCAATTCTCTGAATGCATTCAAGAGAGAGCTAGATAGAGCTCTTAAGGATAGCGGAGTCAGGGGATATGGGGAGAAGGCGGGAACGGGGTACTGATTGAGAATGATCAGCCATGATCACATTGAATGGCGGTGCTGACTCGAAGGGCCGAATGGCCTCCTCCTGCACCTATTGTCTATTGTCCATTGTCTAACACCAAGATTTTGTCTACAGTGGACAGTGAAGATTGTTTGAGGTAACAACGGGATTTAGATCAACTGGGAAAGTGGGCAAAGGAATGGTTAATGGAACTTAATTCAAGCAAGTGTGAGGTGCTTCATTTTGGGAAGCTAACCCAGGTCAAGACTTGTACAGTGAATGGCAGAGCTCTGGGGAGCATTATTGAAGAGAGTGAGACCTTGGTGTACAAGTACGTGGTTCTCTGAAAGTGATGAACACATAGAGTGGTGAAGAAGTTGTATGTTATACGTGCCTTAATCAGGCACAAATTTGTTAGACCACACTTGGGATTATTTGGTCACCATGTTTTAGGAAGGATATGATTAAGGTAGATAGGGCACAAAAAAGATTTGCGTGAATGTTTCCTGGACTGGAAGGGATTGTGTTACAAGGAGAGATTGGACCGGCTGAGATTATATTCCCTCCAGTGAAGGAGGCTGACGGGGTGACCTTATTAGAGGTTTATAAAATTCTGAGGGCATGTTCACGGTTTTTTTTTCCACGTAGGGAAGTTTAAAACTAGAACCCATAATTGTAAGTGAGAGGGAAAAGATTTAAAGGGGATATGAGAGTCAATTTGATAGAGTAGAAGTAAGGAACAGCAGGTGCTAGTTCACACGGATGGACACAAAGTGCTGGAGTAACTCAGCGGGTTAGGCAGCAACTCTGGAGAACATGTTTAGGTGACGGGACACTTCTTCAGACTGGATCCCAACATGACCTGAGATAAAGGGTCCCAAAATGTCACTTATCCATATACTCTAAAGATGCTGCCTGATCTGCTGAGTTACTCTAGCACTTTGTGTCAATTTTATAGAGTCATAGAGCACAGAAACAATCTCTTTGGCCCAACTTGTCCATTCCAACCAAGATGCCTATCCAAGCTAGTCCAATTTGCTCACATTTGACTTGTATCTCCCAACTTTACCTATCCATGTACCTGTCCAAATGTCATTGTACTTGCCACAACCATTTCCGTTAGCAGTCAGAGAAGATGTGCACGCAGGTACAATTGCAACACCTAAAAGACATTTGTGCAGGTACGTGAAGAGGATGTTTATAGGGATGCAGGCAAATGGGATTAGCATAGATAACCATCCTGGTTGCCGAGGACGATTTGGATGAAAGGTCCTAATCCCATGCTGTATAACTATGAATCTATGAAGCTATGAATTTATGTGACCCTTGAGCCCTTATCTCTAAAGAGCAAATCCAAATGCATCAATATAAATTTTCTACCAATTTCCCATAGCAGCTATTCATGTGTCCTCAGTCCTGAGAGATTGTAAAATGTTTAAAAGCATTAAGAGTAAATCATGCCACGGATTCGTATATAATGCGGACTCATTAAAAACTGCTCAAACACATTTCCCTTCAGACTTTTATAGGTAGCAGATTGTTGCATCTTTCAGAGCTGGCTGTGGCTTTGGATTCGACAAATACGTAATCCATCATGTCACACAGCTGCCGACTGACTGCCAGCATTTTATCGAGTACAATTTAGTTAAGATGTTCAGAGAGATGCTGTCACTTCAATAACATCCGTGGATCACATTGTGGCTGCACTGCAATCTCTCACTTTCCCCACTTCTCTCTGTTCACGCTCCGAACAAACTGTGTAAATCTGGAACGATAATCCTGATCCTGAGATAACAGTTGCCTTAGTACAACCGAGTTTGAAGAAACACAATTTCCACTCTCTAATTTGAAGTACAGAGTCAACACATTCCACTAATCACAGCTAAACATTTTTACAATAACAGATGGGAGAATGGCATCTTGTACTGGTTTTTTTTAATCCATCTTTATATTGTTCATTTCAGCAAAGGAAATGTAAATTACACAATTTGTGGCTGACAACGCAGCCTTCATAATGCAATGACTCCTTTGTTACATTGAATTTGCACACTGATCAATGATAACACACAATTTCTAGTACATAACATTTGTTAGCAACAAATGCTGCTCTATTTTACATTTTAAATGTTGGTGAAGCTAACTTCCAAGATAACTTTTTGAAGGAACAGTAGAAATGTTTACCGGGTGCTTTTTGCCATTAGGAGCTGTTGTGAAGAGGGCAGTGGGTGGACCCGACAGTGGGGGGCGGGGGGGGGGGGGGGGCTGTCGAAATCAAAGAAGCAACATTGGGGACTAAGCTGAATACTTTGTAACTTTGCCAGCACCCTATACACGGCCACTCTTTGTACACCTTGTGAATGATAAGTAGAACAAAGAATTTCACTGTGACATGCCACATGTGATAATAAAGAATCAATCAATTAACAGTGAACGATAATGATGATGACCAACTGGTTCTCATCCTGACTGAATATTTCCCCATTGCGGGATCCATTTTACAATTCAGAGATCAAAAAGCTCTTGTTCTCCTTATTTTCTAATCCAGTCATCTCCGTTCTCCAATCCAGTCATTTAAAATGATAACAAAATACATTTAAACTAACCAAATTGAATCTAATTGGCACACTCTGAGACTTTACTTTTAGACCTTAGAGATACAGCGCGGAAACAGGCCCTTTGGCACACGAGTGCACGGCCGACCTGCCATCGCCCCGTACACCAGCACTATGCTACGCTCCAGAAGCCAACTAGCCTACAAATCGGCCTGTCCTTGGAGTGTGGAAAGAAACCGGAGGACCCAGAGAAAACCCATGCAGTCACAGGGAGAATGTATAAGATCCGTAGACAGGATCGAACCCAGGTCTCTGGTGCTGTAGCTTCCTAGCTTTCTCCTAGTTTATTTCATTGGATCGCTGAATGCCAGGTAGAATTCTCAGACTAAGAGCTGGGAAACGGGAGGAAGACAGCACAGCCTCACCACACTCCCTGGGAAGTCCATCAGTGCAACATAGGTATCCTGGGACTGGCACTTACCCAGAGCAGGAAGGCAGCACTTCAATCTGTGCTTTAGGAGTCCCTAGCCTCTGCTCAGTCAAGTGTTTAAAAGTTGGCAGATGTCGGCTTTTAAATGTAAGTTAAGCGGAAAACAAAAATGGTGGGACTTCATAAGATTTCAGTGGCACAGCCAAAAGCAATAACTGAAAAAAAAAAATTCTAATCTGAGACTGTTCTACCTATAGTGTTGCTGAGGCCAACTAACCCCCTCACCCCCCCCTCCCCCCCCCCCCCTCAGCTGTATCCACCTATATCTCGCTGGGCTTTGTCCTGCTCCTCCTCCTTTACAGGTTTCTCACCCCCAACCCCCTCCCACTCCACCATAATCAGTTTGAGGAAGGGTCCCATCCCGAAATGTCACCTATCCATGTTCTCCAGAGACTCCAGCACTTTGTGTCTTTTTCTGCCACACAACACTGCTAGTGATAACTTAATCAGTCCAATTTATGGACCGAACTTGTTTCTTTTCTGAGATGCTGTTTGACCTGTTGAGTTACTCCAGTACTTCCTGTCTTTTTCTGACACACAACAATGCAAGTGACAGTGTAATCAGTGCAGATTATGCACTGAACTAGTGTCTTTTCCAATCTGTATGATTCAAATGTTCACAAAATAAACCGGCCAAGTTATTAAAGCTGATCCCAGATAAAAATCATTACAGGTTTGAAAGGTGCAACTGTTAATGGAAGGTTGAAATCCAATCTTGTACTCTGAAAAGTGATAGAGCCATACAACATGGTAACAGGCCCCTTGGCCCAACCTGCCCACAACGACTAACATGCCCCATCTACATTAATCCCACCTTGTCTGCATTTGACCGATATCCCTCTAAACCTGTTCTATCCATGCTCCTCACCACCTGCCACACATGAGTAAAGTAATTCAGTTTTCTATATCAATGGTTGCTTTAAATGTGTGCTCCCGATACAATTGGGGAGATCAGACAGTCTTTACCACTAATAAGCCAATGTTTCAAAATCCTCAAGGATTAAACCAAATTCTCAAAATCAGATCACGCTTTGAAAAGCACAAGAATGTGCAGATACTGGAAATCTAAGATAACAAATAAAAATGCTAGAAATACACAGACAACACATGCTGATAGAGCAGAGTTAATACTTGAGAATTGGACTATCCTTGATCAGACTTTGCTGGCTTTACCTTGCACTAAAAGTGGTTCCCTTATCATGTATATGTATACACTGTAAATGGCTCGTGTTTTGTCTTTCTGCTGGTTAGCACGTAACAAAAGCTTTTCACTGTACCTCGGTACACGTGACAATAAACTAAACTGAACTGAACTGAGAACAATGGAAGATCCTCAGGTATTGCTTGACTTGCTGAGTATTTCGATCATTTGCCGTTTTTATTTTAGCTCAGCCTTTAGAAGCCTTTAATAGAAGAAGATCTACTTGGTCAGAGAGATAAAAATCGTTATAAAAAGGTAATAGAATTATGTCTACTCTTTATATCTAATGGATACAAGTTGCATGGGATGCAACTAGCATTTATTGGATATTGTGCAATGCTTCCCCTCGCAAGGAAATGTGAAACTAGATACCATCAATCTAACACGGCCATCAGCATAACAACCAGGGAATTCAGTAGAATCCTCCGTATCAGCAGATAGTCTTTCCGCTGATAGGACAGCACACAATTTAAAAAGCATTTCACTGTACCTCGGTACATGTGAAAATAAACTAAACTAACCAGGAAATGGAGAGAATGTGGAACTTGTTATCGAAGGAAATGGTCGAGACAACTAGCATAAAATTGTTTGTTTTTCAGAGAGCACATTACTATATATTGTATTGTATGTACGCAAGTATACACAATAGTATATAAAAATAATATATCTAAAAGAGACTATTCGATAGGCACATAGATATGCAGGGAATGGAAGGATGTGGATCAAATGCAGACAGGAGATTAACTTGGCATGATGTTCAGCATTGACATTGTGGGCCAAAGGGCCTGTTCATGTCCTGCACTGTTCCAAGTTCTAACAAATGGACCTAATCCTAAAATTCGTGAATAATAACCTCATCGCCACAGCAAGCCCGGCCTCACTCTATCACGGATATTCCCATTGTTCCATCCATCCCTCCCCCACGCATTCTAAACCCCCAAGGTCTAACAAAGTGCCTTCAGTCTGAAATGTTCAATCTGCTTCTCTTCCTATTGATGCTTCCTGACCTGCTAATGCTTCCACATTTTCTGCTTTTACTTCAGATTTCCAATATCTGCAGTTTTTAACATTTTCATTTTAAGATTTGAATCGGTCCCCATCTGTTCTTCATTAAATGCTTCCAAGAGCAGTCCATTTTAGTATGTATGCTTTTCAAAGTAAAACCTATAGCTTCTTTAGCTTCTGCTTTCCATGACAGCAAAAAAAGTGATGACAATAACACAATGGGCTTTCTAGTATTTGCTATGATTGTGGTTATACAAAGGGCACCAGCAAAATATGTTGTTGAAACATTTCTTCTACCAGCTTGTGAATTATGGTTTCACCTCCTTAGCTTTTTTTCGGTAAGAACTGTGTACATTCTGTTCTGTTAAACAACATTCCAGTTTGCCTCAACTTATGATCCCACTTAACTCAGTGTAGCATTCTTTAATTTCAGATTTATATTGTATTTATTGCTTAAGCCTGCTGCATATTTGGATTTACAAGCACACTTGTCAATAATGTTAACATGTCACAGTTGTGAGCTTTTTCCACTGTCTTCCTCAGCTGAGAATTACAGACCACTTTCCTTGTTCAGAAAATCTGGGCTTTATGTTTAGATCCACAGCAAAGGTAGTTGCAGAATTAGGCCATTCGGCCCATCAATGCCACTACTCTGCCATTCAGTCGTGGCTGATCTATCTCTCCCTCCTAACTGTATTCTCCTGCCTTCTCCCCATAACCCCTGACACCCCTACTAATCAATAAAGGTGTTGCTGCAGTTATTTTAAAATACCTTCTCTTTCGCATCTGTGCCTGAAGTAGATTTCCTTCTTCAATTAACACAATGCAACAGTAAACAATAATAAATTTATATCATACATATAACTTGAATTATTATTTCATAACGTAATGCCTTTCCTAGAGCTCTATCCATTCTATGACGCCATTACCTAAATGCATTGGCCATTATTTTTGATTTGGAGAGGTGTGTGTCCATAAAAGTAACTGATTTTACAGACTATGTTAAGTTTGATTTACGAAATGGTTCCTCTTAAGTAAAATCAATACATTCCCAACAATCTTCAATGCTCAAATTAACCACTCAGATAGTTACACTCATGTTTTGTACGCTAACTGATTGCAACTAACATTGTCATGCCAATATAAACACATATAAACTCTGAATGTTGTACAAAACCTTTGTCATATGGCACTATGTTAGAGTCGTAGAGTCATATAGCATGGAAACAGGCCCTTCGGCCCAACTTTCCCATGTTGCCCCACCTGCCTGCGTTTGGCCCATGATCCCTCTAAACCTTCCTGTCCATGTAACTGTCCACATGTCTTTTGAATGTTATTATAGTACCTGTCTCAACTGTATTCTCTGGCAGCTTGTTCCTGATACCTACCACCTTCTGTGTGAAAAAGTTAACTCTCAGTTTCTTATTAAATCTTTCCCCTCTCATCTTAAACGTATGTTCTCTGGTTTTTGATTCCCCTTCTCTGGGTAAAGGACTGTGTATTCGACCTACAGTATGTATTCCTCCCATATACACCCCTATAAGGTCACACCTCATCCTCCCACACCTCAGCCTGCCCAACCTCTCCCTATAGTCAGACCCTCAAGTCCTGGCAAGATCCTCATAAATCTTCACTGCATCTCTTCCAGCTTAACAATATCCTTCCTAAAGCAGGGTGACCAAAACTGAACATAATACTTCAAATGCGGCCTCACCAACATCTTATACAACTGTGACATTACATCTCAACTTCAATATTCAACACCCTGACTGATGAAAGCCAATGCACCAAAAGCCTTCTTGACCATCCTATCCACCTGTGAGGCTATTTTCAAGGAACTATGTACCTGCACTCCTAGATCCCTCTGCTCTGCAACACCCCCCAAGGCCCTGACATTGACTGGGTACTTCCAGCCCTGGTTTGACTTCGCAAAATGCTCACAGTTATCTCACAGTTATCTGTATTAAAACCATTAACCACTTCTCAGCCCACTTGCCCAACTGATCAAGATCCTGCTGTCATTTTTGATAACCGTGTTCGCTATTTGCATCTGCAAAGTTGTGTTTAAATATGCAGTTCTGAGAAAACTTTACAAAATGGTTCAATGAAATCAATTTTATGTGTTGTTCTTTATACACCAATTTTGTGGCAGTAAGCTATTGACATGAGAAATGAGGATTCAATAATAAATATTCCATGTGAATAAATAACTTCTTCAAAGAAGGTTCCCATATCACTTAAAACAATTCACACAGCAACATATTTTCTGGAGTACAACCATTATTTCTCCAACTACATTGAGTGATTTTTCCTTGGAATTCAGGATATGGTGTCAATAAAACTGATTGACTTAGAAATCACTGTGTAATATTAACATACCTACTCATAAACTGGTGCATGACATAACTCAGACAATATAAATGCTTGAGTAAAGCTGGTTGGCAGAAAAGCCTCAGAAAGACATGGACATCTTTCATCTGCTCTTGGGTAAGACAGGGTCTTCCACTCACCATTTCGTTCCATCATTCATTAACTGATGGAATAATTTATAAAGCTCAATAATACATTTTAAAAAGAAACAAGTTTACCTGTGCTGCATTCATTAGGATCAAGAGTGGAGTCTCGTCGCGAAAGAAGTAACTTCTTTAGCACATGCTTTCTGCTTATATCAAGTCATACTGGCAGCATCTGAACAAAACTATTTCAAATGAGCAACTTAATGTGACTTTAAAAAATAGAGCTGTGGCTGGCAATTAAACTCCCGGAACTCAAAACCACCTGATTAATTATGTCAAGCAATGAGCAAATTTGGAAAGGAAGGTACCATTTAACTATCATTAACACATTTTGGTAAGCACTACTAAAATATTAAATGAACGCACATTTACTTACATTTTAATTTCCTCCTTATTAGTTTTGTCTGATTGATACCATACTTCATGTATTATTCTGAATTCAGATTACAAAATTAAATTGTGGCAAACAGTAATGAACAAATGGGATTACTGAATGGCATTCACGTCATGACTCCAATGGCATTAATAATATTAGATAACTTCACAATTATTCACTTTAATTTTGTGAGTTCCTTCATCCAATATTTAAAAGGTCTTGGAGCAAGCAATTGGAATTATATCAATATTATATTTGTTAAGCTATCATTTTTATATACATGCAAAGAACAGCATTGCATATGAAAATGAATTGATCAGGTCAATATCTGCCACATGACCGAGAAAGAAGAGACAAAATCAATTTAATTTCTGGGATACAATTGATACATAATTTCATTTTTAATAGACACTGAGCTGTAATTTGAGATATTAATATGTCTCTGAAGACATCTAATGCTAGACCAATTCATCGAAGTGGCTTGTTATGATCAGTAAGTACAACATTGTTGGAAAGTGTCCTCATATGTTGCTTTGTTCTGATCAGTCACAATTGAGAAATGAAGCCAAATGCTACCTCAGACTCTGGCCTGGGTAGCAGTATCAGAAATGTGAAAAAAAATCCATGAAATGCAAATTGGTTTGGATTCTCTTGAAGACCTGGGAAGTACCTGTATTATTGTTGCACATGTGACAGACATTAATTTGTCTGAAATTCTTAAAAGGTCTTCTTGGTTTCCAGATAACTTAGTTGGGGTCCCAAACGACAGGAGTATAATGAGATTTACTATGTCCCCACGTATACTGGTGTTTTTAGTATTACAGTGTGAACCAAATTTTTCAAATCAACAGCTTGGCTCTCATTTGATGTGGGAGAGCCGGGTGGGCGGAAACAATCGCTAAATTGGTTTTGCTGCAGATTCCAAGTTAACACAAGTGGTTGTTATGGCAAATAGTCGGAAATACAGCCCGAGTCTCTTTTTTTTAAGGGATCTTTAGAGAAATGTGGTTTGATCTTCTCTGAATTATTGTCGACATTAATCCTTCAGATCACTACGCTCACACAGCCTCGGCTGTTGTCTCCGTCGAGACCGAGATGGCCACTTGAGCTACTTTCACAGTGCTTTTGATGCAGTTCCTCGCTGCTGTTTGCATGCTGCCAGGATAGCTCGCCTGCTTCTGTTGGCAGTCTGACTCCAGGCTGTTTTCCAATGGCTGGGACGAGGCTCCCTTACAGGAGCAGAACATGGTGCGGAAAGCGTGTCGCAGGTCTTTGCTCCTCAGAGCATAGATGATGGGATTGACCGTGGAGTTGAGCAAGCACAGCATACTGCAGAAGGCAAATATCGTCTTGACCAGCTTGTTCATTTTCCCAAAGACATCGTACACCATGATAGCCAGGAGAGGGCCCCAGCAGATAATGAGAACGACAAGAATGAGGACCAGCGTCTTGGCCAGCCGGATGTCCATGCGGGTTTGATCGAGGCGAACAGTTTGCACTTTGGTGCCCTCGGGCCCCTGGATAATGATGCTCTTCTGCGTGCCACGCTGAATCATGCGCACTGCATGAGCGTGGGCCTTCCACAGTATGTAGACGTAGGCGTAGATGATAAAAATCAACAAGATGCTCGTAACACCTATCCAGAACATGAGGTAATTCTCATCGATGTGTGGAAAGATGTCGGAGCAGACAGTGTTCAGTTTTTTGCAGTTCCATCCCAACAGAGGGAGGACGGCGATGATGACAGATATGGTCCACATAACCGTGAAGGCGACGACTGCCTTTGGCCGCGTGACAATCCTCTTGTAGGCGAGAGGCTTGTGTATGGAGATGTACCGATCGATGGCGGTCAGGAAGAGGCTGCCCACTGAAGCCGTGAAAGAGGCCGTGACACCGCCCAGCTTGAACAGGAAGACGCTCGGGCTGTCTTTCGTTTTAAATACGTGGAAATCGACAAAACTGTACACAAAAATCACGCTGCCCAGAAGATCGGCAACTGCCAGGCTGCCAATAAAGTGATAAGATGGTTTGTATCGGAGGCTGCGCGATCGAATAATGACCAACAGAATCAGCACGTTCTCGAGTACCGTGAAAGTCCCCAATGTCAACGCCAATACAGCTATTGCCATCTGTTGACTTGGGGTCAGGATCATAAAGCATTCCATGTCCATGAAGTTTTCTCCACACTTTATCGTCGATTCATCATTCATAATTGATTGGTTGTACAGGAAGCTACTGGCATTCATTGAATCATGGAGGTTAGCATTGGACATCAGTTCCTCCCCAGAAGTCATTTTCTCCAGGTAGGCATTGCCTTTTCCAAGGGAGGATTGCAGATTCTGAGTCACGTAACCAAGCTTCGTCATGTTGAGGCCCAGATTACCGTCGTCGTACTGTACCTCATTGGACGCAATATAATGAAGGTCGGTAGTGATTGTCCGGAAAGTTGTGTCTGAAAGGGCTTCCAAAAGAGATTTCATGTTTACCTTTCAGTGTGAGCTATGGAATAGCTAGGATGAAAAGAAACAGAAATTATTAAACATGCATAATATACAAATCAACATATTTGCACAAACCTGTTTACAATTGAAAGAACATAGAGTCATACAGTGTGGAAACAGGCCCTTCTGCCCAACTTGCCCACACCGACCAACATGTCCATCTACACTGGTCCCATCTGCCTGTGTTTGGCTCATACGCTTCTAGACCTGTCCTATCCATGTACCTGTCCAAATGTTTCTTAAACGTGCAATACTACATGCAATATTAACTCCAGAACTGTTAAATGTGAACATATTCTCCCAGCCTGCAGTTTGATGTACAATGGCATCACTCTCCCCAGCCAGAATGCAGATCCTTTGGTCATTCCCAAGTTAATCGCATCAGGAACCGCACTGTAACTGTTCCCCACTCCTGCATTCTTATGGAGAAATAATCAATATACTGTACATTGTGCAAGAATTCTCAGTTTGCTTGCTGAAGAAATCATCTTACTTTCATCTTATTTGCTGTAGTATGTAGGGGCTCTTTTTTTAATAGACTTTATAGAATGTCACTTTATAATGTGCTGCTTTAAGTAAAATCTGCTCGTTACGTTAATGGCCTTTTGCCCTGAGTTGTGTCTTAAATTGCACTCTGCCCTGCCCCAAACTGATTATTCCAGACTCCACTATCCATTGATAATGTACAAAATAATCACAAGCGGGCGTGTCATTTGGCCCTTAGAGCCTGCTCTGCAATTCATCAAGATCACGCCTGGCTTTCTACCTCCGCTCCATTTTCCTGAGTTATTCTTCAAAGTATTACAAAATATTTATAATACAGAAGCATTCAGTCGAAAAGCCTGATCTAAAAGATCCTCATCCTATTCTGCTCCAGACAAATCCATTAAAATATGGTTTTAATCCTTCTGTTTTGCATTTGCCTTTCCCATAAACTATCTAAGCTATTTTCTTCAATTATTTTCACTTTTCCTAAATTAAAAAAAAGTTTCTCCTGAACTCCCTTCTTGATTTGCTACTAGCTACCTTATGCTTAAATATGAGAGGAATAGTTCGGGTAGACGCACAGAGTCTCTTGCCCAGAGTAGGGGAAGCGAGAACCAGAGGACATAGGTTGAAGGTGAGGGCGGAAAGATTTAATAGGAACCTGAGGGGTAACTTTTTCACACAAATGGTGTTGGGTGTATGAAATGAGCTGCCTGAGGAGATGGTTGAGGCAGGAAGTATCACAATGTTTGAGAAACATTTGGACGGGTACATGGATAGGACAGGTCGAGAAGGATATGAGCCAAACACAGGCAGGAGAGATTAGTGCAGAAGGGAGATGTTGGTCGGTGACTCGAAGTAATTACTGATAAATCCTTGCCTTACTTGCAACAGTAAACATTTTTGCAACACCCTTTTGAAGCTATAGAGCATCATAAAACTGTGTAATAGGTCATCCCTGAGCGTTGATGAATTAAACAATTTGTCTGCTTTTGTTGGCGGGTGGAAAGTAGAAGCAATAAAAGAAGGCGTAACAAAACAGGAACTTGGTGGGTCGGGCAGCATCCGTGGAGGGAATGGACAAGTGGCATTTCAGGGCAGGAGCCTGCTTCAGAACAAAAGAAAATAGTTAGTGATATCATGTGTGAGGATTATGAGGAAGGACAGGGTAGATATCAATATGCTACCTCCCAGGAAAGGGACTTGGCCGGTGATGTAGTTGTTCAGGATGAAGGAGTCTAAAGACGCAAAATGCTGGAGTGTCTCAGCAGGGCGGGCAGCACCTTTGGAGAGAAGGAATACTTCTTAAGCAGGATCCCGTCCTGAAACGTCATCCATTCCTTCTCTCCAGTGATGTTGCCTGTCCCGTTGAGTTACATCAGCATTTTGTGTCTATCGTTGGTTTAATACTCATTAACTCCCGGATCTATCCCCATAATCTTTATGTTAGTAATTCTCTTTTTTCTTTGCTCTCTCTCTATTAGTTTATAGTCTTTTTTTCCAGCCTCTTTTCATCCTTATTTTTTCTTTAAAAATTTAAAAATTGAAGCTATGTAAGAACTCTATAACCAGTTTGTCGTTTATTATTATTTGTACATATGCTTTAAAAAATTAAAAATTAAACCAGCATCTGCAGTCCCTTCCTACACATGAAGGTATCTATTCTATATTGGTCCTCCCATTTGGTATTGTAAATGAAGACATGAGTGAGCAGATGAAATTATATAATACGATACGATAGAACTTTAGATCAGAAAGAGATTAGAACTGGTGGCTTACTTGAAAATGGAAATGCTCTCTGCTAATTTTGAACCATGATATAACGCTTATAAATAGTGGGGGAATTTTGTTAAAAGTGGAAGTTTTGCTTTTTCTGTTTTGACTGTTAATATCAAATGTCATAGATTTATAGTAGTGTTTAAACTAAGCCAATGGCACAGAAAACCGTCTTTATAATACACGAGGAATATGACATTTTGACTTGGTGCTCCAGAATAGACTAGTTGAATAATCAGTATATTTTTTTAACAACACTCCAGGAACCTAAAGAAAAACTTGAAATTTATTACGTTTTCTTTTTATTTACGAAAAAAATATTTCAAAGCTTTCAATCTGATCAAGCATGAACAGCATGATCACATTTTTCATCATGTTGACATTGAGTGAAAATGTATGCTGATAGAATGAATACTGATCTTGAGTAGAATGTTTGTGCAGTGAATAACTTAAAATAATGACTTGAATACCATGAGGCTTTTGGAGCCAGAGAGACTGCAGATGCTGGAATCTTGAACAAAAATCAAAGTGCTGGATCAACTCAGCGGGCCAGGCAGCATCTGTGGAGGGAATGGACGAATTACATTTCATTTCGGGTCGGAACCCCTCTTCTGCAGGGGAATTTAAACCTAGTATCCTGGCAATATTCATTCCCCCACTCAAAACAGAAGATTGACACAAAATGCTGGAGTAACTCAATGGGTCAGGCAGCATCTCTGGAGAAAAGAAATAGGTGATGTTTCGGGTCGAGATCCTTCTTCAGATTGAGTCAGGGGAGGGAAACTAGAGGTACCCTGGCGGTAACACAAGGAAAACAGAAGATTATTTGTTATCGCAATGCTGTTTATGGAGCACAAACCAACTGTGGTATTGTGTAGGAAGGAACTGCAGATGCTGGTTTATCCCAGAGATAGACACTAAATGCTGGAGTGACTCAGCAGTTCAGGCAGCATCTCTGGAGAAAAGGAATAGGTGATGTTTTGGGTCGGAACCGAACCATCTTGGGTCTGAAGAAGGGTTCCCACCCAAAACGTCACTATTCCTTTTCTCCAGAGATGCTGCCTGACCAGCTGAGTTACTCCAGCTTTTTGTGTCCAACTGTGGTATTTCTTGTTTGATATGAAGAGTACTTGTTATTAATGATATTGGTATTAGTTTATCATTGTCATGTGTACCAAGATACAGTGATAAGCTGTGTATGTGTGCAATCCAGACCAATCCTACTATGCACAAGTATGGTCAAAATATTAAACAAATACAACATTTAAAAAAATATATATATAAGAGGGCAGAATATAATGTTACAGCGTATGTGTTAGCCTTAGAGTTTGACCTCAATTTAATAATGGCGCAGTGGTAGAGTTGCTGCCTTACAGCGCCAGAGCCCCAGCTTCGATCCTGACCAAGGGTGCTGTCTGGACGGAGTTTGCATGTTCTCCCCATAACCTGCGTGGGTTTTCTCCGGGCGCTCCGGTTTCTCCCACACTACAAAGACGTATAGGTTTGTAGGTTAATTGATCGGTAAAATTGTAAATTGTCCCTAGTGTGTGAAGGATAGTGTTAGTGTGTGGGGATCGCTGGTCAGCATGGACTTGGTGGGCCAAAGGGCCTGTTTCTGTGCTGTATCTCTAAACTAAGCAAAACTAAGTATATAAAAACAAAGAACTGCAGATGCTGGTTTACTAAAAAAGACACAAAGTGCTGGAGTAATTAATTGGGTTAGGCAGCATCCCTGAAGAACACGGATAGGTGATCTTCTTGAGTTCGATGAAGGTCCCCGACCCAAAACATCACCTATCCATGTTCTCCAGGGACACCGCCTAACCTGCTGAGTTACTCCGGCACTTTGTGTCTTTCATTGAGAATGTAATTCTGTTTAACATCAGGTTTCAACATGAAAACTGGTTGCATCATGGCCTGGTATGACAATTTCAACGCCAAGAACGCAAGAGGCTGCAGTGGCACCAGCCCCGTCCATAACGGGCACGACCCTCCTCTTCATCCAAAGCATTTACATGATATGTTGGCATCAAGAGTACCCACCATCCATGCCATACCAACTTTTCACTTCTACCATCAGGAAGAAAGTAAAGAAGACTGGTTCAGGAATAGTTACTTTCCTACAACTATCAGTTTCTTGAAACAACCTACACAACCCTGATCCAGCTTGACAACAGAACACTATGGTCCATCTTTTGCACAACTTTTTTTATTCCTAATTATGTTTTTGCACTTGTTGTTTGCAATCTTCTTTCCTTTAGAAACTTTACGTGTAAGTTATGTATAATATGCTTTTGTATGTTTCTCTGAGTCTATGGTGTATTATGCTGCAGCAAGCAAGGTTTTCATTGTACCTAAGCTATAGGGAGAGGTTGAGTAGGCTGGGTCTCTATTCCTTGGAACGCAGGAGGATGAGGGGTGATAAAATCATGAGAGGAATAAATCGGGTAGATGCACGGAATCTCTTGCCCAGAGTAGGGGGAATCGAGGACCAGAGGACATAGGTTCAAGGTGAAGGGGAAAAGATTTAATAGGAATCTGAGGGGCAACCTTTTCACACAAAGGGTGGTGGGTGTATGGAACAAGCAGCCAGAGGAGGTAGTTGAGGCAGGAACTATCCCAACATTTTAGAAACAGTTAGACAAGTACATGGATAGGACAGGTTTGGAGGGATATGGACCAAATGCAGGCAGATGGGACTAGTGTAGCTGGGACATGTTAGCCGGTGTGGGCAAGTTGGGCCGAAGGGCCTGTTTCCACGCTGTACCACTCTATGACTCTATGACTATGACCTGTACTTGTACTTGTACTCAACTTAAACTCAACTTGACTGGAATCGAAGATAGAAACCAAAAAGCTGGAGTAACTCAGCAGGTCAGGCAGCATCTCTGCGGAGAGGAATAGGTGATGTTTCGAGTCGAGACCCTTCTTCAATTGAAATCCGCTTGTATTTAAGTGACCGACTATCAACAGTGTCAAATCAAGACTGAAGTAAAGGCTATTTTGTGTGACAATCTCATTGTATGATGAATCTTCACCATCAATCAGCATTGGCTGAACTTAAATTAGCTCTTAAAAATCGGAAAGGTAATAACCAAGAAACTAACACTCTTGCCAGAATAGAAACCAAAGACCAATAGCCCTGCCTGAATGGAAAATGCGATATTCAGCAATGAGCTTGGTTTTTGTCGAGCTGCAAGGCTGTGGGCATCTTACAATTAATCCCAGACACCTCGTGTTAAAGATAATGAAGGTTAGTCCACTGAAGTATCAATATGCAAAAATATACTCAACACTGCCTTTCGGAAAAACGGAATGCAATATTTAATTTCCATGAACTTAGTATAAGATGGTTGAAATGGTAATTTTTCAACTGAGCGTTAAGACTGTAAGTCCACAGTATAGATGAGATGCAGCAGACTTCCACATATGCTAAATTACAAGCTGTGAATGTGCTATCAGATTTTGGGCAATCCTGTTCAGACTCAGCCAACACACCCTTGTAATAAGACCTACTCTTGCTGAAGAAGGGTCCGAACCCAAAATGTCGCCCACCCTTTTCCTCCAGAGATGCTGCCTGCCCGTTGAGCTACTCCATCACTTTGCGTCTCTCTTTAGTATAAACCAGCATCTGTGGCTCTTTGTTTCTGTACGCTTGCTGTATTGGCTGCAAAGATTTTACATCCCAAGAAATGAAGGGATCTTAGGAATTGAAGGGCGGCGACGTGATGCAGCTGGTAGAGCTGTTGCCTCAGAGTGCCTGAGATCCTGGTTCGATCCAGACCTTGGGTGCTGTCTGTGTGGAGTTTGCACGTTCTCCCTGTGACCGCGTGGGTTTCCTCCGGGTGCTCCGGTTTCCACCCTCATCCCAAACATGCGTGTGTTTGTACGTTCATTGGAATCTGTAAATTGTCTGTAAATAGTGTGTAGGGGGTGGTTGCAAATGTGTCAACCTAATGTCAGCCCAAACTAGTGTGCTTCATTGCAGAGTGTAAACCCCCCTCCCCTTGTTTCAGCACTAATTTGGCAGCTGATAATATATTGCTTTATACAAGAGATTCAATTTACACTTGTTTTCCTTATTTAAAAACCAATGGCATTCTGTGCTCTTCACTATGTGTCAAAGAGTTGACAGAGCATAATGATCCACCAAACAGATGCTGGTATTACAAGCATCGAGAGCTTTAGAGGGGTATGGGCCAAACGCAGGCAGGTGGGACTAGTGTAGATGGGACGTTGGCTGGTGTTGGCTGGTTGGGCCAAAGGGCCTGTTTCCACATTGTATCACTCTCTGACTCTACGACTCTAATAGAAAGCAGTATTCAGAAACGAATCAAGACAGGGCATTTTCTCATTGCAATGTAGCGGCCAGCTTCTCGTCTATCTCAATTAGCTCCCAAGCTGCCACTTGCATAGACCGGGTCGGCGATAAGCGTAATAACTCGAACAATAATAACAGAGATCTGGCTCTGCGTTCCTCATCCCCACAACATCACATTAATTGAGGCATTTAACTGTCTGCCTGTTCTGCTTATACATCTTAGTTTTCCTGGAGTCTTCTTGAACCCCACTTGTGGTTCTAAGTTCTGTCCAAATCACAAACAAAGAATAAAAACTTTACTAATATTAAATCTCAGGGTCTATCGATCCATCTCCAAATCCTGTCCATCAAGAAACTTCTAACTTTTTCTAAAAAAAGGCAAAGTGCTGGTGTAGCGGCCAGCTTCTCGTCTATCTCAATTAGCTCCCAAGCTGCCACTTGCATAGACCGGGTCAGCGATAAGCGTAATAACTCGAACAACTAATAACAGAGATCCTCCCAGACGTTTAATAGTTAGTCTTCTTTATTTGAAGGTGCAATAAACATATTGGCATATCTCTTGTGATCGACTAGTTATTAATTGCTAAGTAAAATTCCACAGTCTATGCGATCGTTACGAATTGCCAGATATAACTTCGACACAGTTTGTATTAATCTTCTAGTTAATAAAACTTACAGGCGATTACATCATGGCTGATAAATCTTTTGGCGGAGCTTCTAGCTGACCCTCTGCCAGCACCTCCCAGCTCACACACTCTGCCAGCACGTACCCAACTGCCCGTACTCTGGCTCCGCCCAGCCCCTACGTAAGCATTGCATTAACTCTATAGTGTCCAAACTACAGCAGGATACAAGGTAATAATATTAATAAGCAAAAATAACTAATAACTGTAAAATGGCTACTACAGCGGCCCAGTCTATTCTTCTGGAAATGCCTCGTGAGGCTGTGTGGGAATAGAGCCTCATAATTGTCACACCTCTGGTAGAATATTGGTATTTTTTTGATGATTTTGTAACTCCATGGTAGCTGTGGGAATTGCAGTAGCTTAGTTTAGTTTAGTTTAGAGATACAGCGCGGAAACAGGCTCTTCAGCCCACTGATTTCGCGCTGACCAGCGATCCTCGCACATGAACACCACCCTACACACACTAGGGACAATTTACACTTATACCAAGCCAATTAACCTGCAAACCTGCACATCTTTCGAATGTGGGAGGAAACCAGAGCACCCAGAGAAACCCCACATGATCACGGGAAGAACATGCAAACTCCGTACAGACAGCACCCGTAGTCGGGATCGAACCCGGGTATCCGGCGCTGTAAGGCAGCAACTCTACTGCTGCACTACTGTGCCGTTTTAGCTGTTGAAAAGTTTGATTTTCAAAAAGCATCGTTGTGACTGCAGAACAGATATGAACAGCGAATGGCCATATATGGTATAATATCAATAAAGCAAATTTGTACTCTGCAATCAACCAGACTAGGAAATGGGAAAGATTCCTCGATCTCGATGGATGAAGAATGTTAATAGGAAACTGGATTAAACCCGAGAACTAGACAACAACCTTGCTAAAATTTGTAAACCAGCAAGGAATTACTAATAAGATTGTTTAATATGGTGATTGCAAACTGTCGCTGCAACAAGAAATGAATATCAGCAAATCCTAGTCTGACTTAAAATGAGGCAGGGAATAGTAAATGCAATTTACTGTATGTCAGTTTAATAGCATTGCTGCCGCAGTGCCGTAGGATAAAATCCATTCAATGTAGAGCCCATAGCCTAGTCCGATAACGAAGCACACACTGGGGGAATGCAGATGGGTGAGATGTAGGAACGTAGAAAATATTGGATTTTTTTTTTTCCTCAACAATGTCCAGTGCTCTGCCACTTTATGGCACGTTTCAGGAAAAAAATAAATGGAATGTTCTGGTGCTTTGGGGAACATAATGACTACGGGCGCCGTCTGTACCGAGTTTGTACGTTCTCCCCGTGACCTGCGTGGGTTTTCTCCGAGATCTTCGGTTTCCTCCCACACTCCAAAGACGTACAGGTTTGTAGATTAATTGGCTGGGCAAATGTAAAAATTGTCCCAAGTGGGTGTAGGATAGTGTTACTGTGCGGGGATCGCTGGGCGGCGCAGACCCGGTGGGCCGAAGGGCCTGTTTCTGCGCTGTATCTCTAAATCCAAATCTAAATCTAAATTTATTGATTTGAACCTGCGGTCTCGCTTGTAATAGATTCATAGATTCACAAAGCAGTGTACAGCACAGAAACAGCCCCTTCAGCCCAACTCGTCATTGCTGACCAAGTTGCCTTGCCAAGAACCTTTCCACCTGCCTGCTGCTGGCCTATTTCCCTCCACGTCCCATCGCGGAGTAGACTTGATGGGCCGAATGGCCTAATTCTACTCCTATCACTTATGGCCTGTCCAAGTGTCTTTTCATTGTCATTGTAGCTGCCTCTACCACTTCCTTTGGCAGCTCATTCCATGTACGCGCAGCCCTCTGTATGAAAATAAATGTCCCTTAGGTCTTAACTCTTTCCACCCTCGTTTTTAAAGCTACCTCCTCTAGATTAGACTCCACTACATAGAAACATAGAAAATAGGTGCAGGAGTAGGCCATTTGGCCCTTCGAGCCTGCACCGCCATTCAATATGATCATGGCTGATCATCCAACTCAGTATCCCATACCTGCCTTCTCTCCATACCCCCTGATCACTTTAGCCACAAGGGCCACATCTAACTCCCTCTTAAATATAGCCAATGAACTGGCCTCAACTACCTTCTGTGGCAGAGAATTCCACAGATTCTCCACTCTCTGTGTGAAAAAAAACTTTCTCATCTCGGTCCTTAAAGACTTCCCCCTTATCCTTAAACTGTGACCCCTTGTTCTGGACTTCCCCGAAATCGGGAACAATCTTCCTGCATCTAGCCTGTCCAACCCCTTAAGAATTTTGTAAGTTTCTATAAGATCCCCCCTCAATCTTCTAAATTTCAGCGAGTACAAGCCGAGTCTATCCAGTCTTTCTTCATATGAAAGTCCTGCCATCCCAGGAATCAATCTGGTGAACCTTCTCTGTACTCCCTCTATGGCAAGAATGTCTTTCTTCAGATTAGGAGACCAAAACTGTATGCAATACTCCAGGTGTAGTCGCACCAATGCCCTGTACAACTACCCTGGGGAAAATACTGAGAATATTCACTTTGTCTGCGTACATCGTGATTTTATAAACTTCTGTAAAGGCACCTTCTCCCTCGTACTCCAGAGCCTGCCCCGCCTCTCTCTGGAACTCAAACCGTCTAGATCTGGTGACATCCTCATAAATTTTTATTGAACCTTTTCCAGCTTAATGACATCCTTCCTAGAGCAGGCCGACAGAGGTGTGCACTATAATCCAATTGTGACCTTACCGTTGTCGTGTACTGTAGCATAACATCACAAGTCCAACACTCAAACAGGAGGAACAGCACCTCATATTCCACTTGGGTAGCTTACAACCCAATGGTATGAGCTCATAAGTTCATAATTTGCAGTAGCAGAATTAGGCCATTTGGCCCATCATGTCCACTCCACCATTCAATCATGCCTGATCTATCTTTCTCTCTCAACTCCATTCTTCTGCCTTCTCCCCATAACCCCTAATACTCTTACCAATCAACAATCTCTCAATCTGCGCCTTAAAAATACCCAATGACTTGGCCTCTACAGCTGTCTGTGGCAATGAATTCCATAGATTCACCACCCTCTGACTGAAGAAATGCCTCCTCATCTCCTTTCTAAAAGTATGTCCTTTTATTCTGAGGCTATGGACTCTGGTCCTAGACTCTCCCACTAGTGGAAACATCCTCTCCACATCCACTCTATCCAGGCCTTTCGCTAATTGGTAAGTTTCAATGAGGTCCCCGCTCATCCTTCTAAACTCCAGTGAGTAGAGGCCCAGTGCCTTCAAATGTCATCAATCATATATTAACCTGATCATTCCTGGGATCATTCTCGTAAACCTCCTCTGGACCCTCTCCAACATCCTTCCTGAGATATTGGGGCCCAGAATTGCTCACAATGAGCATTGAATTCTCCACTTTTAAGTGACACTTTCTTCCTCTCTTTCCTGTGCTGATCCCCCACTGCCACACCAGTGCACATCCATTTCTTCCACTATCGCACACTCGTCCCCATTTCCTCCTTGTTCTATATAAAATTCTTAAGGGATTGGACAGGTTAGGCTTGTATACACTGGAATTTAGAAGGATGAGGGGGGATCTTATTGAAACATATAAGATAATTAGGGGATTGGACACATTAGAGGCAGGAAACATGTTCCCACTGTTGGGGGAGTCCAGAACAAGGGGCCACAGTTTAAGAATAAGGGGTAGGCCATTTAGAACGGAGATGAGGAAGAACTTTTTCAGTCAGAGAGTGGTGAAGGTGTGGAATTCTCTGCCTCAGAAGGCAGTGGAGGCCAGTTCGTTGGATGCTTTCAAGAGAGAGCTGGATAGAGCTCTTAAGGATAGCGGAGTTAGGGGGTATGGGGAGAAGGCAGGAACGGGGTACTGATTGAGAGTGATCAGCCATGATCGCATTGAATGGCGGTGCTGGCTCGAAGGGCTGAATGGCCTACTCCTGCACCTATTGTCTATTGTCTATTGTCTAGAAGGCAGTGGAGGCCAATTCACTGGATATGTTCAAGGAAGAGTTAGATCTAGCTCTTCGGGCTAACGGAATCAAGGGATATGGGGAGTAAGCAGGAACGGGGTACTGATTTTGGATGATCGGCCATGATCATATTGTATGGCGGTGTTGGCTCGAATGACCGAATGGCCTACACTTGCACCTATTTTCTACATTTCTATGTTTCCACCTTTATCCGTCCCTCTGGTTTTACATTTCACTCCTCTCCTCTTCTTATTGGACACCTTTTTGTCTCCTTTTCTTCTCCAGCTTTTGTCCATCCATCCACCCCTCACCTATCACTTGCCAGACTTCGTCCCAGGTTTTGTTCCCCCCTACTACAATCAGTCTGAAGAAGGATTCCAACCCAAAATGTTGCCTGTCCATTCCCTACACAGATGTCCTCTCCCCTCCCACTTTGCTCCCTTCCTCCACCCTCGTCTTTGAACCAGTTCTACGTTGCACCAGATTGTATCCCTCTTGAGATCACACCTTCTCTAGCCAACAATGATCCTACCAGGGCTGCACCCTGCCTGAGGTCATTTGTTGTAGGCCCTGATTGGCCCTGGTCTTCTCTGGCCTCCGGTTCTTCACAACTCCTCCCTCCCACCACCCCCCTCCTTCCCCCGCCCGCCTCCCCCCTACTTTCAGTCTGAAGAAAGGTCTCGACCCGAAACGTCACCCATCTTTTTACTCCAGAGATGCTGCTCGACCCGCTGAGTTACCCCAGCACTTTGCGTCTGACTTAGTCTCCTGACCTGTTGAGTCACTTGAGCACTTTTGCGTTTTATCAAGATTCTAGCATCTGCAGTTCCTTGTGTCCCAACCGTTGTACTCAATACTCAGACTAATGAAGCCAGGTGTGCCCAAAACCTCCTTCACCAACCTGTCCACCTGTGCTGACACCTAAATGTGCACCTCTACAACAGTAGACGGAACAAGCTACCTGAGGAGGTATTTGAGACAGGTACAATAACAACAATTAAAAGACATTTGCACAGTTACTTGGATTGGAAAGTGGATGAGTATCTTGGTCGGAATGAGCAACGGACTGTTTCTTGCTGTATGACTCTATGAATTCCCAGGGCCCCACAATTTGCTATTTAGGTCCTGCCCTGTCTTCGCTTACCAAAAATCCTATGTTGAATTAAACTCCATCTGCTATTTCGTGACTCATTGGCCCAGTTAGAACACAGAACCGTACTGCTAAGGAACAGACACTTCAGCCTATGACGTCTGTGTTGAACATGATGCTAAATTAAACCAATCTCTTCTGCCTGCATGTGATTAATTTCCTCGTTTTTCATGTGCCCATGTAAAATCCTCCTAAATGCCACTACTTCCACCACCGTTCCTGGCAGCACCTTCCAGCCAGGTGTTGAATATATTCAAGAAAAGAATCCCTTCAATACAATGGAGGAAATGGCCTTTGATTGGGAAAGTAGTCTACATACAGGATTATATAAGCACCATATGGCCTCTGCTTCTATTTCTAATGGACGTCCATGTGCCGTCACCAGAAGGATAAAAATAATAAATAATCTACATTTCCATATGGCAGGAAGAAACTCCCAAGCTCAGTTACCATAAACCTCTCTTGCAGCAAGAATTTGGGAGTTGGCAAATATAATCCCACTGGATAAGGAAGAGACAATTAACCAGAGTCCTTGTCATACCCCACTTGGAAAATTATATGCACACCTGATCATTTTACCTAAAAAGGACAACCCCTATAACCGGGAGAGCGCAACAATGTTCAGTCAGAAGAAGGGCCCTGACCCGAAGCGTCACCTATCCATGTTCCCCAGAGCTGCTGCCTGACCCGCTGAGTTATTCAAGCACTTTGTGTCTTTTTCTTTTGTTCATTAGGTTGATTTCTGGGATCTGTTTGTGCTGCGAGGAGAAAATAGATAGACCAGGCCTGTAAGATTCAGAAATGTCTGGGAGTGGGCTCAACTGGGGAGATCTCGAAAGAACCCCCAACAACCGAGTGAGGTGGAGGACATTTGTCAATGGCCTATGTTCCCTAGAGGAGCAAAGGGCTTTAGAAGAAGAAGCAGGCCTGTAAGATTGGAAGAACGAGAGGTGATCTCATTGAAACATATATAATTCTCACAGGAATTTAACAGAATAGTTGCAGGGATTATGTTTCAGAGTGAAGGGGCATCCATTAAGGATTGAGATATGAATAGATTTTTGTTTTCCACCCCAGAAGTAAAGAGTCAATGGAATTATCTACCATGAAAGCTGTGGAGGCTACATCTTTTAAAGACCGATTGTTAGCCTTTTGGATATTAGGGGAATTAAGGGATTTCTGGATAATACAGATGATTGACACTAAAATAAATAATCCGTCATGATCTTATTGAATGGTGGAGCAGGCTGGAGGAGCTACTCAATTCCTGCTTCTGCTGCTCATGCACTTATGTTCTTATAGAACAATATTGATTATGCTGTTAACAGTCAGTTTCCCTTCCTCATTAGCCAGGATAGACACAATGTGAGAGCTGAGAATGGGAATAGTGGAGTGGCATGGTGTGATCTACACAGTGCATTACACATGGTAAGGAAGGAAGAGAGAGATGGCACAACGGAAAGCAACAAAAAAAAATTGATCAGAACAGCGTTGAAAATCTATGTAATCCAGCTCATCTGATGAGCTGTTTTTAAGCAAAAGTTAATGATGTGCAGTTTTTTGTACTCACTATGGAAGACATAGGAATACTAGTAAGGCCTTCATTTATTGCCCCTTACGTAACACGCCCTTGAGAAGCTGGTGTTTAGCCAGACGGCGTTCGTTTTTTTGTGAATCGGACATACGTGAGCAATTTTCCCACTGGTTGGGTAGATTTTTGTGTTCTAACTGTACTGAAAGAGCATGGTTGCAGACAAGGTGGTTGATATAACAGAGTATGAAGTGTTGGATCTGCATTGGAGAGTGTGGTGATCCTTTCTACATTAACAGGGGTGGCGCAGTGGTGCAGCGGTTTAGAGTTGCTGCCTTACCACGCCAGAGACCCAGGTTTGATAAACTTATTAATTCATTCATCCATTCATTGATCCTGACCATGGGTGCCATTTGTACAGGGTTTGTGCGTTCTCCCAGTGACCGCGTGGGTTTTTTCCAAAGATACTGGAGGAACAAGACGGATCACTCTGTTGAAATCGCCTATACTGAAGTGTAGTACGCAAAGGAGCATAACATCCGCCATTTTATTAGGCAAAACCCGCCGTTCGCTATGCCTCTCGCAGTGTAATCAGTGTTTTGGGGGAATACCATTAAATGATACCATTAAAATGCAGAATATATCTCATCTATCAATTCACAGATTTTTGCTTTTTTTCTTTAAAAATATTTCTGCAAGTTTCTGCCAACTAAAATGGCGCCATGACATACTACGGTTTTTAGGGTCGAGTGGTCTATCTTGTTCGTCTGGTATCTTTGGTTTTCTCCGGGTGCTCCGATTTCCTCCCACATTCCAAAGACGAGCAGGTTAGTAGGTTAATCGGGTTCCGTAAGTTGTCCCTGGTGTGTAGGAGAAAGCTAGTGTACGGGGGGAATTGCTGGTTGGCGTGGACTCGGTGGGCCGAAGGGCCTGCTTTCACACTGTATCTCTAAACTAAACTAAACTTAAGGCAAGCTCATAATCCATAATCCAAGTACGTAACTATAATGTAACTCCTTCCAAATATACCAACAAAAAAAGAAAAAACCTACATTAACCAAGTAAGAAAACTGTGCACCATCTTGGAAGACGACAATGTAAATGTAAAATCTCAGTTAGAAACATAATCCGTTGTAATAAAATTAATTCTGTAAAATACAATACTACTCATGCGCCTTTGGGACATAAGCAATCTTGCCTAATGTGTAATCCAGAGCATAGACAGGAACTGTTAATATCTGCATCCTGCACAAATTGAATCTGCTGCTTGCTGTTTTGCAACTCTGCTTGTGCAGCCATCACTAGAGGTCGCCCTTCATTAGGGGAGGGAGAGGGGCAAACTGATGATTTTGTCTGCAGAGCAAATGCAGCACCATATTGTGTAACAGAAGACATATGCATTAATTGCCAGAGTGCCAGCCAAGATTCATCAGGTGTCACCCAATGTGCAGCTGATAATTACCTAAAGTACATTGAAAAATGGCACAAAATGCTGGAGTAACTCAGCGGGTCAGGCAGCATCTCTGGAAACATAGAAAATAGGCACAGGAGTAGGCCATTCGGCCCTTCAAATGAACCATTCTAAATGATCCTGGCTGATCATTCAAAATCAGTACCCCGTTCCTGCCTTTTCCCCATATCCTTTGATTTTTAAATCCCTAAGTGCTAAATCTAATCTCTTGAATACGTCCAGTGAATTGGCATCCACTGCCTTCTGTGGCAGAGAATTCCACTGATTCACAACTCTCTGGGTGAAAAGGTTTTTTCCTCAAGAAAAGGAATAGGTAACTTTTGGATCGAGACCCTTCTTTGAGCTTAGCTTAGTTTAGTTTAGTTTAGTTTATTATCACGTGAACCAAGGTACGGTGAAAAGCTTTTTGTTGCGTGCTAACCAGTCAGCGGAAAGCCAATACATGATTACAATCGAGACATCCACAGTGCACAGATAAACAATAAAGGGAATAACGTGAATAATGTTTAGTGCAAGATGAAGTCTGTAAAGTTTGATCAAGGATACCCTGTAAGATTGGAAGAACGAGAGGTGATCTCATTGAAACATATACAATTCTCACAGGAATTTAACAGAATAGTTGCAGGGATTATGCAACTGACGGTCTCCAATGAGGTAGATAGTAGTTCAGTTCTGCTCTCTAGTTGTGGTAGGATGATTCAGTTGCCTGATAACAAGAAGGAAGAAACTGCCCCTGAATCATTCTTCAGACTGAGAGTCTGAGAGGGGAGAAGGAAGCTAGAGGTATGAAAAGGTACAAAAACCAAATGAATAAAAGGTACAAAAAGAACAAATCAAAGCCAGCAACAATGATCAAGGAAAGGTGGAGCCCACAAAGGTCCATTGTTGGTTGTGGAAAAGGTGATTATGAGTAAATACAAACTGAAACTAAGCAGGGCTGCATTGAAACTAGTAGGACCTCTAGTGTGGGGGAGGGATGGAGAGAAAGAGAATAATGGGGTTACTTGAAATTAGAGAAATCTATTTTCATACCGCCGGGTTGTAAGTTGCCTAATATGAAATATGAGAGGCTGTTCCTCCAATTTGCATTTGGCCATACTGTGACAGTGAAGGCCCAGGACAGAAAGATCAGTGTGAGAATGGGAAGTGGAGTTCAAGTGTTTGGCAACCGGGCGATCGGGTAGGCCAAGGCGGACTGAGCGGAGGTGTTCAGCGAAACGATCGTCCAGACTGCGTTTAGCCTCGATATATGAATGAACCCATTCAAAATGATCCCGGCTGATCATCCAAAATCAGTACCCCGTTCCTGCCTTTTCCCCATATCCCTTGATTTTTTTTAACCCTAAGTGCTAAATCTAACTCTCTTGAAAACATCCAGTGAATTGGCCTGCATTGCCTTCTTTGAGTTGGCCTCCACTGAATTGGCCTCCACTGCCTTCTCCACTGCCTTCTAAACTAAGCTAAACTCAAAGAAGTATAAGAAAATAACTGCAGATGCTGGTACAAATCGATTTATTCACAAAATGCTGGAGTAACTCAGCAGGTCAGGCAGCATCTCGGGAGAGAAGGAATGGGAAACGTCACCCATTCCTTCTCTCCCGAGATGCTGCCTGACCTGCTGAGTTACTCCAGCATTTTGTGAATAAACTTTTTACAAACACTGGTAGCATCACACTTGAACCCAGAGAATCCAATGCATACACAAGAGAGACTGCACATGCTGGAACCTGGAGTGAAAAGCAAATTGCCGGAGGAACTCCAGCACTTTGTTTTTTGACTCTGATGTATAAGTTTGTTCTTTCAAGCCGCGTGTCACAGGCTTTCAACTAATAGAGATCTCATTTTAATGATGCTCTGTGAGCTGTGCAGCCTCCTGGAGTCTGTTGCAGATACACTGTGATGATCATTGTGCACGACATTCGTGTTCCTAAATGATGCCCTCAGAGAGAGCTGCAGACACTTGGCTCCTGAGTCCTATGATAGATCAATGCAAGTTAGTTTAGCTTAGTTTAGAGACACACCGCGAAAACAGGCCCCTTCGGCTCACCGAGACCACGCCGACCAGCGATCCCCACACATTTACATTACCCTACACACACGAGGGACAATTTTACATTTACACCAAGCCAATTAACCTACCAACCCGTATGTCTTTGGAGTGTGGGAGGAAACCGAAGATCTCGGAGAAAACCCATGCAGGTCACACAGAGAACGTACAAACTCCATGCAGACAGTACACCGTAGTCAGGATCGAACCTGGGTCTCTCGAGCAGTAAGGCAGTAGCTCTGACACTATGCCACCGTGCTGTTCTAAATCTGCAGTTAAACCCTGTGTTTGTCTGGAAATGTAAGAACAATTCGAGCTTTAAAGCCTCAAATAGTTTTTACTGTTTATCTTTGTATAAGACTGAATTGCAACTGACTAGGCTTCTGAGTGTATTGATATGTTTACTAAAGGGAACATTAAAAAAAGTACTACTTAAATTAGTTACGATTTTCACTAGACTATAATGGAAATGTTCTAGACTTTAGAAATACAGCACGGAAACAGGTCCTTCAGCCCGCTGAGTCTGTGCCGACCACCAATAGCCCCGTGAACTGGCACTATCCTACACACTAAGGGCAATTTATAATTTTTGCCGAGGCCAATTAACCTACAAACCTGTGTGTCTTTGGAATGTGGGAGGAAACCGGAGTACCAGGAGGAAATGCACACGGTCACAGGGAGAACATACAAACTCCATACAGATAGCACCCAAGGTCAGGATTGAACCCAGGTCTCTGGCGGCAGCAACTCTACCGCTGCACCACTGTGCCGCCTTAAATGTCTTCCATGTATTATGTCGCCTCAGTAATAGAGATATGTTGAGCATTGGAGACCTCTGAAGAATCTATTGCCTACATGCTATACATAGTAACACCAATGCACTTCCACTTTCAAAACTCAATGGAATCTATTTTTGTATTTGACGATAAATTTCTCGTAACATATGATTTCTGACAGAAGGCAGCCACAAAATGCTGGAGTAACTCAGCCGGACAGGCAGCATCTCTGGAGAGAAGGAATGGGTGATGTTTCGGCTCGAGACCCTTCTTCAGTCTGAAGAAGGGTCTCGACCCGAAACGCCACCCATTCCTTCTCTCTAGAGATGCTGCCTGTCCCGCTGAGTTACTCCAGCATTTTGTGTCTACCTTCGATTCAAACCAGCATCTGGAGTTCTTTCCTACACATGATTTCTGACAGACATAGCTTCTAACATTTAGCACACAACATTAAATAATAATGATGCAAATCTATTATCTGCACATTAAAGCCATTTACCAGAAGTGCAAAACTTGATCAGGACTCGCAGTCAATACTTTTTACAAACCCTGGTAGCATCTGTTGGAGTATTGTATCTGATTTAGAGAGACATACTTGAGGAAGGACGTCAGTGCCCTGGAAATAATAAGATTTAACACGTTTGAACTAGCAATGAGGAACCTCGGATTGTGACACGACCAAAATAGCTGGATTGTCCTCTTTACTGTGGAGCTGCAGAGATTTAATAGACATTTCTCAATATTATGAGTGATTTTGATGGAGAGCCTGCTTTGTGAGTTAGTAACCAGAGAAAAGAAATGGAGTATAATTTGCAAAATAATGTGTCGATGGGGGAGAGATGAGGAGGTTTCTTTCTTCAATGTAGTGGGTTGTCACGAAATGGTATGCATTGGCCTATAATGACATATGCAAAGCAACTTTTGGAACAGAATTGAATAAATGTTTAATGAGGAAACATTTGCAAGGCTGGGAAACAAGCAATGAGGTGGAATTAATTGGATAATTCTCCAACGCAGCCTTTCAGGCAAATAAGCCAAAAGCCCCCCTTCTGTGCTGAACACAAAGTGCTCGAGGAGCTCAGTGTCTGGGGAGGGTATGGACAGGCAATGTTTTGGGTCGGCAGCCGTTCTTTAGTCTGACTGGTCTGAAGAAGGTTCCCGACCCGAAATGTTGCCTGTCCATTGTTTTTGTTCACTGCCGAAACCGTCATCCTGTACATATATATTCATTTTAGGGGAGTCCAGAACCAGAGGTCGCAGTTTAAGAATAATGGGTAGGCCATTTAGGACTGAGATGAGGAAAAACTACTTCAACCTGAGGGTAGTAAATCTGTGGAATTCTCTGCCACAGAAGGCAGTGGAGGCCAATTCACTGGATGTTTTCAAGAGAGAGATAGATTTAGCTCTTAGAGCTAAAGGAATCAAGGGGTATAGAGAAAATGCAGGGGTACTGATTTTGGATGATCAGCCATGATCATATTGAATGGCGGTGCTGTCTCAAAGGACCGAATGGCCTACTCCTGTACCTATTTTCTGTGTTTCTAGGTTCTATTCCGTTAAAAATAACTTTTCCTCTGCTACCAACATTCTGCAGGTTGGCACCTGGTATACCACTTCAACCTGATTCACTTTTGCTCTATATAAGTGTTAACTCCGCCTCAAAACTTCCTCAAATCCCACTTCCCTTGCTGATCACTTTTACCATCTTGTAGCAGAGTTGCCTTTTGAAATCTTCCCCTATTTCGCCCTCTCATTCAGAGCGCTGACGCAATGGGTAGAAATGATTTAGAAGGATGTGGGCCAAACACGGGCAGATGTGACTGGTGTAAATGGGGCATCTTGGAAGGCATGGGCAAGTTGGGCCGAATGGCCTGTTTTCATTCTGCGTAACTCTACGAGTCTAAGACACTCAGGAATTTGTGGACTGCCTGAGTCTATAGTTGAAGCCACCCACGGCTTCCGGCTACCAGTGCCTAAATGCCACTGGCGCCACCTCTTCCATTCTTTGTGGATAAACTGCCTTCATTCCTGGCATACTGATGAGATTCATGAAACCCACATCAGGAACAAGATTCAGCATGTGTTGCCTGTCCATTCCCTCCCCAGATGCTTCCTTGCCCGTTGAGTTTCTCCAGTACTTTGTGCTTTGGTCAAGATTCTTGCACCTGCAGTTTCTGGTGCCTCCTTCTGTGCTGTTTGACTTCAAGCTCCTCTCACGTGGAAAATGTCTCAAAATGTTCTCAATAAGAAGTAAATACTTTCTGCAGACACCCTGAATTGGGAATGGAAAGAGTGGTGAGATCAAGCAGGGACACTGAAGGCAAAGAACAATGAAAACATCTGGGAAAAGCTTTCAAAGCCGAATGGCTTTTGATGGGCCGAATGGCCCAATTCTACTCCTATTCCTTATGACCTTAAAGAAGGATTGGACAAAGGTCAAGGGATCTGAAAAGAGATTTCAACAGATAGGATCAGAGTTAGAAAAGAAATGGCAAAGCAGAATGATCCACAATCCCATGAAAGTCCATGCATCGTATCAAAGGTGTTAAATTTGAGAGCGGAGGACAAGTCATTAGGCAGCTTTAAAGCAGAGATTGAAGGTAAGGACATCAAAGGTTGCAGGGAGAAGGCAGGAGACGGAAAAATAGATTGGCCCTGATTGAATGGTAGAAAAGACTCGATGGGCTGAATGGCCTAATTTTGCTCCTCTGTCTTATGATCTTGTGAACAGAATGTGCTTACAGTGGGGTTTGGGCAGTGAACAAAAGGGAAATGATTGGAGACGGCATTGTCAACGATAGATCACTACCCCATTGTAAACATTTCATAAACATGAGCACATCTGTGTGTGTGTGTTCCTCCATCCTTTTGGCCTGTCACCAATGCCCTCACCAGCTTCCGATGGGTACTAGTCTAACAATGCTTTGATATTTTTTTAATTGTTAAACTCCCATTCAATGTCAAAGTGCTTTATAAATGCATGTCGTTGCTGAGAATGTGACCTGTAAAAAGATTGCTAGAAAATACATGAATTTTACCAGCATTTCTTGTTTTTGGTAAAGATTGAGTTGACTGGTCAGGAAGGTCAGAGAGACGCTTGCATGTTAAGTGTAGATGGGATGGGCAAATAGGGAGTCAATAGAGGAAGTGTTGAGGTTTTAGTATGGCTACCGATGTTGCAAGAGGACAGGCAGGAAGTAAAGGAACCGGTTCTTAGGTTAAGGAGTAATTAACAAAGGAGGATCCATCATGAATTTAGAGGAAATAGAAGACGTGAGGTATGTGAACGAAAAAGAGAACCCCGGAAAATAGGAGAAGGAGTTGAGTCAGTCTTTCTCAATATGTCGCTTGTGCAACAGTTGAAATGGGGATCTCCATGCAATATTAGACCAAACAGTTCATGAAGAGAAGGAGTGAATAAAGTTTCAGTGAGCTGAAACATTTTTAGAGAGAGAGAACATTTTGCAAATAACAACAACACAACTCGCAGTGAAACAGCACAAAATGTGGAACTGTTGTGAAATTCAATGGACAGAACTACAAGGCAGAGTGGAAAGAAATGTTGGTGATTTGGAAGCATACATTCAGCAAGCGCGAGAAGACTGGACTGAGACAGGAGGATTATTATGAGAAGAAAATGGAGATGAGAATGTGGCACAATTAGCCAGATAATAAAGTCGGCGATCGCGTTAAAGGAAGACAAATGAAATGTGAAGTTGCTCAGTGCAATGGAATGGAGAATGGGGTGGATGGGTAATGAAATACTTTGCCAAGAAAATACCATAAGAAGTTGGAGTAGGTTTAAGAGGAAGAAGAAACTGGAGCTGTATGTGAGTTTGCAGGGAGCAGAAACAAGATAGGATGAAATACACACTACAGCAAGATGTAATGTAGGCATCCTAAGTGTCGTATTCACCACATTGAACTTGAGTCCGTGCTTGGATACGCACGAATTAGACAATTGGAAAGCCTCACCCTCAGTACCCCATTATTGCAAATCTTGCATCCAAAGGCACGTATCCTAGCTAAATAAAGCACTTCATTATATCTCCTGTTAAAGAACCACATAAGAAAATGTATTGAATTTAAATGGGGTATTTCATAATCTCAATGTTTCATTATCTTAATTGCAGGCAACAACATACTTCGTAGGCGATGTCATTGCTGTAGTCCAGGCAAATACATTGCGCATTTTTTGTGGAAGCAACAAGGAGATAACATAATGATATTATCTGTATAAATGATCTCGGCTGAATGGTAAATATTGAGCAGGGCATCAGCGGAAATTGGAGAGATCTGATAGTTCACCTATCAGCCAAAGGACGGCACATAGTTTAGTTTCATTTTTTTTAGTTTAGTTTAGAGATGCAGCGCTGAAACTGGCGGGCCCTCCAAGTCCACATTTCAGAATGGCAGGCAGTAACTAGTGGGGTACCGCAAGGCTCGGTGCTGGGACCGCAGCTATTTACAATATACATTAATGACTTGGATGAAGAGATTAAAAGTACCATTAGCAAATTTGCAGATGATACAAAGCTGGGTGGTAGTGTGAACTGTGAGGAAGATGCTATGAGGTTGCAGGGTGACTTGGACAGGTTGTGTGAGTGGGCGGATGCATGGCAGATGCAGTTTAATGTGGATAAGTGTGAGGTTATCCACTTTGGTGGTAAGAATAGGAAGGCAGAGTATTATCTGAATGGTGTCAAGTTAGGAAAAGGGGACGTACAACGAGATCTGGGTGTCCTAGTGCATCAGTCACTGAAAGGAAGCATGCAGGTGCAGCAGGCAGTGAAGAAAGCCAATGGAATGTTGGCCTTCATAACAAGAGGAGTTGAGTATAGGAGCAAAGAGGTCCTTCTGCAGTTGTACAGGGCCCTAGTGAGACCGCACCTGGAGTACTGTGTGCAGTTTTGGCCTCCAAATTTGAGGAAGGATATTCTTGCTATTGAGGGCGTGCAGCGTAGGTTTACTAGGTTAATTCCCGGAATGGTGGGACTGTCATATGTTGAAAGACTGGAGCGACTAGGCTTATATACACTGGAATTTAGAAGGATGAGAGGGGATCTTATCGAAACATATAAGATTATTAAGGGGTTGGACACGTTAGAGGCAGGAAACATGTTCCCAATGTTGGGGGAGTCCAGAACCAGGGGCCACAGTTTAAGAATAAGGGGTAGGCCATTTAGAACTGAGATGAGGAAAACTTTTTTCAGTCAGAGAGTTGTAAATCTGTGGAATTCTCTGTCTCAGAAGGCAGTAGAGGCCAATTCTCTGGATGCTTTCAAGAGAGAGCTAGATAGAGCTCTTAAGGATAGCGGAGTCAGGGGGTATGGGGAGAAGGCAGGAACAGGGTATTGGTTGAGAATGATCAGCCATGATCACATTGAATGGCGGTGCTGGCTCGAAGGGCCGAATGACCTCCTCCTGCACCTATTGTCTATTGTCTATTGTCTAAATAAGAATGCAACCAATCAATTAAGACCGATAGAAATTACGTGACAGCTCAAAAGACAGCATGCCACCGATGACCAGGCTGAATCAGAGACCCCAGCCCATTTGAGGCAAAGGCACAAATAAGATTTTTGTTTTACCAAGTCATGCCTCATCTTTAGTATGGATGCCCAATCACTCTACACCTCCATCCCCCTTAAACCTTACCATCCTTGGTTTCCTCCAATGTCAGAGTGAGGTCACATACATATTGGAAGAACAGTACCTCATATGCTGCTTGGGTAGCTTACAACCCAATGGTATGAAGGTTGAATTTTTCAATTGCAAGCAATACCCCCACCCCCTCACTTTCCCCTGCACCCCCCACCCATGTGTGCACCCGTCTTCCCCACCAACTCTCATCACCACAGTCATCTTGCTCCTCTCCCCCAAATACACTCCTCCCCATCCCCTAGTGCCATATTTCCTTTAGTCCCCTCTTTCACTTCCCACTGTCCCAATCCATCCACATCCCTCCCTCCCAATTTACATTTCACTCCTCCTCTTCTTTCCTTATCTGACACCCTTTTGTCTCCTTTGCATTATCTCCAACCATCTGCCAAATGGCCTCTCTCACCAGTATCCACCTATCACTTGCCAGGCTCTGCCCCATCCCTGCCTCTCTTGCCTAGCTTTCTCACCGCTCCTCCATCGGCTTGAAGATGGGTCCTTCCCCAGAAACATCACCTGTCCACTCCCTCCACAGATACTGCCTGGCCCACTGAGTTCATACAGCAATTTGTGATCGGTTCAAGCTTCCAGCGTGGTGCGTAACCATTCATCTTGTGTCTCCAAACAAAAATACTAGCAGATGAACCATCCCAGTTGGAAGTTACACTTGTTATGCAAAATCGCTTGTTGTGGTGAACCCTAGATTAGGCGGCTTGAAGTTCTTAGTTTTGTTATGCTCTGCTTCATTCAAATAATGTTAAGTTAGGAGGAGGGGGAGTTCAACGAGATCTGGGTGTCCTAGTGCATCAGCCAATGAAAGGAAGCATGCAGGTACAGCAGGCAGTGAAGAAAGCCAATGGAATGTTGGCCTTCGTAACAAGAGGAGTTGAGTATAGGAGCAAAGAGGTCCTTCTACAGTTGTACCGGGCCCTGGTGAGACCGCACCTGGAGTACTGTGTGCAGTTTTGGTCTCCAAATTTGAGGAAGGATATTCTTGCTATGGAAGGCGTGCAGCATAGGTTCACTAGGTTAATTCCCGGAATGGCGGGACTGTCGTATGTTGAAAGGCTGGAGCGATTGGGCTTGTATACACTGGAATTTAGAAGGATGAGGGGGGATCTTATTGAAACATATAAGATAATTAGGGGATTGGACACATTAGAGGCAGGAAACATGTTCCCAATGTTGGGGGGGTCCAGAACAAGGGGCCACAGTTTAAGAATAAGGGGTAGGCCATTTAGAACGGAGATGAGGAGGAACTTTTTCAGTCAGAGAGTGGTGAAGGTGTGGAATTCTCTGCCTCAGAAGGCAGTGGAGGCCAGTTCGTTGGATGCTTTCAAGAGAGAGCTGGATAGAGCTCTTAAGGATAGCCGGAGTGAGGGGGTATGGGGAGAAGGCAGGAACGGGGTACTGATTGAGAGTGATCAGCCATGATCGCATTGAATGGCGGTGCTGGCTCGAAGGGCTGAATGGCCTACTCCTGCACCTATTGTCTATTGTCTATTGTCTATAAGCAAAATGGTATTTAATTTAATTCGGAGATTTGGAGAATTTCAACATAGTAGTGCCCGTGTAAGGTAGAACAAGAAATGTGGGCAATAGCTCTTTAGGCAAAACCATATAAATAGTTGGATGATATACACAAAGTGCTGGAGTAACTCAGCCTCACTGGAGAACAAGGAAGGGTGACGTTTGGGGTCGGGGCCTTTCTTCAGACCTGAGAAGGGTCCCGACCCGAACAGTCATCTATCTATTCCTTTTCCTCCAGAGATGCTGCCTGACCCGCTGAGTTACTCCGGCATTTTGTGTCTATTTATCGGTACATACCAGCATCCGCAGCTCATTTCTGCACTCTAACTATTTGGATTATTGCTCGGAAGAACATATTAGTGTGGGGGTGGGGGGCAGATGGAGAAGAGGAAGAGCGAATTCATTCTTCAGATGTCGTTCCGTGGAAGACTCTACTCTAAATTACACGGGTTTGGGTAATGCCATATGCCCCTGCAGTATTGTCATCTGCACTACTTACTCAATTGGCGTCAAGTCCAAATTTTGGAACGACGTTGTAAACTAGGTTAAGCCTAGTCTGAAGAAGGGTCTCGACCCGAAACGTCACCCATTCCTTCTCTCCTGAGATGCTGCCTGTCCTGCTGAGTTACTCCAGCATTTTGTGAATAAATACCTTCGATTTGTACCAGCATCTGCACTTATTTTCTTATACTAGGTTAAGCCATCCTCGTATCCCGTTAATCAACGTGTTCCCTGCCCCCCCAATGGAATATTATCGCCGTGAATATAGCGAATAACACATCTCATCGTCGTCTACGAAGTACAAGCAACGGGCGTTGGACATCTGTGGAAGTAGAGAGTTGGTTCTGGAATTCGCATCAGAGATCTTCTGTACGAGTTGGCATTAAACAAGCTGTACGTGCGCATCTACAGTCAAAGCAATAACCACACTTGGATGGATTCGTGACCCGTTTCGATTTGCCAATGGTGGAAGGTGTCATTCTTCTAAATCACTATTGGCATTGGTTGATGCGTTGTGTGCTTTCAACTTACGATCGGCCGCGCCGGGTCATGACAGAGAACTAAACCGTGACAACAACACACAGGATCAGTCGGTGTGAGCTGTCAGACACCCAGCCGACGGCGAGCTGGCGTTTGTTTGTAAGGGAACGAAATGTAATTACATTGTTAAAACGAGAAATGTTGTACAAGAGAGGGTATTAAACAAACATCTACTAGTTTTAATTGCTGTCAGGCACCCAGGAGTGTGAGTGTTTTTGTTGTGTTGTTGTTGAGATTTCATCCACGCTGATAGGCGTCTCGCCAACTCACTCAGCGCCTGCCTGAACATTGCACAGATCAGCTTATGTGATGCGAGACACGGAACATTTGGGTGTAGAGGGCTTGAGGTGCGAGGAACAAGAAGTGGGACCATTGTTAGGTGCGAGGGATGCTTTTCCTTGTGGATTCCCATTTTTTTCCCCGGTCAGTTAAAAGCGATAGTTTTGTAAAAACAAACAACAAATGTTTTTTTTTCAATCACATTCAACAGGGCACATTCGGAGATAATCAACATCTCACACCTGGCTGGCACTTAAAATATAACTCAGGCCACTAAGTCCTTTTATTAAAAATTAAAAAGTTAATTATAATCCGATCTCGCGGTTACCTTTTGACATGGCATCCAAAAGTTTCTCTTCCATATTTTTCTTCATTATACATTTATTTAGGGTCGTTTTCATGTTTGCCATAGAGGGAGTACAGAAAAGGTTCGTCAGATTGATTCCTGGGATGGCAGGACTTTCAAATGAAGAAAGACTGGATAGACTCGGCTTGTACTCGCTGGAATTTAGAAGATTGAGGGGGGATCTTATAGAAACTTACAAAATTCTTAAGGGGTTGGACAGGCTAGATGCAGGAAGATTGTTCCCGATGTTGGGGAAGTCCAGAACAAGGAGTCACAGTTTAAGGATAAGGGGGAAGTCTTTTAGGACCGAGATGAGAAAGTTTTTTTTCAAACAGAGAGTGGTGAATCTGTGGAATTCTCTGCCACAGAAGGTAGTTGAGGCCAGTTCATTGGCTATATTTAAGAGGGAGTTAGATGTGGTCCTTGTGGCTAAAGGGATCAGGGGGTATGGAGAGAAGGCAGGTACGGGATACTGAGCTGGATGATCAGCCATGATCATATTGAATGGCGGTGCAGGCTCGAAGGGCCGAATGGCCTACTCCAGCACCTATTTTCTATGTTTCTATGTTTCTATGTTTTACATGATGGGATACGAAGAGCTTTGGATGACATCAAAAGTCGTTGGTTATGACCATTGTAACTAGTGACCCATCCATTATAAAGCGGCTTGGACAAAGGATTGCGCGCACCAAATCAATTGTTTACCATGAACGTCCAGTGTAATGGAGGCAAGAAAAAAAAAGAAAGTGGTGCATTCTTCGCACCTGCACCTCCGAAGGGAACATTCGCTCACAAAGTGAGTCAACGTGCGAGGGGTCCTTTTTTTTAGGATTGTACGATCCTTTTTGAAATGATGGAGCTTTTCCAATTTTCGCCCGGTCTAGGGGTTTTGGCGAATTAACTACATTCCCAGCTGACAAAGTTCAATAGAAAACTGCTATTTATTTACAAAAGAAGACCTTGCAGTTCAAATCAAATCAAGCCCGTCACCAATTTAACTTCAATTTTAATCATTACCAAGAGATCGTTAAAGTCCAACGCATCTTAACGAGTGAAACTGTGCTGAAAATTCTTTGGAAAATCACGACCATTCGAAACTTGCCATCATCTTTCTAATTATATAAATATGCAGACGCAACGTTACCTTACCTTCAATTTTATCCTCTGGGTAGCAGTTCGGGTGGCGTTTTGAGCTCGGGGTCTCTTTTGTTAAGCTGGGTTGAGCACTTTCCTGTTCAGTCTCTTTCTCCCTCCTCTTCAAGAGATTTCGCTAGTGAAAGGAATCGGAGATTGGATTAATACTGCTGCTGCCTCCTAGGGAGCGCTCGGTCGATGTGATTTCCATTTGCTCAGTGAGGTGATGCCAGTACCATGCCTCACTCTGTCCCATACTCACACTCTCTCGCTTTACTGCCTCTCTCTCTCTCTTTCTCTCTCTCTCTCTCTCTCTCTCTCTCTCTCTCTCTCTCTCGGGAACACTCCGCTCCCCGCCCGACCTGCGCCTTCTCTGGGATTCTCTCTCTCTCTCTCTCTCTCTCTCTCTCGCTCTCGCCCCTTCTCCGTCCCTCCCTCTCTCTTTCCACCTCTCTCACTCTTGCCAGCACATTTATGAAGCTCTTGTCACCTTATCACGTGTTGACATCCTGTCAAGGAGATGCTCGCAAGCTCTATCGCGCCAGGAGCTCCATGGAGCTGGAAGGGAGATACATCTGCCCTACTCTGCCTTTCGACAAGAGAGAGAGAGAGACGCACACATCTGTAAAACATATCCCCTGTCCCCACCGAGCAATAAAACCCGACCTTCCCATTCCCACTAATCCATTTCTCTCGTGCTTCCTCGAACAACCCCGAATTTCCCTGTGGAATTGTATAAAAACTACTTGATTTCTTCGCCTGTACCTAAAAAGACACGCAAAGATCTCAACATCATACACTTGATTTTTTATTCTCAATAGCCGAGGGGGCGATCTTTAAATAAATAAATAAAGACCTCCGGGCGAGCGGGGTGGACGGGACCAGAAGCAAAAGGTAACAGAGTGTGGGCCACCTCTGGTGGTGGATGGTGAAGGTAGTTGGCAACATCCAGCCCGATTGCCAACGCTTCCTCTGCCTCGTTCGCCTGCGGTCTCATCTCATAAAATGTTATTATTTTGCTCGCACGTGGATGCACCGGGTCCAAGTTTTCTCAGGACAACGGTACGGGGGCACTAAGATAGACACAATAGACAATGGGTGCAGGTGGAGGCAATTCGGCCCTTCGAGCCAGCACCGCCATTCAATGTGATCATGGCTGATCATTCTCAATCAGTACCCCGTTCCTGCCTTCTCCCCGTACCCCCTGACTCCGCTATCTTTAAGAGCTCTATCTAGCTCTCTCTTGAATGCATTCAGAGAATTGGCCTCCGCTGCCTTCTGAGGCAGAGAATTCCACAGATTCACAACTCTCTGGCTGAAAAAGTTTTTCCTCACCCCAGTTCTAAATGGCTCACCCCCTTATTCTTAAACTGTGGCCCCTGGTTCTGAACTCCCCCAACATTGGGAACATGTTTCCTGCCTCTAACATGCTGGAGTAACCCAGCGGGACAGGCAGCATCTCTGGGGAGAAGGAATGGGTGACCTTTCAGCAGGTCGAGACCCTTCATCAAACCCGGGGCACTAAGGCACCATCGTGGTCAGAAGAGAGCAGGTGAGGTGCAAACATCCAGATAAGCTGGATATCTGCACGGCAGACTGAGGTGCTTTCATTGTCAGGATGGTCTTTGGCCAACGCACTCGCCTGTTGTTGTCTGAAACGAGTCTCCTCAGATGAAAGCACTGGCTAAAGGCGACTTAATAGAAACCTACTAGAAGCCGCTTCCCAGTTCAACCTCCAGCTATTAATAATAATAATCTTTATTCCACTGGGCACCGCCAGACAAAACAATACACACCGACACCTGGAGGCTGTTGTTCAATGTTTGCCAAAACAGCGCCTTTCTATTAAACAGAACCTCTTCTCCCCGGAGTGCAACAGAACCCCAATAATTACCATTCTGCTTTTTGAATCCAATCCAAGCCACTGCCATCTCAGCTACATTTCAAAGGTCACCAGCATGAAACATTAACTCCTTTCCCCGTTGCGCCGATATTTATTGACCCGCTGGGTGTTCCCAGTATTTTCTGTGTGTGTGTGTGTGTGTGTGTGTGTGTGTGTGTGTTTTTCTCCCTTCTAAATCCTCAAATGTACCTTTTGGAATCACGGAATAACTCAGTGGCGTTATTAAAGATTGTTTCATTTAACCGGTTGGGAGGGTGCATTGTAAGCTTTACACACACACACACACACACACACACACACACACACACACACATTCACACACACACACACACATTCACACACACACACAATCTCTTTATTTGCATGCAACAATTTTTCAGGCTGTGAAGTCCCCTATTCTCTTCCTGTCCGGTCAGCTCCTGCGAAAATTAATCGATGTATTAGCAGTTCTCCAGATAAGATAGATAGCGCTGCCTGTCTTAATTGATGACCCAATCCCCCCTCCCCCTAGCTCTCAGCTCTACCCCCAGAGTCCTCTTTATCAACATCAGGACATCCCGCTGTACCGTGGAGAATAGAACGGAAGGGCGCATTTGCCACTCAACCTCCAAGCGAAGAACCGGTCGCATCTCTGTCTAAACGTGCACACACCTCTGTCTAAACTGCAATCTCCGAACCTCCCCCTTCGCCTCCTGCCAAATACTCTTTGAGTCTGAAGAAGAAGGTGTCTCGACCCGAAACGTCATCCATTCCTTCTCTCCAGAGATGCTGCCTGACCCGCTGGGCTTACTCCAGCATCGTGTGTCTTGTTTTCGGTTTAAACCAGCGCCTGCAGTCCCTTCCCATACTCTTCACTCCAAGCCGAAATCATCCGAAAGTAAGAATGAACATCGAAATCGATTCTGCATAAGCGCCAACATGACCAAAAATACAGCTTGCACACTAACTTGCAGTATTCGCTGAACTCCGGAAACCTCAGACACACATTTTAGGAGGCGAATTAAACACAAGGAAACAAACACGCTAACTACACCGTGTTTACAAAAGAGACCAGGGTGATGTGTCGAGCCATTTAAAAACAATCGCATTGAACCTAACAGGACTACTGAACGCATCTTATTGTGTATTGGGCTGATCCCAGTGACTTGAATCCTGACACACACACATACACACACGCACACACACACACATATATACCTCGACTGTCTTCCACAAGATGAACGTTCGCATTACTTGCTTTATGATATTATTAAAAAAGTACAAGAACGATTTTATGTCAAATGCCCAGGTGACGATTTAAACTCTGACTACAACGGTACTGAAGGTCGAAATATTTTAAGCTTTAATATTGTCCCAAAGGTCTCAATTTATAGGGAGCAGCGCTATTGCAGGGATTAAAATGTCCGTGCACTTGGATGATTACCAATAAAGCATGAATAGTCAGATCACAATCTCGCTCTCTTTAACCTGACTACTGATCCCCAGTAAAAACAAGACAGAGCCAATAATGAGCCAACAGATAATGTACTGAAGACGATATTAAAAAGAAATATTTTGCAATCGTTTTCCATGTTATTGATACATTTGACAGACGACGTGAAAACAAATGCATAGCAAGAAGCGTAAAGTTGTAGCCTAATCAAGAACCCTCTTTAAATAAATTAGCATGTAAAGTGGAAAAATCACATCTAAAAAAAATCAATACCATTGAACTGAATAGAATTCTGAAAGAGACACGTGATATTACCGAAGCAAACTAAAATATAATCTTATTTGTGTAACAATCAATATCTAAAGAAGGAACACCGCAACATAAGTGCAGTGCCATACTGAAAGTATATTTTTTTACTGCCTCCTTGCTGTAAATATCTGGTGCAGGAAAGTTAAAACTCTTCCACGTGAAAACAGCTGAAAACTGGAAAGGACCCAGAAAGCAGAGAATTAATGTAATTTTTCCAAAATGTATTCACTGAAGATTAAAACGCGGACACGTTATTGAATATTGTTCTACATGAATATCCCAGTAAACTTTGTAATTAAGTGACAGACATCGTTGATAGGTTGAAAGGATGAAAAAGATTAGCATGTCCTCTAAGCTAGATGGAGCATATCTTAGGTGTTTAAGGAGACCAGAGCTGAAATTGCTTGGGCACTTACTGTAGTCATGAATCATTGGGTCCTAATGGAATTTCTGTGGGATTGGTAGCAAACAAATGTATTAGCACCATTTTAAAAAACACACAGATTTGATCCACTTGAAATACTACTAATTAAAGTGAAGGCACTATGAATCCAGGGTAAGACATGAAATCAGTTATGAAGTTGTGGGAGGATGTGGGGAAAGAACGTCAGGAGATTTAGTTTCAGGATTGCATGTAGCCCCATGGAGAAATGCAGTCTGAAGAAGGGTCTCGACCCGAAACGTTGCCCATTCCTTCTCCCCAGAGATGCTGCCTGTCCCGCTGAGTTACTCCAGCATTTTGTGTCTATCTGATGAAATGCGCTTTTAGTGTTTAAATACCCATACATTTCCACTAATGTTATTTGGTCAGCAAAATTAATTGCAATTGTTTAAATATAAAGTAGAGCAAAACACAGGAGGAGCGATGAGGGCAGAGGAAGTAGTTAATTATTTTTGGTGGAGATTTAGATCAATTATCGAGCAGGAAAATAAGCAAATAAAATTAATATCAGATTAAAATTAATACTGAGGATTGCATATACCATGACAACATGAGCTACACAAGGATGATTGATGTTTAATGGGTCGGTGTGGTTCAGAGAGATAGAGGAAGTATGATTAAAAGATTGAAGGCAAGCAGCTGCAAGAGAAATATACTGTGTGGCAAGGGGGATCAATATATGTAACGGGTTGCACAGTTGTACATGGCAGAGGAGATGCTGCTCTTGGATGGATTCTCTATTACTGTGTCAATATCTCTGCCCAGAAATTAATTAAGTCATGCTCAACGGCTGACACTAACTGCTCTGGAGAGTATGCATATTAATAGATAGTAGATAGTTGAATTCAATTATACTGATGTCTGAAACATTAACACTCGAGGATTGAGAAAAATTGCAATGTTCTGAAATTAATATTGTCTTCATAATTTTGGAGTTTGCACTGCTCCGTGGACATCTGTGAATTTCAATGACAGTAATATAATTCAGAAAGTATCTTCTGCCTATAAATGGAAACTTTGGTTAGTTAGCTTCATGTCTAGAGGTCCAAACTCTTTGGATTGGCAATTTAAATCGTACCTTGAGAAATTTGCATTTAACGAGAGATTATTCTATCCAACTAATTGTTGTCTGCCTTCTGCAACTTGGCTGATGAGCTTTGGATGACTATGAGCTGGCATCTGTAGGAAGAAACTGCAGATGCTGGTTTACACTGAAAATAGACACAAAATGCTGGAGTAACTCCACGGGTCAGGCAGCATCTGTGCAGAAAAGGAATAGGTGATGTTTCGGGTCGAGACTCTTCTTCAGACTGAGAGTCAGGGGAGAGAGGGAAACTAGAGGTATGAAAAGGCACAGAAAAAATCACAGCTGACATCGATGGCTCAGGAAAGGGGAAGCCCACAATGGTCTCGAGTCATTGACCCTACAGTTTCCTCCACCCCGCACCCCCCCCCCCCCCCACCTCCTAAACTCAGTCTGAAGAAGGGCCTGACCCAAAACGTCACCGATCCATTTTCTCCAGAGATGCTGCCTGACCCACAGAGTTACTTCAGCATTTTGTATCTATCTTTGGTTAGGACCATGCCTTGCACAATATTGTGAAGCAGCAAACATAAAATGATGATATGTGTATGTGAGTAATTGAATCTGGCCTCAGAATTTAACTCAGAATTTAAAAAAAACTGGAATGGAAATAATGGCCAAGGAAAGCACACCAGCACCTCTACTTCCTTGGAAGTTCGACATGTCCCCTACAACTCTCACCAACTACCATGGATGCGCCGTAGAAAGCATTTCATGGGAATGCATCAGGGCATGGTTTGGAAGCAGCGGTAGAGTTGCTGCCTTACAGCGAATGCAGCGCCGGAGACTCGGGTTCGATCCTGACTACGGGCGCCATCTGTACGGAGTTTGTATGTTCTCCCCGTGACCTGCGTGGGTTTTCTCCGAGATCTTCGGTTTCCTCCCACACTCCAAAGACGTAACAGGTATGTAGGTTAATTGACTGGGTAAATGTAAAAATTGTCCCTAGTGTGTGTAGGATAGTGTTAGTGTGCGGGGATCGCTGGGCGGCGTGGACTCAGTGGGCCGATGGGCCTGTTTCCGCGCTGTATCTCTAAATTTTTTTTATTTTTTTTTAATTAAAAAAAATAGCCACATCCAAGACCGCATGAAATTGCAGAGAAATGTGGATGCAGCCCAAACTATCACACAAACCAACCTCCCTTCCCTTGATTCCATTGACACATCACGCTGCCTCGGCAAGGCCAGCAGCATAATCAAGGATGAGTCTCACCCCGGACACTTCCTCTTCTCCCCTGTCCCAATAGGCAAGAGGTACAAAAGTGTGAAAACGCACACCTCCAGATCCAGGAACAATCTTTTTCCCCAGCTGTTATCAGGCAACTGAACCATTCTATCACCAACTAGAGAGCGGTCCTGACCTACCAACTACCTCATTGGAGAGTCTAGGAATATCTTTAGTCAGACGATACTGGATATTATCTTGCACTAAAGACTATTCTCTTCATCCTGTACCTGTACACTGTGAACAGCTTGATTGTAATCATGTATAGTCTTTCCAATGACTGGATAGCATGCAAAAAAATCTTTTCACTGTACCTCACTCAGTACACTTGACAATAAACTAAACTAATCCAAACTAAATGAAAGCCTCCCTTGAAACTAAGGAACAGCCTAAAAAGATTTCATCTACATATTGAAAATGTTTTTCACTGAATCTACTTTATTGTCGCTATGATTTATTGCATCTTCAGATATCGTTCATTTTTAGCACAAGCACATTTGTCACTGGTGCAACCATTGAAGAGGTTGAAGACAAATTTACCACATCTCCAACAGTTAAGATCAGAATTTAAATGCATTTAGTATACTGTACTTTAGTCTTTAGACTTTAGAGATACAGCGCAGATACAACAGACAATAGACAATAGATAATAGACAATAGGTTCAGGAGTAGACCATTCGGCCCTTCGTGCCAGCACCACCATTCAATGGCATAGAACATGGAACAGTACAGCACAAGAACCACAATGTTTGAGCCAAACATGATGGCATGGTATGTGTAAAGATATTGATTTTATATTAATGGAGTTTAGCATGTGAGATCCATAGTAGGAAGTAATACAAATATTAACAACAAGCATGTGATTTCAAAGAGAAAATATTTAATTATTTTTAATGTCAAGGAGCTGTTCAGAAGCAAGCACATGAAAGAATTTATCAATAATGGTTGCATTTATCTAGCAATTTATCATGAAAACTTTCTATGGCACAAAGTGAGTTGTATCGAGAGCTCCTATTGCTACATGAGTACGAACAGAAGTTATTGGCCACCAACAATCTCTTACAAATTATAAAGTGAAGAATGAATGGTGTTTCCCAGAACAGTTCTATGCTGGAACACATAGTTTAGATTAGATTACATAAATATTCTTCGGATTTTACAAGAATGGGGGGCGATTTTCTTAAAACATATGAGATCTTTCGTAAGAGCAGCATAGGGTAAATATTGAAATATTTCCACAAGTGGAAGATAAATTTTAGAAAGATCAGAGAATTGATGGGTTTCGAGAACTAGCGCAGGGGAGGAAATGAATCTTGAGACAGAACTGTTATGGTCATATTAAGTGGCTAGGCAAGCTTGAAGGGCAGAGTGGCCTCCTCCTGCTCCGATTTTCTTATGTTCTCATGTTATCTTGTAATGGATAATCAAGCCAAACTGGACAGGTAAAACATAGAACAATACAGCACAGGAACAGGCCCTTTGGCCCACAATGTCCATGCTGAACATGATGTCGTTAAGTTAATCTCCTTTGTCTCACATATTTCTATCCTTCCATTCTCTGCATAACACATGCTTATTTAAAAGCTTCTTAAATGCCACTATGGTATCTCTCTCCATCAACAACCCCAAGCAGTTCATAAGTTCATAAATTATAGGAGCATTATTTGGCCATTTGGCCCATCGAGTCTTCTCCGCCATTCAATCATGGCTGATCTATCTTTCCCTCTCAACCCCATTCTCCTGCCTTCTCCCCATACCCCTGACACCCGTACTAATCAAGAATCTATCAATTTCCACCTTAAAAATATCCACGGACTTGGCCTCCACAGCCTTTTGTGGCAATGCATTCCAAGCACCCACTCTCTCTATCCCAAACAGAGGGCTAGATTACTTTCTACTTCTTTGGTGACTCTCGGACTATCCTTGATCGGACTTTGCTGGCTTTATCTTGCACAAAACGTTATTCCCTTATCATGTATCTATACACTGTAAACGGCTCGATTGTAATCATGTATTGTCATTCCGCTGACTGGATAGCATGTAACAGAAGCTTTTCACTGTACCTCGGTACACGTGACAATAAACTAAACTAAACTAAACTAAACTAAAGGTCATAATTTTCAAAATCCTGAACCTTCTTCCCAAAGGCTGGAGTGAATTGAGAACGTGGCCAGGGTGGTGTGGGTCCTTGATGATGCTGACTGACTTTTTTTGAGGCAGGGCTCTTCCTTGTTCTTCTATGTTCTGTTTTCTATACATTCTCCGCAGTGATGATCAAGTGCGATGAACACAGAGTTCAATAGAAGTTTAGCAAAACCTCTCTACTTTTTTCATTCTACCTTTTTTGGCAACAACCTCCAAACTAGATTGGTTTGTGTTAGTCATAGCTCAAGCAGTCTATGTTGCCACTATTTTGCCAATGATATATGTCTGTACTTCTGGATCCTTTTGATCTCTGAACCACCAATTCGTACTTTCTGAGCTGTCTACAACCACACTTTTTTATACCAAGAAGCAATGAATCATATTTATTTGTGTTGAAATACCTTTGACAATTGCATATACGCTAGCCACTGTCTGCCTTTCTGAAAAGGACCCGTTAATTTCTACTCTTTGCTTCCTGTCTGCCAACCTGTTCTCTATCCATGTCAATGCCTTACCCCCAGTACCATGTGCTCTAATTTTGCACACAAACCTTTTGTGTGGGACCTTGCCAAAGGCTTTTTGAAAGTCCAGTTATACCACATCCACTGGCTCTCCCTTATCCAATCTACCTGTTACATCCTCAAAAAATTCCAGAAGATTAGTCAAGCATGTTTTCTCCTTCACAAGTCCTATGTAACCTTATGCTCTCCTGATGCCTTACCAAGGGTTGTCAACATTGTTACCAGATACTGAGAGAACAAACGTAGGATGGCACAGTGGTGCAGCGATAGAGTTGCTTCCTTACAGAGTCAGAGACCCTGGTTCGATCCTAACTACTGTGCTGTCTGTACAGAGTTTGTACGTTCTCCCTGTGACTACGGTTGGTTTTCTCCGAGTGCTCTGGTCTCCTCTCTCACTCCAAACACGCACAGGTTTCTAGGTTAATTGGCCTCAGTAAAAAAATTAAATTGCCTCTAGTGTGTAGGATAGTGCTGGTATACGGGTGGTCTTTGGTCGGCACGGACTCGGTGGGCCGAAGGGCCTGTTCCCACACTGTATCTCTCAAGTCAAAAGTCTAAAGTCTAAATTGATTGGGAAGAGTCATCATGATTTTATGAGAGATTTTAGATTAAACACATTACACGATATTAGAAAGACATTTCATTAGACAAATCTAGTTGAGTTTTGAGTATGCAGGCAGGAGGATACATCAAATGGAACCAATAGTTATAAAATATCTGAATTTTCCAAAGGAAGTTGATTGAGATGCTGCAGCAAAAGCTATTACAGAAAATAAGCTTTCACAGGTTTAGTGGCAATATATTATAGGTAACGTTTTAATTTAAGGACAATAGGCAGCTAGACAGAATAAGCAGGGCTGTTTCAGGATTGCATATTATTCCTAGAAGGGTGCCTCAAGGGTCAGTATTGAATTCCAGGCTACTGA